>NC_091190.1:25600403-25785403 GCF_040958095.1 Procambarus clarkii | reverse complement strand
ACCAGCCCCAGCCTGAATCATCATACCAGCCCCAGCCTGAGTCATCATTCCAGCCCCAACCATCATACCAACCCCAGCCGCCATACCAGCCCCAGCCTGAATCATCATACCAGCCCCAGCCTGAGCCATCATTCCAGCCCCAGACTGCACCATCTTACCAGCCCCAACCCTCGCATCAACCCCAGCCTGAATCATACCAGCCCCAGCCTGAGCCATCATTCCAGCCCCAACCATCATACCAACCCCAGCCGTCATATCAGCCCCAGTCTGAATCATCATACCAGCCCCAGCCTGAGCCATCATTCCAGCCCCAGACTGAACCATCTTACCAGCCCCAACCCTCGTACCAACCCCAGCCTGAATCATCGTACCAGCCCCAGCCTGAGCCATCATTCCAGCCCCAGCCATCATCATACCAACCCCAGCCGTCATACCAGCCCCAGCCTGAACCATCATACCAGCCACAGCCTGTACCATCATACCAGTCTCAGCCTGAACCATCATACCAGCCTCAGCCCTCATATCAGCCTCTGCCCGAGCCATCAAACCACCTTCAGCTTACATATCAACCTGAGTCCAAGGCATCTAATCTAGACGAGCTCTCATACCATCTTGACACTGAACCAGCGAACCAACCTGACACTGAACCAGCGAACCAACCTGACACTGAACCAGCGAACCAACCTGACACTGAACCAGCGAACCAACCTCACACTGAACCAGAGTATAAAATTGACACTGAACCAGAGTATAAAACTGACACTGAACCAGAGTATAAAACTGACACTGAACCAGAGTATAAAACTGATACTGAAACCAAGTACCATCCTGACACTGCGCCCACATACCATTCTGACACTGCGCCAGAGCCCCAACATGAGAGTGCCCCATCATCCCACCCTGACGCAGACTCCTCGTACCAATCAGGTACAGAATCCTCGTACCACCTTGACACAGTCAGTGACCCTCAAGACGACTGACTGGCGTATACAACGACTACTTAAGACGTGTCCCAAGGCTCTAGTCACCATTGTATAATATACAGCTTTATTAATAAACTGCTACACACATTATTATATTTTGATTTAACCCTTAAATGGGGAAGCTAATTAAAAATCCAACATCGTGGAGTTATCATGGCTATACTAGTCAAAGTGTTACGACTAGGCCTGTCAAACATGAACTGGAATTACCTGTGCAATTTGCATGCGTCCAGTGCATGCAGGAGTGAGTGTAATTAGACATGCTGTAAGGTGTATAGGTTAGGAGTAACTTAGAAAAAACACA
Organism: Procambarus clarkii; assembly: GCF_040958095.1. Lineage (NCBI taxonomy): Eukaryota > Metazoa > Arthropoda > Malacostraca > Decapoda > Cambaridae > Procambarus > Procambarus clarkii. Next base: position 25,784,116 of record NC_091190.1, on the reverse strand, counting down.
AGCTGTATACATCTTGACTAGGCTTTAATATTGAATTTGCATGTGAAAAGTAGATACCTTAAGTTTAATTCGTATTGCTGATAAATTGCTTACTGAAAATCCAGTAGTTGTAGTAACATGCAAATCATTGTCGTAGACCTAAATAGAGTGATTAGAGAAAATATCAATATACAGAGGGTTGAACTTTAACCTATTGTGGTAGGTCGAGCTACATAAGAATTCTCAAATAATGTAGTTGTCATAAGATGCAAATATCATCTAGGCAAATAGTTACAGCCTGCTCCTGTGCCAGGTTAGTCCACTACGGGTTCACCATAGCCCGTGCTACTTGGAAGGTTTTGTTCCCAATAGCTGAATCTAAAACATCATCATCTAGGCAAAGTAAAAAGAATTAGGAAATAATTGTCTAAGAGATATATATGACTTTCTTGATTCAATCAACTGTGTTGGTTGACGACCATCTCGAGCAGTAGAGGGAGTTGGAGGGGGAATGGGGAAAGTGGCCGCTGCTTCTGCTTGGATTTAAAGAGACAGACTGGGTGGTCTTATAATCAGATAATTATTATGTATTATGGAAAGGTGTAAGTTAGCATGATTGTTGGTTATCATTTAGTGATTGCATTTAACTGATATGTTAAAGAACTAAATTACAGTTATATAGATTTGGCACCAATAGAAGGGAGTTTGCCAGAGCTGCGCCTATGCTTGGGTTTAACATGTACGCATTAAAAAAAATTGGGTTTCATAATCTAGCTGCTCAGTATTTCTCCCATTGTAAGCGCACAAAACAACAACAGATAAATTTTTGTTCTGAATACTCTCAGTTTCACTCGTCCATTTTGTTAAAACACCAGCAAGCAACAGTTGGTTGTGTTCCCGTGCAACCCGTCAGCGCCCAGACTGTGTACAAGGAGTCTTAGCGCAGAAACGAAACAATACACACAAACAACGCAGTAACAATGATTGTTTACTAAATATCAATAAAAGCCACAGCAGAACAAAGCTCTAAGCCTGGTTAACGTGATAAAAAGAAAACAATGCTGCAGTTCTTCTTGGATTTATTGGCCCAGAGACAGGATTCATCAAGCATTTACTTGTGCACTTTACGAAACCTGTACATCTTTAATCGATCATAGTGGCTTTGAATACAATAGTCTGGGAAGGCAAATTATAGACTATGAGAGCCGGTCGGCCAGCACGCTGGACTTGTGATCCTATGGTCTTGGGTTCGATCACCAGGCGCCGGCGAGAAACAATGGGCAGAGTTTCTTTCACCCTATGCCCCTGTTACCTAGCAGTAAATAGGTACCTGGGTGTTAGCCAGCTGTCACGGGCTGCTTCCTGGGGGTGGAGGCCTGGTCGAGGACCGGGCCGCGGGGACACTAAAAAGCCCCGAAAACATCTCAAGATAACCTCAAGAAGATATGACAATAGTCAGAATTGAAAACGAACTTCACGAGCTTCAAAACCTCATAACCTAAGGTTATTATTATTATATACAACCTCATAGTGTTTCGGAGCTCATAAACTCTTTAAGAAATGTAAACTAGGCCGTCATTATTGATGAAAGATGTACAGGTTTCTTAACTGGACTCGTTAGTGGTCGATGAATCTTGGTCCAAGCAAATCGACACGACGCTGTCTCCATTCTCTGCTAATAAATAAATAAATATATTATATATATATATATATATATATATATATATATATATATATATATATATATATAATATATATATATTATATACATATATATATATATATATATATATATATATATATATATATATATATATATATATATATATATATATATATATATTATAATGTTAATTTATATTTGAGAAAATTCCCGTTTTGAATGAACTACATATTAAAATTTATGAATGCGTCTGTGGGGTTGACTGCTGGATGGAATGGAATTGAGTCGAGGGCGGGTTGGACTAGCAGTGTAGCCACAACCCCGCAGTCGCCTCACAACCGACCCAGAATTCGACTCCCGGGAAGGGTGGAGACATTTATTAACGTTTCCTTACATCCAATTGCTTCTATTCCCTGAACATCAATTAGGTTCCCAGGAGTTACGCAACTGTTGTGGCTTGCATCCTGGGGAAGGTCACTGGTTGGCGTGGGGATATCGCGATTCCTTCCTGTTCACGACAGTGGAAACCATGCCAAGCGCAGGATGAATGAGCTGACAGACAGACTTGTGCAGACAGTAGCTACAGCCACATACATGTGCCTCATAGTTATAGGTCGAAGGTCAAATTATTTGTATATCAAGATATTCTTTTTCCCGCTGAACGTTCCAACTGTACATGTGTAGCAGTACTAATTCCTACTGCTTGGCAGTACCCAGTATATTGCTCTTCTGCTGCTAGGTAGTTCCCAGTGTACACGACACTACTGTTCTCCTGTGTGTGAATGAAAATCATTGAAACAATGGGCAAATTGTGTATGTGTGTGTGTGTGTATGTGTGTGTGTGTGTGTGTGTGTGTGTGTGTGTGTGTGTGTGTGTGTGTGTGTGTGTGTGTGTGTGTGTGTGTATATATATATTATTAAATATGACCGAAAAAGTAAGATTAATAATTCTAACACGAATTTTCTCTATCTTTCTTACGTTTCTTTTCACTGTTGATGGTAATTCAAAGATCAATTCTCCAACATTCATTTTTATTTGTAGTCTGACGCGACACTTGAGCGCGTTTCGTAAAACTTATTACATTTTCAAAGACTTTAGTTTACAAACACACAACTGAAACTGAATAGAGCTTTGCAAATCTTCGAGTTTATATCTACATTTGGGTGAGGTGGGGACTGTAAGCCTCAAAAAAACCAGTATATAGGCATGACAACAACATCTCTTTCCAGACGTTTAACGATGCATAAGCAACAGGGCTCCATTAAGGAACATATAATCTCTTCCCACAAACAAACCATCACCAGAGAAATCTTAGCAAATAACACATAAATCATCGATAGATACAGCGATAGCAGGCGGCTTGACGTCTGCGAGGCACTACACATCAAGAAGTCAACACCAGCAATCAACAGCCAATTAATGCACAACTATATTCTACCCACTTCAAGACTCCGCTCCAATATAGAAGCATCAAGAAATGTGGACCAATAGGCTTTCTACAATTACTTCCATTCAATACCCATTGTTTCGTGTTCTGTCTTGTGTTAGAATTTAATACCCATTTAATACCCATTGTTGAAAGTTCGTTTTCACCTCATCCACCTCACCCAAATGTAGATATAAACTCGAAGATTTGCAAAGCTCTATTCAGTTTCAGTTGTGTGTTTGTAAACTAAAGTCTTTGAAAATGTAATAAGTTTTACGAAACGCGCTGAAGTGTCGCGTCAGACTAGAAATAAAAATGAATTTTGGAGAATTGATCTTTGAATTACCATCAACAGTGAAAAGAAACGTAAGAAAGATAGAGAAAATTCGTGTTAGAATTATTAATCTTACTTTTTCGGTCATATTTTATAATATATGTCTACAGGAAAGACTGCTACCAAAATATACTAATATATATATATATATGTATACAGAGAGAGAGAGAGAGAGAGAGAGAGAGAGAGAGAGAGAGAGAGAGAGAGAGAGAGAGAGAGAGAGAGAGAGAGAGAGAGAGAGAGAGAGAAGGACTGAAGAAAAAAAAAGGGGAGAGGGGGTGTGAGGGGGGAGGGCGATGGGGGAAGCGACCCATACATTTTCTGAGAGAAGGGGGAAAGCGGGAGGAAGTTGGGGTTGGGAAGTTGAGGAGCAGGAGTGTGGGTGCATGAATTGAGAGGCAGAAGGAGGAAAGGGGAAAGTGTGGGGGAGGACGTTGGAATGAAAAAAAAAGGTGTGTGTGGAGGGAGGAGAGGGGCGAAGAGTGAGGGGGAGGGGAGGAGAGGGTTATATATGAAACTGTAACATAGCAATTTAGAGCATGCATTTGCGCGATAATGATCAGATGTTGCAATTTCAAATCAGATTATTCACCCACAATCTCTGACTGCAATAGACTGAGCCACATTAGAAGAGGACCCTATAATTCACGCCATCAGTGACCACAGCACCAACATTCATCAAACATTTGTCTTCAGTTAAGAGGCCTGTATATCTTACCACAATCATGACAGCTTAGCTTGCATTTATTAAACCGCTTACGAGCCTGAAAACACCACGAGATCATTCTCGTCCCAAGGTTATTATTGTTAGAAATAATTATTTAGCACTTCAAAGCTCGTAAACTGTTTAATAAATGCAAGCTAAGCTGCCATTATTGAGGTAAGATGTAAGGGTATCGTATCTTTCTGCTTGATAAATCCTGCCACCTGGAAATCTAACCCTAACAGTATTACAAAGAGGAAGCTTAGTATTACGACCATACACAACTATTTCACAGTAAAAGTAATTCTATTAGAAGACTCAATAAATTTTATCATTTTGAAATTAATCAGAGAAAAATTTGGAGACCTTAGAAAACGCAAGGAATTTTTTTGCCCCATCTGGTGAGTATATCAAGTAAATAAATCATGGATAGGTGCACAACAGACGTTCTAATGAACAAAACAACTTTGTTAAGCATGTAATTCTGTACATACTGAACGACAACAATACCACAAATGACACATCTGCCTGACGTCCGACAGCTGGCGTTGGAGAGCGGGGGACAGGAAGGTCCAGGAGAGAGGATGGTGAGTATAAAGCCAGACGCGGCCTGGACACCACCATCACTCACCATCCAACAACACACTCAACATGGCTCTCAAGGTTCGTGATATAGCCCGGTGAATAGTCGCGATCCTCTTTACCTTCCAGGATGTGTTCATGTTACTCGAAGAAAATAATACATTTGACAATATTTAGGAAAAATAATCTAGGCTTTATATAAACACTTGCTTCTGCTGCAAGTCACTTTAAGTATTTGCTATTTGGGTCCGAAGAATCGAGTTATTAAGCTCTTGGACCCCGCCTTTCTAACCAATTTATTTTTTTCTTTATTATATCTACTACACATATTTCTCTATAACACACGTACATACACACAATCTCCAGGAAGCAGCCCGTAGCAGCTGTATAACTCCCAGGTACCTATTTACTGCTAGGTGAACAAGGGCACCAGGGTGAAAGAAACTCTGCCCATATGTTTCTGCCTCTACCACGGATCGAACCCGGGTCCTTAGAACTATGGGCCCAAAGCGCTGTCCACACAGCCGCGAGGCCCCACAACAGCGTGTGTGTTCACCTAATTGACCTAGATGTGCTTAAGGGGGTTGAGCTCTGCTCTTTCGGCCCGCCTCTCAACTGTCAATCAACTGTTCTTTACTACTACTATTTATTTTTCTTCACACACACACACACACACACACACACACACACACACACACACACACACACACACACACACACACACAGACACACACACACACACAGGAAGCTGCTCGTAACAGCCGTCTAATTCCCAGGTACCTATTTACTGCTAGGTAACAAGGGCATCAGGATGAAAAACTCTGCACATTTTTTTCCGCCGGCGCCGGGAATCGAACCCCGGACCACAGGACTACGTATCCAGCGTGCTGTCCACTCAGCCACCAACGCCCCAGTGTGTGTGTGTGTGTGTGTGTGTGTGTGTGTGTGTGTGTGTGTGTGTGTGTGTGTGTGTGTCCTCGTTAGATATTCTTTTACAAATATAAAGAACTTTACTCCGCATACAATAAAAATGTAAAATATTATTGACTATAATGTCTGCCAGCAAAAGGGATAATCTGTTATGCTAAATCTATATTAAAGTAAACTTACATATACAAAACAGGACAATAGGTACATTCTTGAATCAAGGTAACAGGAATTTATTGATGTCTAGATTCACTGAATCTCTTCATTGACGTCCTAAGCAATACATTAATTCACGAAGCGTTCAGTGTTAATGGATTTTATCAAACTTTGTAACTACCTCATCAACGCTGTAACTTGTTCACCTATACAAATATTGGGGTTCAGTTCATGAGCCTACAATACGTAAATGAAACTTTTTCCACAGACACTAAGGATTAGTATTTGGTCCAGTATCATTCACATAATGGCTCAACTACTACTCACAGGATGGGAACAGGGTCCATTATTACTCACACCTCAGGGATGGGGTCCATAAACACCCACAGAACAGGTATTGGGCATATAATAAATAAACTTTAATAAAACTAAACCTTCCCTCTGGGACAGGTGACTGTGGTCCTGCTGATGGCGGTGGTGGCGACTCTGGCAGAACCCCCGCCTACCTACGGTCGTTACCCTACTCATTCACCATATAAACAGGTTGGTTACTAATTTTCTACTATTCTAATGTATTGAATATTTCCAACATTTAAAACATAAGTGCAATCCTATGTACGAGTATAGGTTACACAATAAATACAAATATTATGTATACATGTATATTAAACACGTATTGTATGCATATGCTGATCCAGCCGGGTATGCCACACAACTTCGCATACAATGTTAAGGACGGCTACTCCGGCACCAACTTCGGCCACAGTGAGAACTCCGACGGCAACACCGTCCGTGGCTCCTACAATGTCGACCTTCCCGACGGACGCAAGCAGACGGTAAGGGACCTTTTTGCTTAAACTTGTTCTTTGTAAGTTTAAAAATCTCCATATTAAACATAAATATTCAAAACTAATTAGCGTTTAATATTAACAAAAATGTTTTCTACGTTAGGTGAAATACGAAGCAGACCACCACAAGGGTTTCACTGCCAACGTGGAGTACTATGGCGAGGCCCAGTACCCTCACCAGTCCGGTCCGGCAGTAACATTCAAGCCCCAGCCATCATACCAGCCCCAGCCATCATACCCGCCCCAGCCATCATACCACCAGCCCCAGCCATCATACCCGCCCCAGCCATCATACCCGACCCAGCCATCATACCACCAGCCCCAGCCATCATACCCACCCCAACCCTCTTACCAACCCTAGTCCCCAGCCCTACACCACATACAAGCCATAATCACTTTCGTTGTTAAGGTTCCCATTCCAGTCAAATCATTGTTAATTGTAATGTTTCTAGAGACTTAAGTGTTTAAATAAATCCAAAGCATTGATATATTTATCTTATTTTCCATATTTTGTTATATCTCTAATTTATAGTGCTTACAATGTTGCAATATATGTGAATAAGTAAAACAATAATTATTGTTCAAATTGAACAGACTCATTTGACTAAGAATTGATGTCAATATCGATAAGGAATGCTTATAAACAGCCCATCTTCCTGTTTTGGTATTACTTATAGTAACGCTGAGAACCTTAGTACATATATCTACGTACAACGCAATTAGAAAGTAGAAATCTGTACTGCTGAATTTGGACAAACCAGAAAAGGTTTTGTACTTGTGTTGCAAAAACAACCTAAACTAACCTAACCTTTCTAGGCTTAATACACACTATCTGAGGCCTAATATAGTACACATGTGTGCTATACTAGGAATATTTCAGCTTGTTTTTTTAGCTAAATTTTTCGGACTCTATAAGTGAATAGTATCAAATTCTACTAATTACTTAGTACGTCATAGTTTGTACTATGGAGCATATAATTACAAAAACTGCAATCTAAACAGGAGGATGGGGTGTCATAAGGATGTACGAGAACATAAATCAGGTATTCAAACAGATATGGTGTAGAGAAACACCACAAAAGCTAATTGTAATTACAAACAAATTATGCTGAGCAGCCTTGGTTACCTTGAAGTGGTCTGAAGGACCAACGTCCATGGTAGCCCGGTCTCAAACTAGACCAGCTGATGTACAAAGTGAAGGCAATAAATATTGAAATGGTGAAAGAGGGGCGTAAGGGTATTAAAAATTCAGAATCAAAGGACGTATTTAACTAATACAGCTTGCAAGACAGAGCTTCGGTTAGGCAGAGCTTCTGCCTAATTGTGGATCGTCTATTGCAGTAATTCTAAACCCTTTTGCACGTCTGCATGCGTTTTAAATATTCTTGCACCCTCCCCCTCAAAAAAGTATGAAAGGCCATTGTCAAATGAATTACTAACAAACCCGTCGTGGTTTCATATATCCATAATTACAAAAGGGTGAAAATCCAATGAATTACCAAAAGTAAAAAAAAATTGAAAATGTAATTACCAAAGTACAAAAAAATAAACTAAATATACATACAGTACTAGATTATCTGAGTTTGTAGCACCAGTGGCACAGCCCCATCTCACAAAACACAGAGCATATATATTGGAAAAAGTATAGAAGTTTGCTACACAAGCAGTCTCAGAATTGAGGGGATTATATTTTCCCATCAATTTAGACTAATAAGATAGATTGAGGAAGATAATCCTAACAACATTGAAACGAGTGATAGAAGGGAACATGATTCAAACGCTAAACTCTCATAGGAAACACTGAACTAGAAAGATAATGTTTAGGTTTGGGCAGATATTATGATGAACCAGTAGAAGGGTACTAAAGATGGAACCATGAGGAATAATAAAATATTCATCCATCGACAGATTTAAATGCAAATATGGCAAAATGATCGGCAATTATTGCATTAAAGGTAAGGATTCTTTGCTTTTAAAGATGCTATACCGATTTGACCGGATTTCTTTTGAAGGTGCGTTGATACTGTGATCAGGGTGTGGCTTATCGTAAGGGTGGAAGGATGCAATACTTGACCAAGGCTCATCTTAGAGCACATAAGAACATAAGAATCATGGAAACTGCAGAAGGCCTATTGACCCATACGTGGCAGCTCCAATTTATTTGCAGCCAAACTCATTCATGTCTGTCTATCCTACGCTTGAAACAATCAAGGGATCCTATGTCTATTATGTTATGCGGTAATTGGTTCCGCCAATCGACAAGCCTGTTACCGAACCAATATTTATCCAAGTCTTTCCTAAACCTAAACTTATCCCACCGATACCAATTGATATCAAGTCAATTCTACCAAACCTAACTTTCCCTAATTCGAATATCATACATATATGTACTAAATTTGGCCTAAAATGTTTGGTAGGAATGGATTTTAATTTACGGTAATTACAGGTTAACTTCTTCATTACTCTTCTTCACTCCCACTCTCTCCTCACTCTTTGTTGATGTCCTTCAGATTTCCAATAGAAAAAAAACGTGATTTCTTTTTTGTCAATGTTTTTCACACTTCATTCATAGTAGCTGTATGTTCTATTTTTTGGAAGGTGGGTTTTAATATCAATTTGACGTCACAGAGTTAATGCATAAAGCACATTCATCCCTTGCTGGAGCACATACATGAATTCATTCATCTCACACTGAAGCATTATGATATAAACATTCTCGTACATATACAGCCGGAGTACATATACAGTATGCATACATTCATGAGAAAATCTTTGGAGGAAGACGGGGATCGAACCAACGTGTTGGGTAACTCTAGACACACACCTTAACCCATGGACTACGAATACTAAAGGTAGTATAAAAGTTAGGTACCTTCTGTACCTTTAGTAAAGGTACTACAGGTAGAAGAAGGTGGGATACAATACATAAACTTAAATCAATAATATACAAAAGATATTGCTATCACTATGAAAGATATAATTTTGTAAAATAAAAAGGTAACAAAATACGACAAATTTGGCTCCTATATCTCCTACAAATGTCTATAAATGTTTAATTATAAGGAGAACAGACACAGATGACATGACGAGCATTACAATGACAAGTATGTAATTTTGGACACAAACAATGAACAAATGCACCACACCTCACACACCTGCCTGACGTACAACAGCTGGTGTTGGAGAGCGGGGGACAGGGAGGTCCAGGAGAGAGGATGGTGAGTATAAAGCCAGACGCGGCCTGGACACCACCATCATTCACCATCCAACAACACACTCAACATGGCTCTAAAGGTTCGTGATATGGCCTGTGAATATTCACAATCCTCTTTTCCTTTCACGATATGTTCAAGTTATACGAAGAAAATAATACATTTGGCAATATTTAGGAAAAATAATCTAGGCTTTATGCAACACATGTTTCTGCTTTAATTTTAATTTTGTTTGAGTGTGTGTCCTCTTTCAATATTTACAAATATAAAGAGTTTTACTGCACTTACAATACAAATTAAAAAAAATGATTGACCGTAATGTGTGCCAAGAACAGAGGTAAACTTTTATGCTAAATCTATATTAAGTAAACTAGTACTTAAAGAAAACAGGACAAAGACTACATTTTTCCACAGTAAATAGAATTTATCAATGTTCAGATAAATTGAGTCCCTTCATTGATGTTCTGAGCGGTAAATTAATTCACGATAATGTTGATATATCTTAAACTTTGAAACTACCTCATCAACGCTGTAACTTGCTCACCTAAACAAATATTGGAGTTCAGCTCCTGAGCCTACAATGGTCTTATGAAATTATATCCACTGACACTCAGGATGAGTATTTGGTCGAGAATCACACATAATGGTATGGGCTCAACTACCACTTACAATATGGGGCATGGGATCCAATATCACTTACAAACTGGATATGAATTCCACTAAATCTCACAGGATGGGTATAGGGTCCATTACGACTCTATAGACAGGGATGGGGGTTTCACAAAACACCCACAGAACAGGTATGGGGCACATAATAAATGAACTTTAATAAAACCAAACCTTCCCTCTTGAACAGGTGACTGTGGTCCTGCTGATGGCGGTGGTAGCGACTCTGGCCGAACCCCCGCCTACCTACGGTCATCACCCTACTCATTCACCATATAAGCAGGTTGGTTAATGATTGTCTACTATTTTAACGTATTGAATATTTCAAACAGTTAAAACATAGGTGCATTCCTATGTACGGGTATAGGTTACACAATATATACAAATATTATGTATATTAAATACATATTGTATTCCTATGCTGATCCAGCCGGGTATGCCACACAACTTCGCATACAATGTTAAGGACGGCTACTCCGGCACCAACTTCGGCCACAGTGAGAACTCCGATGGCAACACCGTCCGTGGCTCCTACAATGTCGACCTTCCCGACGGACGCAAGCAGACGGTAAGGGACTTTATTTTTTAACTTTTTCTTCCTAAGTTTAAAAATCTCCATATTTACATTAATGTTCAAAGTTGCTTGACGCTTAATATTAACAAAAATGTTTTCTACGTTAGGTGAAATACGAAGCAGACCACCACAAGGGTTTCACTGCCAACGTGGAGTACTATGGCGAGGCCCAGTACGCCCACCAGTCCGGTCCGGCAGTAACATTCAAGCCCCAGCCATCATACCACCAGCCATCATACCCGACCCAGCCATCATACCCACCCCAACCCTCTTACCAACCCTAGTCCCCAGCCTTACACCACATACCAGCCATAATCACTTTCGTTGTTAAGGTTCCAATTCCAACCTGGTCATTGTTAATTGTAATGTTTCTAGAGACTTAAGTGTTTAAATAAATCCAAAGCATTGATATATTTATCTTATTTTCCATATTTTGCTATATCTCTAATTTATAGTGCTTACAATGTTGCAATATATGTGAATAAGTAAAACAATAATTATTGTTCAAATTGAACAGACTCATTTGACTAAGAATTGATGTCAATATCGATAAGGAATGCTTATAAACAGCCCATCTTCCTGTTTTGGTATTACTTATAGTAACGCTGAGAACCTTAGTACATATATCTACGTACAACGCAATTAGAAAGTAGAAATCTGTACTGCTGAATTTGGACAAACCAGAAAAGGTTTTGTACTTGTGTTGCAAAAACAACCTAAACTAACCTAACCTTTCTAGGCTTAATACACACTATCTGAGGTCTAATATAGTACACATGTGTGCTATACTAGGAATATTTCAGCTTGTTTTTTTAGCTAAATTTTTCGGACTCTATAAGTGAATAGTATCAAATTCAACTAATTACTTAGTACGTCATAGTTTGTACTATGGAGCATATAATTACAAAAACTGCAATCTAAACAGGAGGATGGGGTGTCATAAGGATGTACGAGAACATAAATCAGGTATTCAAACAGATATGGTGTAGAGAAACAGCACAAAAGCTAATTGTAATTACCAACAAATTATGCTGAGCAGTCTTGGTTACCTTGAAGTGGTCTGAAGGACCAACGTCCATGGTAGCCCGGTCTCTAACTTGACCAGCTGATGTACAAAGTGAAGGCAATAAATATTGAAATGGTGAAAGAGGGGCGTAAGGGTATTAAAAATTCAGAATCAAAGGACGTATTTAACTAATACAGCTTGCAAGACAGAGCTTCGGTTAGGCAGAGCTTCTGCCTAATTGTGGATCGTCTATTGCAGTAATTCTAAACCCTTTTGCACGTCTGCATGCGTTTTAAATATTCTTGCACCTTCCCCCTCAAAAAAGTATTTAAGGCCATTGTCAAATGAATTACTAACAAACCCGTCGTGGTTTCATATATCCATAATTACAAAAGGGTGAAAATCCAATAAATTACCAAATGTAAAAAAAAATTGAAAATGTAATTACCAAAGTACAAAAAAATAAACTAAATATACATACAGTACTAGATTATCTAAGTTTGTAGCACCAGTGGCACAGCCCCATCTCACAAAACACAGAGCATATATATTGGAAAACGTATAGAAGTTTGCTACACAAGCAGTCTCAGAATTGAGGGGATTATATTTTCCCCTCAATTTAGACTAATAAGTTAGATTGAGGAAGATAATCCTAACAACATTGAAACGAGTGATAGAAGGGAACATGATTCAAACGCTAAACTCTCATAGGAAACACTGAACTCGAAAGATAATGTTTAGGTTTGGGCAGATATTATGATGAACCAGTAGAAGGGTACTAAAGATGGAACCATGAGGAATAATAAAATATTCATCCATCGACAGATTTAAATGCAAATATGGCAAAATGATCGGCAATTATTGCATTAAAGGTAAGGATTCTTTGCTTTTAGAGATGCTATACCGATTTGACCGGATTTCTTTTGAAGGTGCGTTGATACTGTGATCAGTTGTGGCTTATCGTAAGGGTGGAAGGATGCAATACTTGACCAAGGCTCATCTTAGAGCACATAAGAACATAAGAATCATGGAAACTGCAGAAGGCCTATTGACCCATACGTGGCAGCTCCAATTTATTTGCAGCCAAACTCATTCGTGTCTTTGTCTAACCTACGATTGAAACAATCAAGGGATCCTATGTCTATTATGTTATGCGGTAATTGGTTCCGCCAATCAACAACCCTGTTACCGAACCAATATTTATCCAGGTCTTTCCTAAACCTAAACTTATCCCATTCATACCAATTGATATCAAGTCAATTCTACCAAACCTAACTTTCCCTAATTCGAATATCATACATATATGTACTAAATTTGGCCTAAAATGTTTGGTAGGAATGGATTTTAATTTACGGTAATTACAGGTTAACTTCATCATTACTCTTCTCCACTCCCACTCCCTTCTCACTCTTTGTTGATGTCCTTCAGATTTCCAATATAAAAAAAAGTGATTTCTCTTTTGTCAATGTTTTTCACATTTCATTCATAGTAGCTATATGTTCTATTTTTTGGAAGGTGGGTTTTAATATCAATTGGACGTCACAGTGTTAATGCATAAATAAAGCACATTCATCCCTTGCTGGAACACATACATAAATTCATTTATCTCACACTGAAGCATTATGATATAAACATTCTAGTACATATACAGTATGCATACACTCATGAGAAAATCTTTGGAGGAAGACGGGGATCGAACCAACGTGTTGGGTAACTCTAGACACACACCTTAAACCATGGACCACGAATACTAAAGGTAGTACAAAAGTTAGGTACCTTCTGTACCTTTAGTAAAGGTACTAAAGGTAGAAGAAGGTGGGATACAATACATAAACTTAAATCAATACTAAACAAAAGGCATTGCTATCACTATGAAAGATATAATTTTGTAAAATAAAAAGGTAACAAAATACGACAAATTTGGCTCCTATATCTCCTACAAATGTCTATAAATGTTTAATTATAAGGAGAACAGACACTGATGACATGACGAGCATTACAATGACAAGTATGTAATTTTGGACACAAACAATGAACAAATGCACCACACCTCACACACCTGCCTGACGTACAACAGCTGGTGTTGGAGAATGGGGGACAGGAAGGTCCAGGAGAGAGGATGGTGAGTATAAAGCCAGACGCGGCCTAGACACCACCACCACTCACCATCCAACAACACACTCAACATGGCTCTCAAGGTTCGTGATATGGTCTGTGAATATTCACAATCCTCTTTTCCTTTCACGATATGTTCAAGTTATACGAAGAAAATAGTACATTTGGCAATATTTAGGAAATATAATCTAGGCTTTATGCAACACATGTTTCTGCTTTAATTTTAATTTTGTGGGAGTGTGTGTCCTCTTTCAATATTTACAAATATAAAAAGTTTTACTGCACTTACAATACAAATTAAAAAAAAATGATTAACCGAAATGTGTGCCAAGAACAGAGGTAAACTTTTATGCTAAATCTATATTAAAGTTACCTGGTACTCAAAGAAAACAGGACAAAGACAACATTTCTACCACAGTAAATAGAGTTTATCAATGTTCAGATAAATCGAGTCCCTTCATTGATGTTCTGAGCGGTAAATTATTTCACGAAATACTGTTGGTATATCTTAAACTTTGAAACTACCTCATCAACGCTGTAACTTGCTCACCTAAACAAATATTGGAGTTCAGCTCCTGAGCCTACAATGGTCTTGTGAAATTATATCCACTGACACTCAGGATGAGTATTTGGTCGAGAATCACACATAATGGTATGGGCTCAACTACTACTTACAATATGGGGCATGGGATCCAATATCACTTACAAACTGGATATGAATTCCACTAAATCTCACAGGATAGGTATAGGGTCCATTACGACTCTCAAGACAGGGATGGGTGTTTCACAAAACACCCACAGAACAGGTATGGGGCACATAATAAATGAACTTTAATAAAACCAAACCTTCCCTCTCGGACAGGTGACTGTGGTCCTGCTGATGGCGGTGGTGGCGACTCTGGCAGAACCCCCGCCTACCTACGGTCATCACCCTACTCATTCACCATATAAGCAGGTTGGTTAATGATTTTCTACTATTCTAATGTATTGAATATTTCCAACAGTTAAAACATAGGTGCATTCCTATGTACGGGTATAGGTTACACAATAAATACAAATATTATGTATTTTAAATACATATTGTATTCCTATGCTGATCCAGCCGGGGATGCCACACAACTTCGCATACAATGTTAAGGACGGCTACTCCGGCACCAACTTCGGTCACAGTGAGAACTCCGACGGCAACACCGTCCGTGGCTCCTACAATGTCGACCTTCCCGACGGACGCAAGCAGACGGTAAGGGACTTTATTTTTTAACTTTTTCTTCCTAAGTTTAAAAATCTCCATATTTACATTAATGTTCAAAGTTGCTTGACGCTTAATATTAACAAAAATGTTTTCTACGTTAGGTGAAATACGAAGCAGACCACCACAAGGGTTTCACTGCCAACGTGGAGTACTATGGCGAGGCCCAGTACGCCCACCAGTCCGGTCCGGCAGTAACATTCAAGCCCCAGCCATCATACCACCAGCCATCATACCCGACCCAGCCATCATACCAGCCCCAGCCATCATACCCACCCCAACCCTCTTACCAACCCTAGTCCCCAGCCTTACACCACATACCAGCCATAATCACTTTCGTTGTTAAGGTTCCAATTCCAACCTGGTCATTGTTAATTGTAATGTTTCTAGAGACTTAAGTGTTTAAATAAATCCAAAGCATTGATATATTTATCTTATTTTCCATATTTTGCTATATTTCTAATTTATAGTGCTTACAATGTTGCAATATATGTGAAGAAGTAAAACAATAATTATTCAAATTGAACAGACTCATTTGACTAAGAATTGATGTCAATATCAATAAGGAATGCTTATAAACAGCCCATCTTCCTGTTTTGGTAGTACTTATAGTAACGCTGAGAACCTTAGTACATATATCTACATACAATACAATTAGAAAATAGAAATCTGTACTGCTGAATTTGGACAAACCAGAAAAGGTTTTGTACTTGTGTTGCAAAAACAACCTAAACTAACCTAACCTTTCTAGGCTTAATACACACTATCTGAGGTCTAATATAGTACACATGTGTGCTATACTAGGAATATTTCAGCTTGTTTTTTAGCTTAATTTTTTCGGACCCTATAAGAGAATAGTATCAAATTCTACTTATTACTTAGTATGTCATAGTTTGTACTATGGTGCATATAGTTACAAAAACTGCAATCTAAACAGGAGGATGGGGTGTCATAAGGATGTACGAGAACATAAATCAGGTATTCAAACAGATATAGTGTAGAGAAACACCACAAAAGCTAATGGTAATTACCAACAAATTATGCTGAGCAGCCTTGGTTACCTTGAAGTGGTTTGAAGGACCAACGTCCATGGTAGCCCGGTCTCAAACTAGACCAGTTGATGTACAAAGTGAAGGCAATAAATATTGAAATGGTGAAAGAGGGGGGTAAGGGTATTACAAATTCAGAATCAAAGGACGTATTTAACTAATACAGCTTGCAGGGCAGAGCTTCTGTTAGGCAGAGCTTCTGCTTAACTGTGGATCGTCTATTGCAGTAATTCTAAACCCTTTTGCACGTCTGCATGCGTTTTAAATATTCTTGCACCCTCCCCCTCAAAAAATTATGAAAGGCTAAATTGTCAAATGTATTACTAACAAATCCGTCGTGGTTTCAGATATATCCATAATTACAAAATGGTGAAAATCCAATGAATTACCAAAATTCTTTTTTTTTTTAAACAATTACCAAAGCACAAAAAAACACGCATTACTAGAGTATGTGAGTATGCAGCACCAGTGTACAGCCCCGCCTCACAAAGCACAGAGCATAGATTGAAAAAAGGTAGAGGTTTTCTACACAAGAAGCCTCAGATTTGAGGGGACTATAATTTCTCCTCAATTCAATCAACCAAGATTGTTTGAAGTAGATAATCCTAACAACACTGAAACTGGTAATAAAAGGGAAACATGATTCTGACATTAAACACTCATAGGAAGCACTAAACTCGAAACATGTTTAGGTGTGACTAGATATTATAATGAACCAGTGGAAGGGAACTAAACATGGAACCAAGAGGAATAATAAAAGTTTCACCCATCCACAGATTTAAATGTAAATATGGCAAAATGATCGGGAATTATTGCCTTAAAGGTAAGGATTCTTTGCTTTTAGAGATGCTATATCGATTTGATCGGATTTCTTTTGAAGGTGCGTGGATGCTGTGATCTGTTGTGGCTGATCGTAAGGGTGCAAGGATGCACCCTTACGTGCATCCTTGCACGTAAGGGTGCAAGGATGTAACCTTACGTGCAAGGACTCAACCAAGGTTCATCTTAGATCACATAATAACATAAGAATCAAGGAAACTGTAGAACGCCTATTGACCTATACGTGGCATCTATTTGCAGACGAGGAGTCGCAATAACGTGACTGAAATATGTTGACCAAACCACACACTAGAAAGTGAAGGAACGACGACGTTTCGGTCCGTCCTGGACCATTCTCAAGTCGATTGTGACACAGTCGACATGAGAATGGTCCAGAACGAACCGAAACGTCGTCGTCCCTTCACTTTCTAGTGTGTGGTTTGGTCAACAGCTCCTATTTATATAGACCCAAATTCATATCGACGTCTAACCTACGCATGAAACAATCAAGGTATGATTGTTTCATGCGTTTCAAGGTATGATTGCTATTATGATATGCTGTAATTGGTTCCACAAATCGACAACCCTGTTACCGAACCAGTATTTATCAATGTCTATCCTAAACCTAAATACTTATCCAATTTATATCAAATCAATTCTACCAAACCTAATTTTTATTAAATGTAATATATCACATATATGTACTGAATTTGGCTTAAAATGTTTGGTAGGAATGGATTTTAATTTACGGTAATTTCAAGTAAATTATAACTACCAGGTAAACTACCATTACACTGCTCCATTCTTTGTTGATGTCCAACATTTCCAATAGAACAAAACGTGTTTTCTTTTTTTTTAATATTTTTCACATTTCACTCATAGTAGCTATATGTTCTATTATTTTTGGAGCGTGGGTTTTGATATCAATTGGACATCATAGTGTTTAAGCATAAATATAAGCACATTCATCCCTTGCATATACATGTATACATTCATCTCAAACTGAAGCATAATAATATACACATTCTAGTACCTATACAGCTGGAGTACATATACAGTATGCATATATTAATGAGAAAATCTGTGGAGCAGGACGGGGATCGAACCAGCGTGTTGGGTAACTCTAGACACACACACCTTAACCCATGGACCACAATGTACTGAAGGTTATAGAATGTCGGATACAATACATAATCTTAAATCAATAATATACAAAAGACTTTGGTATCATCATGAAGGATAAATTTTTTTTATAAAAAGAAACATAGTGCAACAAATATAATTCCTATGACTCCCACAAACGTCCATTAATGTTAAATATATAAACAGACATAGATGACGTGACGAGCAATACAATATCCAAATATGCAATTTTTGGAATCAGACGATGAACAAATACACCACGCCTCACACACCTGCGTGACGTACAACAGCTGGTGTTGGAGAGCGGGGGACAGGAAGGTCCAGGAGAGAGGATGGTGAGTATAAAGCCAAACGCGGACTGGACACCACCATCACTCACCATCCAACAACACACTCAACATGGCTCTCAAGGTTCGTGATATAAGCCTGTAAATATTCAGAAGCCACTTTTCCTTTCACGATGTGTTGAAGTTATTCGAATACAATAGTACTTTTGACAATATTTAGAAGCATAATCAAGGCATTATACCAACACATGTTTCTGCTGTAATTTTAATTTTGTGCGTGTTCTCTTTCAATATTTACAAATATAAAGAATTTTACTCCTCTTACAATAAAAATTAAAAAAAAAAATTGGCCGTAATGTGTACCAAGGAAAGAGGTAAACTTTTATGCTAAATCTATATAAAAGTAAACTAGTACGTAAAGAATACAGGACAAAGACTACATTTTTACCACAGTAAATATAATTTATCAATGTTCAGATAAATTGAGTCCCTTCAATGATGCTCGGAGCGGTAAATTAATTCACGATAATGTTGATATATCTTAAACTTTGAAACTACCTCATCAACGCTGTAACTTTCTCACCTAAAACAAATATTGGAGTTCAGCTCATGAGCCTAAAATGTTCTTATGAAACTTTATCCACTAACACTCAGCATGCGTATTTGGTCCAGTATCACTCACATAATGGCTCAACTACTACTCACAGGATGGGAACAGGGTCCATTACTACTCACACCTCAGGGATGGGGTCCATAAACACCCACAGAACAGGTATTGTGCATATAATAAATAAACTTTAATAAAACCAAAACTTCCCTCTGGGACAGGTGACTGTGGTCCTGCTGATGGCGGTGGTGGCGACTCTGGCAGAACCCCCGCCTACCTACGGTCGTCACCCTACTCATTCGCCATATAAGCAGGTTGGTTACTGATTGTCTACTATTCTAATGTACTTAATACTTCCAACATTTAACACATAAGTGCATTCCTTTGTACGAGTATACGTTACATAATGAATACAAATATTAATATATAAGGCAAGATTTACCCTCCCTGAACCCATGTGGGCGATTTGTCTCGAAGATCACGTATATTAAACACGTATTGTATGCATATGCTGATCCAGCCGGGTATGCCACACAACTTCGCATACAATGTTAGGGACGACTACTCCGGCACCAACTTCGGCCACAGTGAGAACTCCGACGGCAACACCGTCCGTGGCTCCTACAATGTCGACCTTCCCGACGGACGCAAGCAAACGGTAAGGGACTTTTATGCTAAAACTTATTCTTCCGAATTTTAATAATCTCCATATTAAACATTAATATTTAAAATTGCTTAACATTTAATATTAACAACAATGATTTCTACGTTAGGTGAAATATGAAGCAGACCACCACAAGGGTTTCACTGCCAACGTGGAGTACTATGGCGAGGCCCAGTACGCCCACCAGTCCGGTCCGGCAGTAACATTCAAGCCCCAGCCATCATACCACCAGCCCCAGCCATCATACCCGCCCCAGCCATCATACCCCACCCAGCCATCATACCACCAGCCCCAGCCATCATACCCGACCCAGCCATCATACCACCAGCCCCAGCCATCATACCCACCCCAACCCTAGTCCCCAGCCTTACACCACATACCAGCCATAATCACTTTCGTTGTTAAGGTTCCCATTCCAACCTGGTCATTGTTAATTGTAATGTTTCTAGAGACTTAAGTGTTTAAATAAATCCAAAGCAGTGCTATATTTATCTCATTTTCCATATTTTGTTATATCTCTAATTTATAGTGCTTACAATGTTGCAAAATATGTGAAGAAGTAAAACATATAAATAATTATTTTTCAATAATAGTGAACTGACTCAATTGACTAAGAATTGATGTCAATATCGATAAGGAATGCTCAATAGCAGCCCCCTCCTCCTGTTTTGGTAATAGTTATAGTAACCATGAGAACCATAGTACATATATCTACGTACAACGTAATTAGAAATCTGTACTATTGAATTAGTACAAACCGGAAAAGGTTTTGTACTTGTGTTGCAAAAACAACCTAAAGAAACCTAATCTTCTTAGGCCTAATACACGCATCGAAGGTCTGATACAGTACATGTGTGTGCTATACAAGGAATATTTAAGCTTTTTTTAGCTTCATTTTTTGGACTCTATAAAGTGAATAGTACCAAATTCGACTAATTGCTTAATACATCAGTTTGTACTATAGTGCACCTAATGACAACAACTACAATCTAAACAGGAGGATGGGTTGTCATAATGATGTATGAGAATATAAATCAGGTATTCTAGCAGATATGGTTTAGAGAGTCAGCACAAGAGCTAAAAGTAATTATCAACAAATTATGCTGAGCAGTCTTGGTTACCTTGAAGTGGTCTGAAGGACCAACGTCCACCCTAGCCCGGTCTCTAACTAGACCAGCTGATGTGCAAAGTGAAGGCAATTAATATCACAATAGTGAAGGGAGGGGGGTACTAAAAATTCAGATTCATAGAACGTATTTACCTAATACAGCTTGCAGGACAGAGCTTCAGTTCTTGGGCGCTGCCTAACTGTGGATCATCTAGTCCAGTAATTCTAAACCCTTTTCCATGCCTTCATGCGTTTTAAGATATTCTTGCACCCTTCCCCCTTAAAAAATTATGAAATGCCATTGTCAAATGAATTACTAACAAACCCGTCATAGTTTCATATATCCATAATTATAAAATGGTGAAAATACAATGAATTACCAAAATTAAAAAAAATTGAAAATGCAATTAGCAAAGTACAACAAAATTAAGTAAATATACCCGCAGTACTTGATTATGTGAGTTTGTAGCATCACAGCTCCACCTCACAAAGCAAAGAGTATATATATATATATATATATATATATATATATATATATATATATATATATATATATATATATATATATATATATAACTGAAAACTCACACCCCAGAAGTGACTCGAACCCATACTCCCAGAAGCAACGCAACTGGTATGTACAAGACGCCTTAATCCACTTGACCATCACGACCGGACATAATGAGGTGATAGCCTAAGCTATTTGAACCACCCCACCGCCGGCACTCGGATAGTAATCTTGGGCATAGCATTTTACCAAATCACCTCATTCTTTGGGGCACACGTGAGGAACACAAATGCTATGCCCAAGATTTGGTAAAATGCTATGCCCAAGATTACTATCCGAGTGCCGGCGGTGGGGTGGTTCAAATAGCTTAGGCTATCACCTCATTATGTCCGGTCGTGATGGTCAAGTGGATTAAGGCGTCTTGTACATACCAGTTGCGTTGCTTCTGGGAGTATGGGTTCGAGTCACTTCTGGGGTGTGAGTTTTCAGTTGCATATTGTCCTGGGGACCATTCAGGCTTCTTCGCATTTGTGTTCCTCACGTGTGCCCCAAAGAATGAGGTGATTTGGTAAAATGCTATGCCCAAGATTACTATCCGAGTGCCGGCGGTGGGGTGGTTCAAATAGCTTAGGCTATCACCTCATTATGTCCGGTCGTGATGGTCAAGTGGATTAAGGCGTCTTGTACATACCAGTTGCGTTGCTTCTGGGAGTATGGGTTCGAGTCACTTCTGGGGTGTGAGTTTTCAGTTGCATATTGTCCTGGGGACCATTCAGGCTTCTTCGCATATATATATATATATATATATATATATATATATATATATATATATATATATATATATATGTGTGTGTGTGTGTGTGTGTGTGTGTGTGTATGAAACATTTGACAAAACTCTTGCTTTTTATTGGTTTTGGGTGAGGTGGGTATATGAGAATGGAAGTAACTGCAGAGAGTTACTAATTGGTAACCCTCTGCAGTTACCAAGACCAATTTTAATTTTGCCAATTAATAGCTGTAACAATTACCAGTTACTGTAGGTTACCAATTAAAATGCTGGAAACCAATTTACCAGCATTAGAAAACAGGATGCAACAAAGGATAGCCACCTTAGCAGCAAAACTTTTTTAAACAACAGGCAGACTGTCAATCAAAGACAGCACACAGAGATCCTTTGAGAAAAACATTCAATATAGAACAAGCTCATGGATGGATAATCTGATCAAGATTCTAGAGAAAGTGGACCTGAAATGAACCATCAAAAACAAAGGGGAAGATGCACCATATCAACACTTTCGGCAGCCTCCTCCATGGGAAGAATCGAATCCAAAGATAATCATTGAAGGATTACCAGTTAAAAAATCAGCATGTGACCCGCAGAGGCTCAAGGAAGTAATAGAACAACAAATGAAAACCATCTCAAGACCTACAACGACTCACATCTTCACAGACGAATCAATTGATCAAGAAAGAGGTTCTGCTGGGGCAGCAGTTTACACTACCAACCATGAAGCTTACTGGAGCATGAATAGTTGGTGCTCAACATTGCAAACAGAATTATATGCCCTTAAGGAGGCAATAAACTATTTACAATTGAGAATAATTTACATGATGTCATCATTCATACCGACTCTTAAATCTTTGCTCCAGGCATTGTTATCCAGTCAGCACAGAGATAATATACAACCCCTCACAGAAATTCAACATATAGGAAAAGAAGCCCATAATCTAGGGCTGTCAATCATCCTAAATTGGATACCAAGTCACATTGACATAGATGGTAATGAAAAGGCAGACTCATTAGCAAAAATTGCCACTGCTCTATCTGTTGTACAGGTTCAAATACCTCCAAGATTTTCACAGATTAAGGAGCAAATCAAGAAGAAAATATTCTCAACTATCAAAAGTCGCCACAGAGTCAATGTAGCGGAAGGAAGATCCACTGCGATATGGTACGAACAAACCACTGGTTACTCCTCTTTCAAGCCTGGCAAAAAGATATCCAGAGACATTGCAGTAGCCATACACAGACTCAGACTTGGTTACAAGTGCTGCTGGGTGGTAATGAACCCAATAGTTAAAGTGTCACATCTGTGAAATAGAAGCAGAGGCGCCACTATTGCACTACTTACTGGAATGTGAAGCTACTGAAGCCCTGCGCATCAAACTCAACATTAATCCAACTACAGCAGCTGCATTAGATGCACATTCCACCGCGACTACAATTATTAGAAAAGCCGTTGAGGAATGGGACTCACTAGTGAACATTCTGCATCTACATCCGCCTCAAAGATAATGTTAATAAAACAAGACGAAAACCAGTGCACTAAAACAGAAGCGATAAATAAACAGAGAAAAGGGAGGAATCCCCTCCTCCATTTTAAACTTAGACCCAAATATCACATAAACAAGGTTATCTCGAATAACCGAACTCAATTACGGGCTCACCATAGCCCGTGCTACATGGACACTTCGTTCTGAGCAGCTAAATCTGAAACAAAAACAACAACTGCAGAGGGCCTATTGGCCCATACAGTGCCTTGAAGTGGGTAGAAAATAGTTGTGCATTAATTGGCTGTTGATTGCTGGTGTTGACTTTTTGATGTGTAGTGCCTTGCTGATGTCAAGCCGCCTGCTATCGCTGTACCTATCGATGATTTATTTCTGTGTTTTTGTTAAGATTTCTCTGGTGATGGTCTGGTTGTGAGAAGAGATTATATGTTCCTTGATAGAGCCCTGTTCTGCTCTAACAAACCTAGAGCACATAAGAACATAAGAATCATGGAAACTGCAGAAGGAGTATTGGCCCATACGTGGCAGCTCCTATTTATA
Source organism: Procambarus clarkii (assembly GCF_040958095.1). Lineage (NCBI taxonomy): Eukaryota > Metazoa > Arthropoda > Malacostraca > Decapoda > Cambaridae > Procambarus > Procambarus clarkii. The sequence goes on along the minus strand of NC_091190.1, from coordinate 25,759,658 downwards.
TGCAGCCAAACTCATTCATTTCTATGTCTAACCTACGCTTAAAACAGTCAAGGGATCCTATGTCTATTATGTAATGCGGTAATTAGTTCCATAAATCGACAACCCTGTTACCGAGCCAGTATTTGCCCAGATCTTTTCCTAAACCTAAACTTTTTCAATTTATACCAATTGACATAAATTCTACCAAACCTAACTTTTCCTAAGTTTAATATAATACATATATGTACTAAATTTGGCCTAAATTGTTTGGTAGGAATGGATTTTAATTTACGGTAATTACACGTTAACTTCATTACTCTTCTTCACTCTTAATTGATGTTCTTCAACATTTCCTATAGAACAAAACGCGATTTCTTTTTTGTCAATATTTTACACATTTCATAGTAGCTATGTGTTCTATTATTTTGGAGGGTGGGTTTTGATATCAATTGGGCATGATAGTGTTAAAGCATAAATAAACCACATTCCTCCCTTATTAGATCATATACATGAATACATTCATCTCACACTAAAGCATTATGATGCATACTAATACATATACAGCCAGAGTACATATACAGTATGCATACATTTATGAGAAAATTTTTCGAGCAAGACGGGGATTGAACCGGCGTGTTGGTAACTCTAGAGAGACACCTTAACCCATGGACTACGATGTACTAAAGGTTATAGAAGATGGGATACAATACAAAAACGTAAATCAATAATATACATATGGCACTGATATCACTATGAAGGATATAATTTTGTAAAATAAAAAAGTAACAAAATACACCAAATCTGGGTCCTATGTCTCCTGGAAACGCCTATGGTTAATTATAAGAACAGACACAGATGACATGACGAGCATTACAATGTCCAATTATGTAATTTTTTAACTCAAACAATGAACAAATGCACCACACCTCACACATCTGCCTGGCGTACAACAACTGCTGTTGGAGAACGGGGACAGGAAGGTCCAGGAGAGAGGATGGTGAGTATAAAGTCAGACGCGGCCTGGACACCACCATCACTCACCATCCAACAACACACTCAACATGTCTCTCAAGGTTCGTGACACAGGACTGTGAAAATTCACAATCCTCTTTCCCTTTCACGATGTGTTTAAGTCATTCGAATAAAATAGCACATTTGGCAATATTTATGAAAAATAATCTAGGCTTTATACCAACAGATGTTTCTGCTGAAATTTTAATCTTGTGCGAGTGTGTCCCCTCCTTCAATATTTACAAATATAAAGAATTTTACTGCACATACAAGTAAAAAAAAAAATACCATAATGTGTACCAAGAAAAGAGGTAAACTTTTATGCTAAATCAATATTAAAGTTACCTGGTACTCAAAGAAAACAGGACAAAGACTACATTTTTACCACAGTAAATAGAATTTATCAATGTTCAGATAAATTGAGTCCCTTCATTGATGTTCTGAGCGGTAAATTATTTCATGATATACTGTTGATTTATCTCAAACTTTGAAACTACCTCATCAACGCTGTAACTTGCTCACCTAAACAAATATTGGCGTTCAGCTCCTGAACTTACAATATTCTTATGAGATTTTATCCACTGATAATCATGATGAGTATTTGGTCCAGTATCACTCACAATGATATGGGCTCAACTACCACTTACAGTATGGGGCATGGGGGTCCAATATCACTGACAAACTGGGAATGAATTCCACTACAACTCACAGGATGGGTATAGAGTCCATTACCACTCACGCCTCAGGATTGGGGTCCACAAACACCGACAGGACGGGTATGGGGCACATAATAAATGAACTATAATAAAACCAAACCTTCCCTCTTGAACAGGTGACTGTGGTCCTGCTGATGGCGGTGGTAGCGACTCTGGCAGAACCCCCGCCTACCTACGGTCAACACCCTACTCATTCACCATATAAGCAGGTTGGTTAATGATTTTCTACAATTCTTAATGTATTGAATATTTCCAACCGTTAAAACATAAGTGCATTGCTATGTACGAGTATAGGTTACATAATGAATAAAAATCTTATGTATATATGTATATTAAATACGTATTGTATGCATATGCTGATCCAGCCGGGTATGCCACACAACTTCGCATACAATGTTAGGGACGACTACTCCGGCACCAACTTCGGACACAGTGAGAACTCCGACGGCAACACCGTCCGTGGCTCCTACAATGTCGACCTTCCCGACGGACGCAAGCAAACGGTAACGAACTTTTTTTTTTTAACTTGTTCCTTCTAAGTTTAAAAGTCTCCATATTAAACATTAATAGTCAAAATTGCTTAACGTTTAATATTAACAAAAATGTTTTCTACGTTAGGTGAAATACGAAGCAGACCACCACAAGGGTTTCACTGCCAACGTGGAGTACTATGGCGAGGCCCAGTACGCCCACCAGTCCGGTCCGGCAGTAACATTCAAGCCCCAGCCATCATACCACCAGCCCCAGCCATCATACCCACCCCAGCCATCATACCCACCCCAGCCATCATACCACCAGCCCCAGCCATCATACCCACCCCAACCCTCTTACCAACCCTAGTCCCCAGCCCTACACCACATACCAGCCATAATTACTTTCGTTGTTAAGGTTCCCATTCAAATCTGGTCATTGTTAATTGTAATTTTTCTAGAGACTTAAGTGTTTAAATAAATCCAAAGCATTACTATATTTATCTTATTTTCCATATTTTGTTATATCTCTAATTTATAGTGCTTACAATGTTGCAATATATGTGAAGAAGTAAAACATAATAATAATTATTTTTCAATCATATTGAACCGAATCCTTTAACTAAGAATTGATGACAATATCGATAAGGAATGCTCATAAACAGCCTACCTTCCTGTTTTGGTAGTACTTATATGTACTATGGTAATCATCGTTACTATATCTACGTACAACGCAATTAGAAATCTGTACTACTGAATTTAGACAAACCAGAAAAGGTTTTGTACTTGTGTTGCAAAACCAACCTACACTAACCTAACCTTTCTAGTCTTAATACACGCTGTCTGAGACCTAATATAGTACATGTGTGTGCTATAGTAGGAATAATTCAGCTTGTTTTTTAGCTTCATTTTTTTCGGACTATAAAGTGAACAGTACCAAATTCTCCTAATTGCTTAGTACATCATAGATTGTACTATGGTGCATATAGTTACAAAAACTGCAATCTAAACAGGAGGATGGGGTGTCATAAGGATGTACGAGAACATAAATCAGGTATTCAAGCAGATATGGTGTAGAGAAACAGCACAAAAGCCAATAGTAATTACCAACAAATTATGCTGAGCAGTCTTGGTTACCTTGAAGTGGTCTGAAGGACCAACGTCCACGCTAGCCCGGTCTCTAACTTGACCAGCTGATGTACAAAGTGAAGGAATAAAGATCGCAATGGTGACGGGGGGAGGGGAGTAAGGGTATTAAAAATTCAGAATCAAAGGACGTATTTATATAATACAGCTTGCAGGACAGAGCTTCTGTTCTTGGGCCCTGCCTAACTATGGGTCGTCTATTCCAGTAATTTTAAACCCTTTTCCACGTCTGCATGCGTTTTAAATATTCTTGCACCCTTGCCCTCAAAAAATTATGAAATGCCATTGTCAAATAAATTACTAACAAATCCGTCGTGGTTTCATATATCCATAATTACAAAATGGTGAAAATCCAATGAATTACCAAAATTGTTAAAAAAAAAAGAAGCAAATACCAAAGTACAAAAAAAACTAAAACTAAATATACACGTAGTACTAGAGTATGTGATTATGTAGCACCAGTGTACAGCCTCACCTCACAAAGCACAGAGCATATATTGAAAAAAGTTGAGGTATTCTACACAAGCAGTCTTAGAATTGAGGGGATTATATTTTCCCCTCAATTCAATCTACCAAGATTGATTGAAGTAGATAATCCTACCAACACTGAAACTAGTAATAGAAAGGAACATGATTCAGACATTAAACACTCATAGGAAGCACTAAACTAGAAACATAATGTTTAGGTTTGGCTAGACATTATGATGAGCAGTGGAAGGGTATTAAGGATGGAACCATGAGGAATAATAAAATATTCATCCATCGACAGATTTAAATGCAAATATGCCAAAATGATCGGGAATTATTGCATTAAAGGTAAAGCTTCTTTGCTTTTAGAGATGCTATACCAATTTGATCGGGTTGCTATTGAGGTGCGTGGATGCTGTGATCAGTTGTGGCTCATCGTAAGGGTGGAAGGATGCAATACTCAATCAAGGCTCATCTTAGAGCACCTAAGAACATAAGAATCAAGAAAACTGCAGAAGGCCTATTGGCCCATACGTGGCAGCTCCTATTTGGAGACGAGGAGTCACAATAACGTGGCTGAAATATGCTGACCAAACCACACACTAGAAAGTGAAGGGACGACGTCGTTTCTGTCCGTCCCTTCACTTCTAGTGTGTGGTTTGGTCAACAGCTCCTATTTATATGCACCCAAATTCATATCTATGTCTAACCTACGCATGAAACAATAAAGGTATCCTACGTCTATTATGATATGCAGTAATTCGTTCCACAAATCGACAACCATGTTACCGAACAATATTTATCCAGGGTTTTCCTAAACCTAAAACTTATCCAATTTATATCAAATCAATTCTACCAAATTTAACTTTTCCATAAATATAACACATATATGTACTGAATTTGGCTTAAAATGTTTGGTAGGAATGGATTCTAATTTACGGTAATTACAGGTTAACTTAATCATTACTCTTTCCACTTTTTGTTGATGCCCTTCAACATTTCCAATGGAACAAAACATGATTCCTTTTTTGTCAATATCTGCACATTTCACTCATAGTAGCTATATGTTCTATTGTTTTTGGAGGGTGGGTTTTGATACCAATTGGACATTATAGTGTTAAAGCATAAATAAAGCACATTCATCCCTTGCTGGATCATATACATGTATACATTCATCTCAAACTGAAGCATTATGATATACACATTCTAGTGCATATACAGCTGGCGTACATATACAATATGCCTATGTTCATGAGAAAATCTTTGGAGCAGGACGGGGATCGAACCAGCGTGTTGGGTAACTCTAGACACACCTTAACCCATGGACCACGATGTACTAAAGGTTATAGAAGGTGGGATACAATACATAAACTTAATCAATAATATACAAAAGACTTTGGTATCACTATGATGGACATATATTTATTGTTTATAAAAAGTAACAATGCAGAAAATATAATTCCTATGCCTCCCACAAGCGTGCATAAAGGTTTAATTATAAGAGCAGACTGTGATGACGTGACGAGTAATACAATATCCAAATATGCAATTTTTGGAATCAAACGATGAACAACTGCACCACGCCTCACACATCTGCGTGACGTACAACAGCTGGTGTTGAAGAGCGGGGGACAGGAAGGTCCAGGAGAGAGGATGGTGAATATAAAGCCAGACGCGGACTGTACATCACCATCACTCACCATCCAACAACACACTCAACATGTCTCTCAAGGTTCGTGATATAAGCCTGTGAATATTCAGAAGCCACTTTTCCTTTCACGATGTGTTGAAGTTATTCGAATAAAATAATACATTTGACAATATTTACGAACATAATCTAGGCTTTATACTAGCACATGCTACTGCTGAAATTTTAATTTTGTGCGAGTGTCCTCTATCAATATTTACAAATATAAAGAATTTTACTCCACTTACAATAAAAATTAAAAAAATAAAAGATTGACCGTAATGTGTGCCAAGGAAAGAGGTAAATTTGTATACTAAATCTATATTAATGTAAACTGGTACTTAAAGAAAACAGTAAAAAGACTACATTTTTACCACAGTAAATAGAATTGATTAATGTTCAGATAAATTGAGTCCCTGCATTGATGTGCTGAGTGGTAAATTAATTCACAATATAATGTTGATGTATCTTAAACTTTGAAACTACCTCATCAAAGTTGTAACTTGTTCACTTAAACAAATATTGGAGTTCATTTCCAAAGCCTAAAATGTTATTAAAGAAGCTTTATCCACTGACACTGAGCATGAGTATTTGGTCCAGTATCACTCACATAATGGCTCAACTACCACTCACAGGATGGGTATAAGGTCCATTACTACTCACACCTCAGGGATCGGGTTCACAAACACCCACAGAACAGGTATTGGGCATATAATAAATAAACTTTAATAAAACCAAAACTTCCCTCTGGGACAGGTGACTGTGGTCCTGCTGATGGCGGCGGTAGCGACTCTGGCAGAACCCCCGCCTACCTACGGTCATCACCCTACTCATTCACCATATAAGCAGGTTGGTTAATGATTTTCTACTATTCTAATGTATTGAATATTTCCAACAGTTAAAATACGAATTCATGCCTATGTAGGAGTACAGATTACATAATGAATACATTTATTATGTATGTATGTATATTAACATGTACTGTATGCATATGATGATTCAGCCGGGTATGCCACACAACTTCGCATACAATGTTAGGGACGACTATTCCGGCACCAACTTCGGACACAGTGAGAACTCCGACGGCAACACCGTCCATGGCTCCTACAATGTCGACCTTCCCGACGGACGCAAGCAGACGGTAAGGTACTTTTTAGTTTAAACTTGTTCTTCCAAAGTTTAAAAATCTCCATATTAAACATTAATATTTAATAGTGCTTAAAGTTTAATATTGATCAAAATGTTTTCTACGGTAGGTGAAATATGAAGCAGACCACCACAAGGGTTTCACTGCCAACGTGGAGTACTATGGCGAGGCCCAGTACGCCTACCAGTCCGGTCCGGCAGTAACATTCAAGCCCCAGCCATCATACCACCAGCCCCAGCCATCCTACCAGCCTCAGCCATCATACAAGCCCCAGCCATCATACCCACCCCAGCCCCAGCCATCATACCCACCCCAGCCCCAGCCATCATACCACCACCCCCAGCCATCATACCCACCCCAGCAATCATACCACCAGCCCCAGCCATCATACCCACCCCAACCCTCTTACCAATCCTAGTCCCCAGCCCGACACCACATACCAGCCATAATTACTTACGTTATTAATGTTTCTATTGAAACCTGGTCATTGTTAATTGTAAAGTTTCTAGAGACTTAAGTGTTTAAATAAATCCAAAGCATTGCTATACTTATCTTATTTTCCATATTGTGTTCTCTAATTTATAGTGCTTACAATGTTGCAAAATATGTTAATAAGTAAAACAAAAAATAATTATTTTCCAGTCATATTGAACTGACTCATTTGACTAAGAAATGATGTCAATATTGATAAGGAATGCTCATAAGGATGTATGATAACAGAAATCAGGTATTTTAGCAAATATGGTGCAGAGTCAGCACAAGAGCTAATAATACCAACAAATTTTGCTGAGTAGCTTTGGTTACCTTAAAGTGGTCTGAAGGACCAACGTCCATGCTAGCCCGGTCTCTAACTAGACCAGCTGATGTGCAAAGTGAAAGCAATGAATATCACAATGGTGAAAGAGGGAGGGGGGAGAGAGTAAGGGTATTAAAAGTTTAGAATTAAAGGACGTATTTACCTAATACAGATTTCAGGACAGAGCTTCGGTGCTTGGGCCCTGTTTAAGTGTGGAACGTCTATTGCAGTAATTCTAACCTCTTTTCCACGTCTGCATGCATTTCAAGATATTCTTGCACTCCTCCCATTCAAAAAGTTATGAAAGGACATTGTCAAATGAACTATTAAGAAATACGTCGTGGTTTGCCATATCGATAATTAAAAAAATGTGAAAATCCAATTAATTACCAAAATTCACAAATTATGAATAAAAATACAATTATCAAAGTACAAAAAATATAAAAAATGCACTTACAAAAGTACCATAAAAATAACTAAACATAACCGCAGAACTATAGATTGTAGCACCAGTGTACAAATCCACCTCATAAAGCACAGAAAATATATTGAAAAATTATAGAGGTTTTCGACACAAGCAGCCTCAGAATTGAGGGGATTTAGCCACTAAGATAGATTGAAAAGGATAATCCTAACAACACTGAAACGAATAATAGAAGGGAACATGATTCAGACATTAAACACTCATAGGAAACACTAACTATAAACATAATTTTTAGGTTTGGCTACCCATTATGATGACCCCAGTAGAAGGGTTAATGATGGAACTAAGAGGAATAATAACCAGATTCATCCATCCACAGATTAAATGCAAATACTGTATTGCAAAATAATCGGGAATTATTGAATTAAATGCATGGATTCTTAACCGGGTTGTTTTTTAGAGGTGCAAGGATGCCGTGATCACTTGTGACTTATCTTAAGTGGGCAAGGGTACAGTAATCAATCAAGGCTTACCTTAGAGCCCAAAAAGGAAGTGAACATAAGAATCAAGAAAACTGCAGAAGGCCTTTTAGCCCATACGTGGCAGCTCCTATTTATTTATAACCACCCAAACTCAAACTCATTATATATATATTATATTATATAATATATATATATATATATATATATATATATATATATATATATATATATATAAATATATATATATATATATATATATATATATATATATATATATATATATATATATATATATATATATATATATATATGTGTGTGTGTGTGTGTCTAACCAACGGTTGAAACCATCAAGGGCTCCTACGTCTATAATGTTATGCGGTAATTTGTTCCATGAATCTAGAACAATTTTACGGAACCAGTATTTACCCAAGTCTTTCCTAAATCTAAACCTATGCAATTTATACCAATTAAAATCAATTCAATTCTATCAAACCTAACCTGTTCTAAGTCTAATATAATATAATACACATATGTACTAAATTTGACTTAGTAGGAATGAATTTTAATTACGGTAATTACAGGTAAACTTCATCATTACGCTGCTCCATTCTTTGTTGATGTCCTTCAAAATTTTCAATAGAACAATACGTTATTTATTTGTTGACAATATTCTGCACATTTCGTTCATTGATACTATATATGTTCTATTACTTTTGGAGGGTGGGTTTTGATATCAATTGTTCATTATAGTGTTAAAGCATAAATATAAGCACATTCATCCCTTGCTGGATCATATACATGGATACATTCATCTCACACTGAAGCATTATGTAATACACATTCTAGTACATATACAGTATGCATATATTCACGAGGAAAATCTTTGGAGCAGGACGGGGATCGAACCAGCGTCCTGGGTAACCCTCGACATACACCTTAACCCATGGACCACGAAGTTATAACATTAGGAATCGGCCCGGATCCAATAGTAGTTTGGAGGTCCTGAGCTGGTAACTAGTCCAAGCTGCAGACACTATGGTCTGAGGTAATTGTGTTCTCCACCAAACGCTTCTTACAAATACACAACGAAATTCCAATAACGTGATATATCTATGAGAAAATCTTTAAAGAAGGACTTGGATAATATAAATTCATACAATGCATGAACTTAAATCAATAATATACTCTAGCAAAAGGCATTGCTATCACTATGAAGGATATGAATTTTTTATTAAAAAAAAGGAACATAAAATGCAACGAATATGGCTCCTATGACTCCTTCAAACGTCAAAAATATTTAATTACAAGGAAACCAGACACAGACGACGTGACGAGCAATACAATCTCCAAATACGGTCCCCGTGGTGCAGTGGTAAAGCACTCGGCCGGCAAGCGCTTTGGCCTGGGTTCTATTCCTGGCCGGGGAGGATTAACTAGGCGCCAGTCCCTAACTGTAGCCTCTGTTCACCCAGCATTGAATGGGTACTTTGTTGTTAAACGATTTGGCGGGTTGTATTCCGGGAAAAATTAGGATTATGGTCCTGCCCGAATCGCTATGCGTGCTAGTGGCTGTACAAGAATGTAAGAACTCTTGTATATATAAATATAAGCAAACAAAAACAAGTACAGTATGCAATTTTTGGACACAATATAAACAAATGCACCACACCTCACACACCTGCCTGACGTACGACAGCTGGTGTTGGAGAGCGGGGGACAGGAAGGTCCAGGAGAGAGGATGGTGAGTATAAAGCCAGACGCGGACTGGACACCACCATCACTCACCATCCAACAACACACTCAACATGGCTCTCAAGGTTCGTGAGAGCCATGTGAATATTCACAATATCCATGGGCCTGTGAATATTCACAATTCTCTCTACCTTCCTCTATATTTTCACAATATAAATATTTAGGAAAAATAATCTAGGCTTTATCCACTTGCTGCTGCTGCAAGTCATTTGATTTTTGTCTATGTACTTATGTATTTGTGCCTGCAGAATTGAGCATTACATCTTGGACCCTGCTTTTCGATCCACCAGTTGTCTAATGCAATGACTCCTGACCTATACTTCCCTATCATATCTACTTCTAAAATTATGAATGGAGTTTGCTTCTACAATCTTCTCGTTTAGTATATTCCATCCCCCCCCCCTGCTCTTACGCTAAAAATAAACATTCTAACATCTCTATGACTCATCAGCGTCTCGGTCTTCTATGTCCTCTTGTTATTCTGTTGACTGTGAACATTGCCTCTATTTCTACACTGTCAATCACTCGATTTTATATATCTCTATCATGTCCCCCGTCTCCTCTTTCCTAGCGGTATCAGGTTTAGTTCCTCCAGACCTTTTTCGTACCCCATTCCTCGCAATTTTAGGACGAGCCTTGTTGCAAACTACTAAAGCTTTCCGAGTTTTCTTGTGTGTTTTTTTTAGATGTGGCTCCGCGATGAGAAGGCATATTCTAAAACTGGTCTCACGTAGGTGGTGTACAGATTTTTATATGCCTCCTTATTTAGTTTCCCGAATAGTGTTCTGACTATTACTAGTGTAGAACATGCTGTTGTGTGTGTCTTCTTTCAATATCCTCTAACGAATACTGTATATAGAATTTCACTCGGCCTACAAAATAAACATTTATTTTGACCTTAACGTCTGTCAGTAAAAGAGCTAAACATCGATGCTAAATCTGCATTAAAGTAAACTAGTATATAGAGAAAACGGGACAATGATTTCAGTCTTTAACCACAATAAAATTAATTTATCAGTGTTCCGATAAATTTAATACCTTCATTGACGTCCTGAGCTGTAAATTAGTTCACAAAGTGTTCTATGCTGATGTATCTGTTAAACTTTGCAACTATCTCGTCAGATGAAACTTTCTGCAATGTGCCTCTAACTCTTTCCACTGACACTCATAGGATGAGTATTGGGTACAATATTACTCACACAATAGGAATAGTTGTGTCCACTACCACGCGCAACATAAGAATGTTTTTGACAACCACTCGCAGAATGGGAATGCAGTACATAATAAATGAACTTTAATAAAACCAAACCTTCCCTCTGGGACAGGTGACTGTGGTCCTGCTGATGGCGGTGGTGGCGACTCTGGCAGAACCCCCGCCTACCTACGGTCAACACCCTACTCATTCACCATATAAGCAGGTTGGTTACTGATTTCCTACAATTCTTAATGTATTAAATATTTCCAACAGTTAAAACATAAGTGCATTCCTATATACGAGTATAGGTTACATAATGAATATAAATATTATGTATATATGTATATTAAATACGTCTTGTATGCATATGCTGATCCAGCCGGGTATGCCACACAACTTCGCATACAATGTTAGGGACGACTACTCCGGCACCAACTTCGGACACAGTGAGAACTCCGACGGCAACACCGTCCGTGGCTCCTACAATGTCGACCTTCCCGACGGACGCAAGCAGACGGTAAGGGATTATTTTTTTTTTTTTTTTAACTTGTTCTTCTTAATCTTAAAAATCTCTATATTAAACATTAATACTCAAAATTGCTTATTGTTTAAGAATAATAATAAAAATGTTTTCTACGTTAGGTGAAATACGAAGCAGACCACCACAAGGGTTTCACTGCCAACGTGGAGTACTATGGCGAGGCCCAGTACGCCCATCAGTCCGGTCCGGCAGTAACATTCAAGCCCCAGCCATCATACCACCAGCCCCAGCCATCATACCCGCCCCAGCCATCATACCCACCCCAGCCAACATACCCGCCCCACCCATCATATCCATCCCAGCCAACATACCCATCCCAGCCAACATACCCGCCCCAGCCATCATACCAGCGCTAATATTACAGTTCTACTCCCCATCCCAACCCCAGTCCACATAACTGCTACAGTCCACATACAGCCTCAGCCTTTATACCAACCCTAACTTCAGCTATAATACCACCCACCCAAAATATCTATCAAAATTCACTTACAGCTGTGATACTGAACATGTTAAAGTTCCCAAATAATCCTGGTCATTGTTAATTGTAATGTTACTAGAGACTTAAGTGTTAGAATATATCAAAAGCATTGATCTATTAATATTATTTTCCTTATTCAAAATAAATAATATTATATATATATATATATATATATATATATATATATATATATATATATATATATATATATATATGTCGTACCTAGTAGCCAGAACGCACTTGTCAGCCTACTATGCAAGGCCCGATTTGCCTAATAAGCCAAGTTTTCATGAATTAATTGTTTTTCGACTACCTAACCTACCTAACCTAACCTAACCTAACTTTTTCTGCTACCTAACCTAACCTAACCTATAAAGATAGGTTAGGTTAGGTTAGGTAGGGTTGGTTAGGTTCGGTCATATATCTACGTTAATTTTAACTCCAATAAAAAAAAATTGTCCTCATACATAATGAAATGGGTAGCTTTATCATATCATAAGAAAAAAATTAGAGAAAAAATATTAATTCAGGAAAACTTGGCTTATTAGGCAAATTGGGCCTTGCATAGTAGGCTGAGAAGTGAGTTCTGGCTACTAGGTACGACATATATATATATATATATATATATATATATATATATATATATATATATATATATATGTCGTACCTAGTAGCCAGAACGCACTTCTCAGCCTATTATGCAAGGCCCGATTTGCCTAATAAGCCAAGTTTTCCTGAATTAATATATTTTCTCTAAATTTTTTCTTATGAAATGATAAAGCTATCCATTTCATTATGTATGCGGTCAATTTTTTTGTATTGGAGTTAAAATTAACGTAGATATGTGACCGAACCTAACCAGCCCTACCTAACCTAACCTAACCTATCTTTATAGGATAGGTTCGGTTAGGTAGCCGAAAAAGTTAGGTTAGGTACATATATATATATATATATATATATATATATATATATATATATATATATATATATATATATATATATATGTCGTACCTAGTAGCCAGAACGCACTTCTCAGCCTACTATGCAAGGCCCGATTTGCCTAATAAGCCAAGTTTTCATGAATTAATGTTTTTTCGACAACCTAACCTACCTAACCTAACCTAACTTTTTCGGCTACCTTACCTAACCTAACTTATAAAGATAGGTTAGGTTAGGTTAGGTAGGGTTGGTTAGGTTCGGTCATATATCTACATTAATTTTACCTCCAATAAAATAAAATTGACCTCATACATAATGAAATGGGTAGCTTTATCAGTTCATAAGAAAAAAATTAGAGAAAATATATTAATTCAGGAAAACTTGGCTTATTAGGCAAATCGGGCCTTGCAAAGTAGGCTGAGAAGTGCGTTCTGGCTACTAGGTACGACATATATATATATATATATATATATATATATATATATATATATATATATATATATATATATATATATATATATATATATATATATATATATATATATATAAACATGTTCTGTTACGAAATGTGTAAATTGATACACAAAAATATAAATTTATTTAATTATGCGGAATTCTACTATTTTATTAAGCTCTTATGTCAATAATGATATGAGATACTCATGAAGGCGTATGAGAATAGAAAGCAGGTATTTTAGAAGTCAAGGTAGGAAGAGCCTGAACAAAGCTAATGATACATTATAAATAAAAGTTCGCCTTGACTTGTATGGTTAACTTGACGTGGTTCGATGGACCAGTAATCACCTAGTTGTGCTTGCAGGGGTTAAGCTGCGGCTCTTTGGTCCCGTCTCTCAACCGTCAATCTACTGATGTACAGGTTCCTGAGCTTCACGAGTTTCTATCATATCTACATTTAAAATTGTATATGGAGTCAGCCTCCACCACATTACCAGTGTTCTTACAGGGTCCGATCCGACCCAGTCGACCCTGACCCGACCAGCTGATGTCCAGAGCAGCGGCGATGAAAACCATGAATGTTCTTAACATTCAGAATCCGTAAAGATACTTACCAAGCCGAGCTTCAGATAATGGACCCCATGTAACTATGGATTGTCTAATGGTGTAATTCTTTATCATTTTCACCGTTAGCACCCCTTCCATCTTCCCCCCCCCCAAAATTATAAAAGCACATTCTCAGACAAATTAATAACAGATCCATCAGGGTTTATTAGCCACATTGATAATAAAAAAATAGCGAAAATACAACGAATTACCAAAGTACAAAAATGCGTCTCAGAATTGAGGCGATTTAGCTACCAAGAGTGACTGAAGGAGGCACACTAACGACAATGAAACGTAATATAGCAGAGATATGATCCAGACTTAAAATTCTTACGGAAATCGCGGAACTAGAGACAAAACGTTTAGGTCCAGCTAGTCACACAGATGAACCAGTGCAAAGAGAACGAAGGCAAAATTATTGGGGTTACATCTATCCATATATTATATATTATATATATATATATATATATATATATATATATATATATATATATATATATATATATATATATATATATATATATATATGGCACGGGAGCCGAGGATTCTTAAATCTTTTGGGTGCAAAGATGTGATCAATCGTGATTCATCTTAGGGGTGAGATGATGCTGTGATAAACCGAAGCTCATCATAAAGATGTGGCATAAACAAACGATTATAAATTTGCATTTTAAGTTATGAATTAATAATTACGCAAGTAATGTGAAATGCATTAAATGGTATTTATATTGAACTGTTTGTATTAATTTACTAGGGATGAGTCTTTTTTTAGAAGAGATACCAGATAGATAATACACATATTACTGGAATATTAAAGTTCTGAAAAAGGTTACATTTATCTTTATTACATTACCTCTTTTATTGTGACAACGCTGATTGTGAGATTGTAATCGTGAATAAATATCATCTCCAGATCTAATCACCATGCAAAGCGCTAGTAATTATAAACTGATTTTTGAACATAGTTACTTGAATTCTTGTACTATTAATTTTCTATAGGGCCCTAGAAACAAGACAATAAGCAAACCAAACTTCTCCTAGGCTTACTACATATATGTGCTAAATCAGGCCTAACAGGTTAGGACTTGAATGGTTAATTCAAGTCCTAACAAGTTATGACAGAATAACTATAATTACACTTCGAATTTTTGTTTTGCTCTACAGCAATTCTATTAGTAAACGAAGTGAACGTTTTTATACAGCAGGTCATATTTTAACCATACCATCCATAGTAACTATAGATTGTAAAATGCTTGCAGGGATAGCTTGTGATATCCTATTGGTCATTAATGTGTTAGAGCATTAATATAAGCATATTCATCATTTACTGCATACATAAGAATGCACACATTCATCCCTCGCTGGAGCATAGAAATGCACATTCATTTCTAACTGGAGCATAACTATGTCCACATTCATTTCTAACTGAAGCATAAACATGTTCACATTCATCCCTCACTGGAACATAACATGTACACATTCATCCGTCGCTGGAGCATAAGTGTAAGACATCACAACATGTAACTTGTAACCAGGAAGGTTACACTACCTTAATTAAGCGTAAATTTACCTTAACCTTCTGGACAGGTACCTCTACCCAACCTGTCCTCTCCCCTAATGCATCATATTATAACGCAATCAGCCAATCCGTCAAAATTGTAGGGCTTTAGCAAAAACTACAGCACCGTAATATTGATGTTATCTGAGCATCGGCCTCGATGGGTTAGGTGGGTTGCTAAGGTTCAAACGTTTCTGGTTAAGCAAAACCATTGCCTTTTTTACGATCTGGTCTACGCACAACTGGAAGCATATATATAAACAAATAATTTATATGACTGAGTGAAAATTAACTAATTCTACTAAGAATATATAACTTATTTGTTAGTCTTCACTAGATTTTGGTCAAATATTTAAAAACACTTAATATCGTATTTCCCAGACAATGCATATGTAATAAATTTTGTGTTTATAAATGAACCTCCTACGAAAAGGTGAAATATTTGTGTTTTCGTTCAGAGTCTCTCAGGCGACGAAGTGGGTAACAAATCGTCACATGTCTAAGCTACTCTTTTACGGAAGTGGTTCCAGAACTTGACCTTAGTGCCTTTAATGTGAAAACTTAGTTTTTTCTAGTCAGTTACGACTTAATCGGTAACGTCATTCTAGTGAACAAAACCTCTCATAACACAGTGAAAAATGATGATGGCGGATAAATTATAAGCTAATCTCAGTAAAGAATATATTTACTCACCAACTCGAATTAAAAAAAAATGTAGAATCCATACAATACACAAACTTAAATCAATAACATACTCTACCAAAAAGAATTAATATCGCTATGAAGGGTATCATTTTTAGATTAATATATAACTTAAATGCAACAAATCTGGCTCCGATGGCTCTTACAAACATTCAGAAATGTTTAATTGTAAGAACACACGACATGACGAATACAGTGTCTAAATATATAATTTTTGTACAATGTATGAACAACTGCCAGAATTATAACAGCTGATGATGGAGAGCAGGGGAGAGGAAGGTCCAGGAGAGAGGATGGTGAGTATAAAGCCAGACGCGGCCTGGACACCACCATCACTCACCATCCAACAACACACTAAACATGGCTCTTAAGGTTCGTGCTATAGGTCTATGAATATTTACAACCGTCACGAAGAGGATTGTGAATCCTTTTATAATATATATATATATATATATATATATATATATATATATATATATATATACATATATATATATATATATATATATATATATATATATTAGTTTAGTTGTTACTCTCCTAACAATCGAATTGATCAAAATAATTCCTGTCCGCCATCAAAAAATTAAAATTTCTATGCTAAATCCATATTAAAAAGAAGAAGAAACAAAGTATACAAAGAAGCCCAGACACTGATTACATATTTGACCTACGGACAAACACTAATTTTCAACATTTAGTTAAATAGATGTCGTGAACGGTAAATTAAATGACAAAGCGTTCACTGTTGATGCATCTGTAAACAAAAATTGTAACTATCTCATCAGAGCTGTAACTGGCTTAATACATATATTAGCCTTTAGTTCCTGAGCCCACAAAGTGCCTCTAACTTATCGGAGTTACAGCCCCGCTCCTGTACCAGGTAAGTCCACTATGGGCTCACCATAGCCTGTGCTACTTGGAACTTTGGTTCTGAGTAGCTGAATCTAAAACAGCAACAACAGCAGTCTCTAACTTTTTCCCACCTACTCACATGATGGGTCTCGGGTTCACTACCACTCATAGAATAGGTATGGGGTACATAATGAATTTTACTTAGAATACAAAACCTTCCTTCTGGGACAGGTGACTGTGGTCCTGCTGATGGCGGTGGTAGTGGCTGTGGCCGAACCCCCGCCTACCTATGGTCGTCACCCTACTCATTCACCATATAAGCAGGTTGGTAACTGATTTGCTGCTATTCTAATACATCGAATAGTTATAAAATTTAATACATGAGTGCATTTGTATGTATGTGCAAGTATAAACTATACTATAAATATTACTTATGAATATGTGTAGTAAGCATGTATTGTATGCATATGCTGATCCAGCCGGGTATGCCACACAACTTCGTATACAATGTTAGGGACGACTACTCCGGCACCAACTTCGGCCACAGTGAGAACTCCGACGGCAACACCGTCCGTGGCTCCTACAATGTCGACCTTCCCGACGGACGCAAGCAAACGGTAAGAGACGTTTTTTGTATAAAATTGTTCTTCCTAATCTTAAAAATCTCCATATTAAACATCAGTATTCAAAACTGCTAAAGTTTAATAATAATAAAAATGTTTTCTACGTTAGGTGAAATACGAAGCAGACCACCACAAGGGTTTCACTGCCAACGTGGAGTACTATGGCGAGGCCCAGTATGCCCACCAGTCCGGTCCGGCAGTAACATTCAAGCCCCAGCCATCCTACCACCAGCCCCAGCCATCATACCAGCCCCAGCCATCATACCACCAGCCCCAGCCATCATACCAGCCCCAGCCTTCATACCAGTCCTAAAACCAGTCCCACCCCAGATCACAGCCCCAATCCATATACTAACCCCACTCTACAGACCAACCCCAGTCTGCATAACAGGCCCAGCCCACATACCAGCCTCCCACACACCCAATTCACACAGTTGTGTTACGGAAGACGTTAAGTTAAACCTTCGTCATTGTTAATTGCAATGTTACTAGAGATTTAAGTGTTTGAATACATCCAAATCATTGCTCAATTAATCTTATTCTCCTTAATTAAATATATATCCGATTTAGTTATATTCTGTGGAAAAATGTGTGTACAAGAAAAACACAAAATAGACAATTTACTTTAATCATACTTAATTGGACCATTTTATTAAGAACTGATGTCGATACTGATATGGAATGCGCATGAGTGCATGTAAGAACAGAAAAGTAGGTATTCTAGGGGAAGAGGTAGGGTACTATGTTGCTTTACACTTAGCTTTACACACTAAAGCTAATACTAATTATTATAAAAAGTGTCTCCATGACTTGCATCGTTAACTTTACATGGTTCAAAGTACCAATGCTCATACTGGTTTGCCTCTGACCAAACCAACTGATGTTGAGCGCAAAGGTGATGAATAATATAATGGGAACACAGATGTGTACACACCGCCTCAGGGAGCCGGTGGCCGAGCAGACAGCACGCTGGACAGGTGAACCTGTGGTCCCGGGTTCGATCCCGGACGCCGGAGAGAAACGATGGGCAGAGTTTCTTTCACCCTATGCCCCTGTTACCTAGCAGTAAATAAGTACCTGGAAGTTAGTCAGCTGTCACGGGCTGCTTCCTGGTGTGTGTGTGTTTGGGGGGGGAGTAGTAGAAACAGTTGATTGACAATAGAGAGGCGGGCCGAAAGAGCAGAGCTCAACCCCCGCAAACACAACTAGGTGAATAAAGATACACAGTATGGTCTTCTTTACCATAATGGGTGGGTGTTAATCAGCACCCAGTGGTGCAGTGGAAACACACTCGCCCCGGAAGCGATTTGGCCTTAGTTTGTATCCTGGCCGGGGGAGGATTGTCTAGGTACCAGTCCTTAACAGTATGCCTCCGATCACCCAGCAGTGACTGGATACCTAGTTGTTAAATGATTGGTGGGTTAAATTCCATGGAAACTAGTGGGAAAGGTTCCCCATGAGCTATGGGAAAGCTCTCAGTCTGTGAACAGGTCTTAGTGGTCGTTCATTCTTTCAAAGGGCTACAGAAAATAATATGGTATTTAATGAAGAGAAATTAGAGAAAGAGAAATATATAAAGACGGAAACCACGTACAAAACGCAGTCAATTCATAACATTGAACGTAACAACAATGTAAAGGATTTGGGTATAATCATGGCAGAAAACCTTAGCTTTAAAGAACAGAAAAATTAAGCCGTCACAACTGCTAGAAAAATAACTAGTTGGATAATAGAACCTTTCAAACAAGAGATGCCGTACCAATGATGATACTCTTCAAAACGCTAGTGCTCTCTAAAGTGGAATACTGTTGCACAATGACAGCCCTTGTCAAAGCTGGAAAAATTGCTGACCTGAAGTGCGCGCAGCGATCCTTCACAGCTAGAATCCACTCAATAACCCATCTAAATTACTGGGACCGACTCAAAAGCCTAAATCTGTATTCTCTAGAGCGCAGGCGGGAGAGATGCACAATAATTTACACAAGGAAAATATTAGAGAGGCTGGTCCCAAATTTGAACACACAAATAACACCACACGAGACCAGGAGGCATGGCAGGATGTGCAGAATACTCCTGTTGAAAAGCAGAGGTGCAACAGATACTCAGAGAGAACTCTATCAACATCAGAGGCCCGAGACTGTCCAACACGCTTCCACTACACACATGAGGCATAACTGGCCGACCCCTCACAGTGTTCAAGAGAACTTGATAAGCACCTCCAAAGGATACCTGATCAACCAGGCTGTGATTCATGCGTCAGGCTGCGATCAGCCGCGTCGAACAGCCTGGTTGACCAGACCGTCAACCAAGAGGCCTGGTCAGAGATCTGATCAGAGGCCGCGGGAACCCCCTGACCCCCAGAATCACACAAAGGCAAGTCGTCTAATCCTATATCCACCTGTGTAAAAAAAAAATTTACCTAACTGAGATATAGTAGGGAAGGGAACTATCAGGAGAAAGCGCCAAACCATTATGACTATATGACACTGGGAAGGGATCAGGATAAGGATTTGGGATGGGACGGGGAGAAGGAATGGTGCCCAAAAACTACTTGTCCAAGCATTTGGGCTGGACGGTAGAGTGACGGTCTTGCTTCGTGTAGGTCGGCGTTCAATCCCCGACGTTGCAGGATTGAGCTTTATAGCCTGGACTCCGTCAAACTATGGATTTTCTAATGCTGTGATTCTTTACTCTTTTTTCGTTGTTTGCACCCCTTCGAAGCCATTCTTGCAATGAGGCCTAATATGTTCAGCGTAAAATTGCTAATTCAAGCTTGTGAGTAACTATAATTACTCTTCCAATTTTGTTTAAGCCCTTCAATAATTCCAATAGTACCAAATGTGAACTTTTTTATACAGCAGTTCATATTTTGAACCATAGTGAGTACAGGTTGCATAATATTTGGAGGAAGGGTTGTGATATCCAACTGAACATCAATGTGCTAGAGCGTAAATCTAAGCGCATTCATCCATTGCTGGAGCTTAAAACATGTACACATTCATCCATTGCTGGAGCTTAAACATGTACGCATTCATCCGTCGCTGGAGCTTAAACATGTACACATTCATCCGTCGCTGGAGCATAAGTGTGTAAGACATCACACAATATGCAACTTGTAACCAAGGTTGTTACACAAGCTTAATTAAGCAGAAGTTTACCTTAATCTTCTGGACAGATACCTCTACATAACCTGTCCTCTCACCTAATGCATCACATTGTAACGCAATCAACCAATCCGTCAAAATTGTAGCGCTTTATAAAAAACTAAAGCATCGTAATATTGAGGTTATCTGAGCATCGGCCTCGATGGGTTTCGTGGGTTGCTAAGGTTTAAGCGTTTTTAGTTAAGCAAAACCATTGCATTTTTTACAGTGTCAAATAGTGAGAAGGGGCTGTCAACAGACAACTGGGTGCATATGTATAAACAGTTATTGGTAAAGAGCCAGAGATAGTAAACAAATGGAACCGCTTACTCGCCGAAGCCGTAAATGCCAAAACAATGCAGAATGTCAAAATCCTGCTCGACAAAATCAGCAGCGAGACCTTCGACAACCCGCCGGCTTCCTACTCTCGTCGAGGCCCCTAGGGAGATAGTGACCCTCAGGTAAATTCAAGTAAATTAATCTAAAATAACTTATTAGATTAGGTAAAAATGAACAGCGTAATTTGTCTATTTTGTGTTGAATATAATTGTGATAGAATATATAATTTATTGTAACTTTCATTATATTTAGGTCAATAAATAATCCGAAAACGCCCCATAAAGCATTGTCCGAATGAAGAATAATCAATCCATTCTTAGATTATACTCGTCCATACAGCTGCCGACCCCAGGCCAGGCCAGGAATATATACAATTAATAAATCTTAACTATATTACAATCAGTTTTTTTCCTAGGTAAAATAACATTTTAATAGTTAAACCTAAATATGGTTAGGTGTTTAAATTTTGTTGATTTTTTTTTTTACATTGTGCACTGGAGAAGCATTTACAGCTGTGAGATTCGTAGAGGTTGTCAGCGAGGCGCTGTTGGAAATGTTGTTAAGTCATCGGTTGAGAGTCGTGTGTGAAGTGTTTTATTCGTACACCGAAAAGGGAAAGGATTGGCGGTTGGATTAACGACCATTTCGCCATTGTTGATGAGGATGGGCTGTGTTGATGAGGATTGACCATGTTGATGAGGACGGGCTGTGTTGATGAGGATTGACCATGTTGATGAGGATGGGCTGTGTTGATGAGGATTGACCATGTTGATGAGGATTGGCCATGTTGATGAGGACGGGCTGTGTTGATGAGGACGGGCTGTGTTGATGAGGATTGACCATGTTGATGAGGATTGGCCATGTTGATGAGGACGGGCTGTGTTGATGAGGATTGGCCATGTTGATGAGGACGGGCTGTGCTCATGAGGATTGGCCATGTTGATGAGGACGGGCTGTGCTCATGAGGATTGACCATGTTGATGAGGATGTGTCATATTGACGAGGACGAGTCATGCTGATGAGGACGGGCTGCAGTCAATATATTTCGTAGTAAAGTGTGATTCTCAAACGAAATTATAAATATTCTTTATTTTCGTCAAGCTACTTAGATGACAAAGTGGGGAACAAATCGTCACTTTTCTAGGCTACTCTTTTACGGAAGTGACTCCAGAACTTACCTATGAAGCCATTAGTGTGAAATTATTTTTTTGTGTGGTCAATTACGACTTAATGGGTAACGTCGCTCTAGAAAACAAAGTCGCTTATAACACAGTGAAACGTTAAGATGTTGTAAAAATAA
Organism: Procambarus clarkii; assembly: GCF_040958095.1. Classification (NCBI taxonomy): domain Eukaryota; kingdom Metazoa; phylum Arthropoda; class Malacostraca; order Decapoda; family Cambaridae; genus Procambarus; species Procambarus clarkii. Next base: position 25,736,845 of record NC_091190.1, on the reverse strand, counting down.
CAAGCTATTCTCACAGGATTAAATATTTCATCAGCACGATTTCAAAGTAAATTAAAAAAATGGAATTCCTACAATGCATCAACTTAACAACACTATGACCTAGCAAAAAGCATTGCTATCGGTAGAAGGATAAGAGTATTGTTTAAATTTGTAAATATTTGTTACTTAAAAAGCAACCCATGTAACTCCCTTAACCATTAGAACCGTCCACAAATGTCAAATTACAGTAAATGAACCAGAGTTTTCCGCCTAACTTTCATGCAATGGTTTGCTAGAGCACTAATATCCCACAAATGACTCCGGGCTTTAACTCTCAGGAGACAACAGACGACATGAGCTATACAATTTTCTTAAATATATAATTTCGGGAAAATAATGAACTACTGCACCACACCTCACACATCTGCCTGACGTACGACAGCTGGTGTTGGAGAACGGGGACAGGAAGGTCCAGGAGAGAGGATGGTGAGTATAAAGCCAGACGCGGACTGGACACCACCATCACTCACCATCCAACAACACACTCAACATGGCTCTCAAGGTTCGTCAAAACATTAAATTATCTCAAATTTTTTAGCTTTACAAAATTCACCTTATATTTGTAATAACTAAAGAAGCATGGAGAGAGAGGTAAGAACCTACTAATAGAGAAGGGTAGCTAACATGATATAATGTTAGTGCTCACCATATTCAAGTGAAGCGTGTCTGACAACTGCCTGACAGCTAATATTACAGAGCGATAATTTATGTATGACAGGCATCGTCCTTATGTTTGGCACATACACAAAAGTTCAAGAATTGATAATGACTAAAATACAAGGTAGGAACTAGTATGCTACGAGATATAGAGCATAATGAGCCTATGACAACTATTGGACATTTCATTTCAAATTAATGTTTAATGCATCTATGTTTTGATGGGCATGTTTGTGTCTCCTTGCAGGTGGCGCTGGTGGTGGTGGTGATGGCGGGAGTGGCTCTTGCACAAGCCTCGGACCACTACAGGCCCCCATCTGTACATTCCGGATACAAACAGGTTTATTATGGATAAAAATTTTCAATGCTTATCACTTATATCCATGCCAAGTCCGATTTATTGTGTAAATAACACTTTCAACATTCATCAAATATTTTTATTGTAAATGTATCTCATTTACCAGCCGGGTATGCCACACGACTTCCAGTACAATGTTAGGGACGACTACTCCGGCACCAACTTCGGCCACAGTGAGAACTCCGACGGCAACACCGTCCGTGGCTCCTACAATGTCGATCTTCCTGACGGACGCAAGCAGACGGTAAGAGACTTTTAGCGTCCTTATCCAGATAAAGATGTACAATACACATATCGCTTAATAATGTTAATATCTAACCAAATTCTCTGTTATTGATGTCAAAACTAATAAATATTTATAAATCAGGTGCAATACGAAGCGGACCACTACAAGGGCTACGTAGCCAACGTGGAGTATAAAGGAGAAGCCCAGCACCCTCACGAATACGGACCTCCCGTCACCTTTAAACCTCAGCCCTCATACCCACACCAGCCCTCGTACACACCCAAGCCCGTGTATCCACAGCCCTCATACACACCTGAACCAGTATACAAACCACAACCTTCCTATAACTAAGTGTCACTGAAGTTTAGTCTCTGTACAGCCTTTGTTATGTTTTTGTTTCAATAAACTCACTGTTCAATGCACATTTTCTGTCAATACACCCCAAGCGTTTTGTATAAACTAGTAACACCTGTGTCCTGCTACATGCCCAATGCCATGGGCTGACAGAAGAACGATGGTCTCACTTCATGCAGGTCGGTGTTCAATCCCCGCCCGTCCAACTTGTGAGAGCTTGGTTCAACAGACTGTTGCTAGGAGCGGCTCACAAGCCCACATATCCATCACAGGCCAATTGGTCCGGAATTTCTTGAAGGAAACTATCTAGTTTTCTCTAGGTGTCCACGTTTGTTCCGGGAATATTTTTTATATTGTCATCCAATGATCATCAGATCATTAAAAGGACTGGAAATTGGGCGGCTTTTCAGTGAAACCCAGTCCCCAATGACGCCAGATGATAGTTACAGATCAGACACATTTTTCTATCATTTTCTTTGAAGTACGTTGAATACCGCTGGGACCTCATTGGCTACTTAAAAATGGCGGCACTCCTGATAGATCTCCAAAGCAGCTTCACCAGGTTTCTCTGCTATCTTTGCCTTTGGGACAGCAAGGACAACAACAGAAACAAAAACATGCAAATTATATTGACAATAAGTAACTTTCAAAATGTGACTGTCTTGTGACATAAACAAAGTTTGAGTGGATATCTATTATTTATATGGTTTTGAGGCACACGTAATCAGTAAATAACACAATATCCAAGAACCATAATTGTGTTACATCTTGTTATGCGTCCTATACCCATCCTGTGGGCGATCGTGGACTCCACACGAATCCTCTCCGCGAAAATTAGCCCTTTACCCTTCAGTATAGGAGACCCCATATTCATCCTATGGGCGGATGTGAACTCTATACCCATCCAGTGGGAGTTAATGGACCACATATCCATTCTGTGGGTGTAGCGGACCCCATACATTCATGTGGGTGTAGTGGACCCCATACATTCATATGGGTGTAGAGGACCCATACATTCATGTGAGTAGACCCCATACATTCATACGGTTATAGTGGACCCCATGCATTCATGTGGGGTAGTGGACCCCATACATTCATGTGGGTGTAGCGGACCCCATACATTCATGTGGGTGTAGCGGACCCATACATTCATGTGGGTGAAGTGGATCCCATGCATTCATGTGGGTGTAGTGGACCCCATACATTCATGTGGGTGTAGTGGACACCATACATTCCCGTTGGTGTAGTGGACCCCATACATTCATGTGGGTGTAGTGGACCCCATACTAATTCCGTGTAAGGTAGTGGACCCCATACCCATCCCGTGGGTACATAGTGGAAAAGATTACAGAGGCACAAAATGGGCTCACGAACTGAACCCCAAAATTGATTTAGCTAAGTAACAGATTTTATAAGCGAGTTACATATTTTAATGTATATACTTGGAACATACCTGGAGAGGGTTCCGAGAGTTCTTCTTCTCCCTGAGTCCGGCCTGGGGCCAGGCTCGACCTGCGATAACTTTTTCCAACAGGTTGTTGCTTGGCGCAACCCGCAGGACCACATATCCACTACAACCCGGTTGGCAAAGCACTTCTTACAGGAACTAATCAAAGTCCTTCTTAAAGACTTCTACCTTTGTTCGGGCTATATTTATAATGCTTGCTGGGTGTTGAACAGTCATGGACCTCTTGATTGTACTCTTTTATTGTGCCTATGGCACCTCTACTCCTCACTAATTCTATTCTGCATTTCCTTCCATATGTTTAGCTCCAGTATGTTGTTATTCTACTGTGCAAATTTGGGGCCTGACCCTCCAGTATATTACATGTATTATTTGATGTCTCGACTCCTTTCCAGAGAGTACTTTTTGAAAGCTTTGGTCCTAGTATTTTAGATGTTTTATTGTGTCTATGCGTGCCGTATATATTCACTGTATTCTCTCTTTCAGAAATCTCAATATCAGTAGTCTTTTAAAGATGGTTCAAGACCTGGACCACAACAGTCTCTAAGCTGAGCAGCTTACATTTGTAGTGGGCCAGTTACATGTAGTTCAATTAACCATGGACCTGGCTTACACCCATCCAGTGGGCGATGGTGGAAAAGATTACCATCATGTGGCGAGGGTCCCATCATGTGGTGAGGGTCCCCATCATGTGGCGAGGGTCCCCATCATGTGGCGAGGGTCCCATCATGTGGCGAGGGTCCCCATCATGTGGCGAGGGTCCCCATCATGTGGCGAGGGTCCCATCATGTGGTGAGGATCCCATCATGTGGCGAGGGTCCCCATCATGTGGCGAGGGTCCCATCAAGTGGTGAGGATCCCATCATGTGGCGAGGGTCCCATCATGTGGCGAGGGTCCCATCAAGTGGTGAGGATCCCATCATGTGGCGAGGGTCCCCATCATGTGGAGAGGGTCCCATCAAGTGGCGAGGGTCCCATCATGTGGCGAGGATCCCATCATGTGGCGAGGGTCCCCATCATGTGGCGAGGGTCCCATCAAGTGGTGAGGATCCCATCATGTGGCGAGGGTCCCATCATGTGGCGAGGGTCCCATCATGTGGCGAGGGTCCCATCATGTGACGAGGGTCCCATCTTGTGACGAGGGTCCCATCATGTGACGAGGGTCCCATCATGTGGCGAGGATCCCATCATGTGGCGAGGGTCCCCATCATGTGGCGAGGGTCCCATCAAGTGGTGAGGATCCCATCATGTGGCGAGGCTCCCATCATGTGGCGAGAGTCCCATCATGTGGCGAGGGTCCCATCATGTGGCGAGGATCCCATCATGTGGCGAGGATCCCATCATGTGGCGAGGGTCCCCATCATGTGGCGAGGATCCCATCATGTGGCGAGGGTCCCCATCATGTGACGAGGGTACCATCATGTGGCGAGGCTCCAATCATGTGGCGAGGGTCCCATCATGTGGCGAGGGTCCCATCATGTGGCGAGGATCCCATCATGTGGCGAGGGTCCCCATCATGTGACGAGGGTACCATCACGTGGCGAGGCTCCAATCATGTGGCGAGGGTCCCATCATGTGGTTAGGGTCCCATCATGTGGCGAGGGTCCCATCATGTGGTGAGGCTCCCATCATGTGGCGAGGCTCCAATCATGTGGCGAGGCTCCAATCATGTGGCGAGGCTCCAATCATGTGGAGAGGGTCCCATCATGTGGTAAGGCTCCCGTAATAACTCGTAGTGGACAGGTAAGAAAACCTTAGGGCAGTGTCCAATGCCTGAAGCTTTTCCCAATTTGACCAAATTAATGGAGGAGAAAACAGGGTCTCGGCAAACAAAAACGAGGCAACTGATAAATAACGGGACAGGAACGAGAAATATATTAAACAATTATTTATCCTCGGTGTTTACCAGCAAAGAAGTAGCCAACCTTCCTAATTCGAGAATATAGTAATGAATGAAACTGCAAGCATAGTAACGAATAGGAAAATGGAGAATTATAAAGAACAGCATAGAAGAGAAGGGAACTATCAGGAGAAAGCGCCATGCCATTACGGCTATATAGCATTTGGAAGGGATCAGGATAAGGACCTGGGAAGGGACGACAGAAAGGAAAGGTGCCTAACCGCTACGACGGTCGGGGATTTAATGTCAACAGGCCTTGTAGGTTGGCGTTAACGTTACTAAATAAGCAACCCATGTAACTCCCTTAACCATTAGAACCGTCCACAAATGTCAAATTACAGTAAATGAACCAGAGTTTTCCGCCTAACTTTCATGCAATGGTTTGCTAGAGCACTAATATCCCACAAATGACTCCGGGCTTTAACTCTCAGGAGACAACAGACGACATGAGCTATACAATTTTCTTAAATATATAATTTCGGGAAAATAATGAACTACTGCACCACACCTCACACATCTGCCTGACGTACGACAGCTGGTGTTGGAGAACGGGGACAGGAAGGTCCAGGAGAGAGGATGGTGAGTATAAAGCCAGACGCGGACTGTACACCACCATCACTCACCATCCAACAACACACTCAACATGGCTCTCAAGGTTCGTCATAACATTAAATTATCTCAAATTTTTTATCTTTACAAAATTCAACTTTATATTTTTAATAACTAAATAGGCATGGAATGAGGTAAGAACCTACTAAGTAATAGAGAAAGGTCGCTAACATGATATAATGTTAGTGCTCACCCTATTCAAGTAGAAGTGTGTCTGACAGCTAATATTATAGCGCGATGATTTATGTATGACAGGATTCGTCCCTATGTCTAACACATACACAAGTTCAAGAATTGATAATGACAAAAATACAAGGTAGGAACTCGTATGCCAAGAGATATGGAGCATAATGAATCTATGACAATTACAGGACATTTAATTTCAAATTAATGTTTAATGCATCTATGTTTTGATGGGCATGTTTGTGTGTATCTCCTTGCAGGTGGCGCTGGTGGTGATGGCGGGAGTGGCTCTTACACAAGCCTCAGACCACTACAGGCCCCCATCTGTACATTCCGGATACAAACAGGTCTATTATGGATAAAATTGTTCAATGCGTATCACTTATATTCATGCCAATTCTGATTCATTTAACTTATCTACATATAAAATTGTCCTTGTGTAAATAATTTAAATGTTTCATTAATATTGAATGTATCTCATTCACCAGCCGGGTATGCCACACGACTTCCAGTACAATGTTAAGGACGACTACTCCGGCACCAACTTCGGCCACAGTGAGAACTCCGACGGCAACACCGTCCGTGGCTCCTACAATGTCGATCTTCCCGACGGACGCAAGCAGACGGTAAAAGACTTTTAACGTCCTTATCCAGAAAAAGATATACAATACACATATCACTTAATGATGTTAATGCCTAACCAGATTCTCTCTGTTATTGATGTCAAAACTAATAAATATTTATAAATCAGGTTCAATACGAAGCGGACCACTACAAGGGCTACGTAGCCAACGTGGAGTATAAAGGAGAAGCCCAGCACCCTCACGAATACGGACCTCCCGTCACCTTTAAAGCTCAGCCCTCATACCCACACCAGCCCTCGTACACACCCAAGCCCGTGTACCCACAGCCCTCATACACACCTGAACCAGCATACAAGCCACAACCTTCCTATAACTAAGTGTCACTGAAGTTTAGTCTCGGTACAGCCTTTGTTATTGTTTTTGTTTCAATAAAGTCACTGTTTAATGCACATTTGTATGGCAATACACCCCAAGCGTTTTCTATAAAGAAACTAGTAACATCTCCCAGCAAGCATAAGAAATATTGCCGGTACAACCATGGACATTTTCAAGAGAAAACAAGATTTATTCCTCCAAGGAGTGCCGGACCAACCGGGCTGTGGTGGGTATGTGGCCCTGCGGGCCGCTCCAAGCAACAGCCTAGTGGACCAAACTCTCAAAAGTCAAGCCTGGCCTCGGCCCGGGCTTGGGGAGTAGAAGAACTCCCAGAACCCCATCAACCAGGTACCTGTGTCCCTGTTACATGTCCAATCCCATGGGCTGACAGTTGAGCGACTGTCTCACTTCATACAGGTCAGTGTTCAATCCCCGACCGTCCAAGTGGATGGGCACTACTCCTTCCTCCCGTACCTCGATTGTACCTGGATGGGGTTCTGGGCCCGACCCGGGGCCAGTCTTGACTTGTGAGAGCATGGTCCAACAGGCTGTTGCTTGGGCGGCCCGCAGGCCCACATATCCATCACTACCCAATTGGTCCGACACTACTTGAAGAAACTATCTAGTTTTCTCTTGAAGGTGTCCACGGTTGTTCCGTCAATAGTTCTTATATTGTCATCCAAAATCCTGGCAACATCCCAAATCTTAATCCTGATCTTCCACGTGTCTAATCTTCTAAGTTTACTTAACTTTCTCTTGATAGTATAATATGACAGAAGGGGAAGGGAACTTGAGTGACCCGAGTTTATTTACATCCTAATCGATGTAATGCCGCTTATAGTTCGAAGCAGAAATTACTAAGGCAGTGACGCTGCTAACACTTGTGTGACTATCCTCCCGTATGAAATAACAAGAAGGTAGAACTCCTTTTATTTTAACTCTTAAAAACAGTGTACAATGAAATCAAGATGGATCTATAAGAAAATATTGAGGTCGTATGATGGGATCGAACCCGTGTCTCTGGACTTAACACACACACACACACACACACACACACACACACACACACACACACACACACACACACACACACACACACTGCCGACTGGAATCGACCCATTAACCTGATTTGATAGTGCTTTTTCTATTAGGTTGAAAGTATCAATATGTAGTATTAGAGCTCTAGTAAAATTTTGCACTATTATAATTTTTCAATCCGGAAAAAAAAACAAAGCTAAAACCAAAACTTAAATATTGGTCTAGGCCTCGACCAGGAGGCCTGGTTGAGGACCGGGCCGCGGGGACGCTAAGCCCCGAAACCATCGCAAGGTAACCGTAAGGTAAGATAACGTGTATTAGGCCTAGGATTGCTAGGAGAGGTCAGGTCTTATTTTTATGTTCCTAATAACAACAAAAGTTTCAAGTTTGTCAACATTCAATAATACAGAAGTCTAATTTATTTTGGTCCGTCATTACATATTGGTACTTTCAACCTCACAGTTACTAAAAGTACTTCCTTTTTAGGAGAATGAGGTGACTAGGCTATATTCACGTGTAAGGGATGCAGGCTCGATCCCATCGTATGGACGCAATATTTTTTAAAAGCCCTATTAAAACTTGTAAGGATGCTAGTGAAGAATACCATGCAGTGTTATAAGCTTTCGTTAAATCCAAGAACACAATACTTACAACGAACGAGACATAAGTATACGAAGGTCGTGAGCTCCTCACACATGCAACACCTGGCTACACTCGTGGAGACATAGCCAGTTATGTCACTCATCTGAGCAGGTCGGGATCACAGAGTACCACACATGTGAAGAAGCTTGAATGGTCCTCGAACCTGTTCTCTTTAATGACATATCTATAAGGGGAAATGTTTCTGTTTGTCCAAAGTAGGTGGGCCCGACGTGTGGGGCTACGAAACTTTCCAAGGTGAATGATCTTTGTTATGGGCAGTACATGGGGTGCGTGGGGTCGAACCCCACATCCCTTATCTGCATTAAACGACAAATTCCACTAATACACAATCTCACTCAATAAAAAATTCCATCCTCACTAAGATTCATCCTAGTGAGGACGAGGAGGGGGGGGGGGCAGGACGAGGGTGGGGCAGGACGAGTGGAACATGACGAGGGGGGGGACCGGATGAAGGGGGACAAGACGATACCTACTTGATGGGGTTCTGGGAGTTCTTATACTCCCCAAGCCCGGCCCGAGGCCAGGCTTGACTTGTGAGAGCTTGGTCCAACAGGCTGTTGCTTGGAGCTGCCCGCAGGCCCACATATCCACCACAGCCCGGTTGGTCCGGCAATTCTTGAAGAAAACTATCTAGTTTTCTCTTGAAGATGGCCACGGTTGTTCCGGCAATATTTCTTATACTCGCTGGGAAGACGTTGAATAACCGCGGACCTCTGATGTTTATACAGTGTTCTCTGATTGTGCCTATGGCACCTCTGCTCTCCAATGGTTCTATTCTGCATTTTCTTCCATATCGTTCACTCCAGTATGTTGTTATTTTACTGTGCAGATTTCTGCCCCCCCCCCCCTCCCCGCATGTCCATCCTTGTCCTCCTGCACAAGGGGGGGGGGGGGCAAGGCGAGGGGGGGGGGGCAGGGCGAGGGGGGGAGAGGACAGAGGTATTTACTTGGATGAAAAGTATCACTAGGAAAGACATGAATAAGGTCTTGAGAGTATCAGACCAGGTCAGAGCCTACAACCTAGGCAGTTTATGTTCAGATGTGGGAAATTATTGATTTGGCGAACCAGGATTCATCAAGAATTTTTATGCATCCACTTAAGAAACCTTTACATCTTTCCTCGAGCGGGTCTCGTAAGCGGACACTTAACTGCTTGATGAATCCAGATCCTGAGTAGTAAATGCTTGATGAATGCATGCCAAGAGCCATAAATGCTTGACGAGTGCATGCCAAGAGCCATAAATGCTTGACGAGTGCATGCCAAGAGCCATAAATGCTTGACGAGTGCATGCCAAGAGCCATAAATGCTTGACGAGTGCATGCCAAGAGCCATAATGCTTGATGAGTGCATGCCAAGAGCCATAATGCTTGACGAGTGCATGCCAAGAGCCATAATGCTTGATGAGTGCATGCCAAGAGCCATAATGCTTGATGAGTGCATGCCAAGAGCCATAATGCTTGACGACTGCATGCCAAGAGCCATAATGCTTGATGAATGCATGCCAAGAGCCATAAATGCTTGACGAGTGCATGCCAAGAGCCATAAATGCTTGACGAGTGCATGCCAAGAGCCATAATGCTTGATGAGTGCATGCCAAGAGCCATAAATGCTTGACGAGTGCATGCCAAGAGCCATAATGCTTGATGAGTGCATGCCAAGAGCCATAATGCTTGACGAGTGCATGCCAAGAGCCATAATGCTTGATGAGTGCATGCCAAGAGCCATAATGCTTGATGAGTGCATGCCAAGAGCCATAATGCTTGATGAGTGCATGCCAAGAGCCATAAATGCTTGACGAGTGCATGCCAAGAGCCATAATGCTTGATGAGTGCATGCCAAGAGCCATAATGCTTGACGAGTGCATGCCAAGAGCCATAATGCTTGATGAGTGCATGCCAAGAGCCATAATGCTTGATGAGTGCATGCCAAGAGCCATAATGCTTGACGACTGCATGCCAAGAGCCATAAATGCTTGACGACTGCATGCCAAGAGCCATAAATGCTTGACGAGTGCATGCCAAGAGCCATAAATGCTTGACGAGTGCATGCCAAGAGCCATAAATGCTTGACGAGTGCATGCCAAGAGCCATGAATGCTTGATGACTCAAGGTCCGGAGCCATAAGCATGATAAATATGGCAGGTAAACACAGAATTGGCATAAAAATGTCACCCACGAACAAACTTAACAGAGAAGGGTACAATAAAGATGAAATATTATTTAATGAGTTGATAAAAACCAAACCGCGTTCGTTATGTTTCCTGCTCTCGTCTGACATTTATTGTGCGGCTGTGTCTTTCACCTGCTGGTGCGTCTTGTGGCTGGTTGTTCTACCTTGAGTGTTCTTCTCTTGTTATCTTGTTCTGCTCTCTTCCTTCTTTCTCCTGTGTTCTGCTCTCTTCCTTCTTTCTCCTATGTTCTGCTCTCTTCCTTCTTTCTCCTATGTTCTGCTCTCTTCTTCCTTCTTTCTCCTGTGTTCTGCTCTCTTCTTCCTTCTTTCTCCTGTGTTCTGCTCTCTTCCTTCTTTCTCCTGTGTTCTGCTCTCTTCCTTCTTTCTCCTGTGTTCTGCTCTCTTCTTCCTTCTTTCTCCTGTGTTCTGCTCTCTTCTTCCTTCTTTCTCCTATGTTCTGCTATCTTCTTCCTTCTTTCTCCTGTATTCTGCTCTCTTCCTCCTCTCTCCTGTGTTCTGCTCTCTTCCTACTTTCCTGTACTCGCCTTGTGTTTGCGGGGGTTGAGCTCTGGCTCTTTGGTCCCGCCACTCGACAGTCAACTGTTCTACAGATTCCTGAGCCTACTGGGCTCTATCATTAGAGCCCAGTAGGCCCAGTACATCACATTTGAAACTGTGTATGGAGTCAGCCTACACCACATCACTGCCTAATGCATTCCACCTGTTAACTACTCTGACACAGAAAAAATCTTTCTACTGTCTCTGTGGCTCATTTGGGTACTAAGTTTCCACCTGTGTTCCCTTATTCGAGTTCCACCCATGCTTATTAGTTTGTCTTTGTCCACCGTGTTAATTCCTCTTAGAATTTTGTAGGTGGTGATCATGTCTCCCCTTACTCTTTTATCTTCGAGACGTGAGGTTTAGCTCCCGTAGCCTTTCCTCGTAGCTCATACCTCTCAGTTCTGGTGGTATACCTATGAATCTTCTCTTAATTTTGTTCTTCCTTGCGTATTCTGCTCTCTCGTTCTTCCTTTTGTGTTCTGCTACCTTCTGTTCTTCACTGTGTGCACCTTTTCTAGCTCATTATGTGGTCTGCATCACCTTCACTACGTCGTCTCGTGTTCTTTAGTGTTGTGTTCGCCATCATATTTGTCATTGTATGCTCTACTTAATCATATTCTTAAATGTGTGCTCGGTAGTCTCATTCTTCAGTGTTCTGTTGCCTCATGTTCATGTGTGTTCAACTACATCTTGTTCTACATTGTGTCCAGATGTCTCCTGTTTCTTAACTGTGTTCTGCTAATTATCTTAACGCTCTTGTCCATCGTGTGTGTTGTGTCCAGTTCATAATCGAATGTTCTGTTCTCACCTGCAGTCATGGTTGGGGTATTTTCTCTTATTTTGATATACGTTGCTTTTTTGTCTTGTGTGCATTCCGTTGTTCTCGTGTGATTTTCTTCGTGGCTTTTGCTGTTATATATCTTAAATAAATCAAAGGACAAAACAGAATATTATTTTTTTTTGCGACAGTATTACGCAAAAGTGTTTATGCATAAAAGGCATTACATAGTGTTTTGGGTAATGATAGGCTACATAAGTTATGCAACCCATCCGCCTGTTTAGATAGCATTTTTTGTAACTATGTGCATCATAGTACAGTGACGTACTACGCAATTATTACAATTTTGTACTATTCACTTTATGGACTCCGAAAAAAATTAAGTTAAAAAACAACTTATATATTCCTAGACCTAGTATAGCACACATATGTACTATATTAGGCCTCAGATAGCGTGTATTAGGCCTAGGAAATTAGGTTAAGTTAGTATAATTTGTCTTTGCAATATAAGTTTAAAATGATTTTTCGGTTTGAACAAATTCAATAGTACCGATTTCTACTTCCTAATTGCATTGTACGTCGGTATATGTACTATGCTCCTCATCTTTCCAAATAGTACTATTAAAACAGGAGGATGGGCTGAGTTGTATGTGCAAGTCCGTCTGTTGAAAGTTAACATTTCTAAACTTTCTATATTTGTCTCTTACATTTTCTATACATGCTGCAAGTGTTATTTTTCAACTTGTACCTTAATCCCATAAATTTCTTCACAGCTTTTTGTCCGAATGTTCAAAAAAGTTGTCTCTGTTAGCGAAATAAAACTACGTTGCCATTTATTATACATGTGGAGTCCAATACCTATAAAGCATAAATGCCTAAGCTCGCCAGCAATTTCGACCAGGTTCGAGACCTGACCAGGGAGATTTGACTGGGTTTAATTCCATATCTGTTATTCCATGTTCACCCAGCAGTAATTGGCACTTGTAAACCGATTGGTAGGCCGTGTTCCAGGGGAAAACTAGTAGAGTAAGGCTTGCCATGAGCAATGGGAACGGAAAACTCCAAAGCCTGCTAAAAGGAGTCGGTAGTCGACTATACACTTGTACCCACTTGTGATAAAAAGCGGGACAATAATTCGGGCCACAATTTCAGCCACAGTGAAAACTCCGATGGCAACATCGTCCGTGGCTCCTACAATATCGACCTTCGCGACGGACACAGGCAGAAGGGAATTATTGATTATTAACTAATATTATTAAAGCTGATGTCTGACAGTTACAAGGAAAGTAATCATTAAGCAAAGTGAATTATGCATAGGGTGGAGCACATGACGGGCACCTCAGCATTCGTGGAGTACTACGGCGAAGCTCAGTACCCCTACCAGTTCCGTCCAGCCGTTATCTTCAAGCTCTCATACCCACCCCCGGCCCTCATATTCCAGCCCCAGCCCTCACACAAGCACTAGCCCTCATACCAGCCCAGCCCTCATATTCCAGCCCCAGCCCTCATATTCCAGCCACAGCCCTCACACAAGCACCAGCCCTCATATTCCAACCCCAGCCATCATACATGCACCAGCCCTCATACCAGCCCAGCCCTCATACTTGCCCCAGCCCTTATAATTGACCCTAACCCTCATTGCAGCTCCTGGTTTCATCCGTCATACCAGTTGAAGACCTAATACACGCCCTGCAGACCTACCCGTGACTATATCCGTTGTTGAAGAAATATAAAGCTAACCGGGTTCATGTAACTTTTATATTTAATTTTCAATGTCAACTGATGCATGACTAATGATATTTTCAACGTATATTACAAATTCAGACAATCAGCCTTCATTGTGCTCAATGTGAAAATAGACCCCAACAGGACAGGGAAGGTGGGGAAAAGAAGTACTTGCAACTTAAAACAGCTAATATGATCTGTATTCGGACTACTTGTGTTTGACTTAATAATTACACTCGTACAATGGTCATGTATAATTGTGTTGTTAAAGCACCATATTCTGTTTTAGCTCTGCTAAAATACATTAAAATAAAGAACTATGTCTAACTAAATACATTTCCTTGTTTCCTCTACAACTACATACTCAGTAACAGCTGAGCATAAATAATCCTACATAAATTTATCACTTCTGATAAAACAAAGATTAGAAACTCATAGCAAAGTATGAATTCCAGATTTTCTTAATATTTAAAGAAATAAACTATCCCAAGTCTTAATAAGTCCTTCACAAAACAACCAATAATTCGGGTATGGATATCAGATATACTAATCTACTACTACTAGATCTACTAATCAACTAATACTACTAAGCTAATCTAGTAGATTAGATTAACAATAGATGATTTCGATAATTCTTCGGTAAAATCCTGGTCTGATGCCAGTCTTCGTGTGAGATTGCCTGGTCTATGAGGCTGCTTGTTGTTCGAAGAACCACATAACAATCGCAGCCATCCTACTTCAATAATTCCAACAGAAACTTCTCCCGGTCTTTAGTGAAAACTTCACTGTTGTTCCAGAAACACTTTATATTCTCGTATCCAGGAGGATGAAGAGTCGTATTCCTATGAAGTTTACACAGCATTCTCTAATCCTACCATCTCTCTCACTCCATCAGATGTAATTTCATTGTGTACGTTTGAGACTTGACCTTTCAGTATTTTTCAATGTAATATGAGATCTATTTCGTCTCCATTAAAAAAAACTCCCACTTTGAGTGCATTCAGGCAGTCTCAGTAATTTTAGTGTTCCATCAATTCTAGGCTACAAGTAAAGAACCTATGTATAGAGCTGTGCAATCTCACCTGCACTGAACAGGGGGGAAGAGAGGAGCGGGCAATACTCCATTTTGATTGGCGCGAGAGTGTGTCGCGGAAGGGGCTAGAAAGCAGAAAGAGGACGAGAGACAGGTGTGGGTAAGAGAAGGTGTAAGACACAACAGGTGTGGGAAACAGCAGGCGTTAGTGAGAGGCAGGAGGTGTAGGTGCTAGGGGGAGAGGTAAGTCCAGGAGAGAGGATGGTGAGTATAAAGCCACACGCAGCCTGGACACCTCCATCACTCACCATCCGCCAGCACATCATGACTCTCAAGGTGCATATTTTACATTTAAAAACACACTAATGACTGGATGATAGCTATTGCAACCTTATCACACATTGCATATTATATGATCAGTAAACTAGATTTCAATAATAACGTTAAGTATTCATCAGATATCTTGTTTTATGTTACATACATGCAATCCAATGTCAAGCACCATTCAACCGTAAAATATATTTGTGAATGCACCTTTGAGCCTCACAAGGCTTCCCCGGGTGTTGCATATTCTTTTCTTTGAGGCAGAGAGGCCAAACAAAAACAGCCAAAGCTGGTGTGATGGTTGCTGTACAGTTTCTACTTATTGATATAAACATTTAATGACAGCTTGTCTCCTGCAGGCGGTGCTGGTGGTTGTGGTGTTGGGCGTGGCCCTGGCCGCCGCCTCCGACCCCTACGGGACTCCATCTGTACCAAACCCCGGATACAAGGTAGTGTTTATATTTATGGTCTTGGGCACATAACATTTCATTATTACCTCTCTGAACCGATTAGTTTGAAATCTGAATATACAAGCTTGTCGTGCACACCGTTACAATATATTCATCATGAAACTGGTAAACTGCAGCAGCCGGGTATGCCGCACGACTTCGCATACAGTGATAAGGACGACTACTCCGGGACCAACTTCAACCACAGAGGTACCTACAATGTCGACCACCCCGACGGACGCAAGAAGACGGTAGGAGACTATATCACAATGAATCGTATTTTTATTTATTACATACAAATTTGCCAATAAGTTTTGAGCTCGAATTAATTATTGCTAATACTTCAGGTGAGTTACGAGGCCAACCATAACAAGGGCTTCGAACGTGATGCGGGGCACTCCAGCCAGGAAAGTTACCCCCACCAACATGAGGTAACAGAATATAGACCACGGCCTTCACACCACTCCCAGCCCTCATACCCGACCCATCCCCCATACACAACCAAGCCTTCATACCCGACCCATCCCCCATACACAACCAAGCCCTCATACCCGACCCATCCCCCATACACAACCAAGCCCTCATACCCGACCCATCCCCCATACACAACCAAGCCCTCATACCCGACCCATCCCCCATACACAACCAAGCCCTCATACCCGACCCATCCCCCATACACAACCAAGCCCTCATACCCGACCCATCCCCCATACACAACCAAGCCCTCATACCCGACCCATCCCCCATACACAACCAAGCCCTCATACCCGACCCATCCCCCATACACAACCAAGCCCTCATACCCGACCCATCCCCCATACACAAACAAGCCCTCATACCCGACCCATCCCCCATACACAACCAAGCCCTCATACCCAACCCATCCCCCATACACAACCAAGCCCTCATACCCGACCCATCCCACATACACAACCAAGCCCTCATACCCGACCCATCCCCCATACACAACCAAGCCCTCGTACCCGACCCATCCTCCATACACAATCAAGCCCTCATACCCGACCCATCCCTCATACACGACGAAGCCCTCATACCCAACCCATCCCTCATACACGACCAAACCATACCCGACCCATCCCTCATACACGACGAAGCCCTCATACCCGACCCATTCCTCATACACGACCAAGCCCTCATACCCGACCCATTACCCATACACGACCAAGCCCTCATACCCGACCCATTCCCCATACACGACCAAGCCCTCATACCCGATCCATTCCTCATACACGACCAAGCCCTCATATCCGAAACCTTCCCCATACACGACTAAGCCCTCATACCCGACCCATCCCCCATATACAACCAAGCCCTCATACCCGACCCATTCTCCATATACAACCAAGCCCTCATACCCGACCCATCCTCCATACACAACCAAGCCCTCATACCCGACCCATCCCCCATACACGACTAAGCCCTCATACCCGACCCATCCTCCATACACAACCAAGACCTCATACCCGACTTATCCTCCATACACAACCAAGCCCTCATACCCGACCCATCCTCCATACACAACCAAGCCCTCATACCCGACCCATCCTCCATACACAACCAAGCCCTCATACCCGACCCATCCCCCGTACACAACCAAGCCCTCATACCCGACCCATCCTCCACACACGATCAAGCCCACATACACGACACATCCCTCATACGGATCCAAGCCCTCATACCCGACTAATTCCTAATGCCTGACCCAACCCCATACACGACCCAACCCTTCATACAAATCCAAAATATCTTACCATAAACTATGGATAACTGAATACTGTTAAACTTACAAAAATTATAAGAGCCAATGTGATTCGCTGTTATATTTGTATTATGAATAAAATTTTGCAAATTTAACTTTACTATAAGTATATTCCTGACGAATGTTAAATTTTAGCATTCCTATCAATTTATTCCACGTGACTTTCTTATATTAACATAATACGAAAGGTTGTGTTAACATATCCTTAACATTATTAAGGTACTACTAAATGTAATCACAAAACATATTGAGACTGAAGGATGGGAAGAAACCCGAGGACCTGGACTACCGAGGCACACATGGGGCTCAGGTTTGGGTACACACACGCAGTACTGGGAATATGAACCGGGTGCTAATGATAATGATTATGTGTAAAGTGTAAACTACGTACATTGTTAATTTCTCACACCCTCACCCACTATGTTCGTGATTGCCCGCTGGTTAACGCATTTAGAAATACTGAGATAAGGACTGTTCCTGAAAAAATAGCCTGGATGTGTCACAATGGAAATACCGACGATATGCTAGAGAGAGATATAAGAATTTTGCACCAAGATTGTTACATTTTTTTGGTTTGCCTGAATGTCTATTTTTAGCCTCTTTATTGCTACTAATGTATGAGTACTTAGTCGCAAAAGTATTTGTGTGTACGTCTGATACACACTGCATGTGTACAGGAAAATATGTATATGTTATAAATATGTTTATCAACCAGAACGTTGAGTAATATGTTGATTGTGATGTGTGATATTATATATATATATATATATATATATATATATATATATATATATATATATATATATATATATATATATATATATATATATATATATATATATATACTGAACAGGGTGAGAACATCTTGAGCTGCCTCATGCTTTTGTGTGTATTTATACCTCAAAAATATGATTTAAAGTCAAAGTCATTGCTGACTGGACCATCTGGGTGTCTGAACAACTAGTTCGAATCCGAGTCCCTGAAAGGTGCACAAGAAGGGAACCTCAGCATTCGTGGAGTACTATTCCGAAGCTCAGTACCCCCACCAGTTCCGTCTAGCCGTTATCTTAAATCTCTCATACCCGCCCCCGGCCCTCATATTCCAGCCCCAGCCCTCACACAAGCACCAGTACTCATATTCAGAAGCACCTAACCCTCATACCCGCACCAGCCCCACAGTAAAATAACAACATACTGGAGTGAACGATATGGAAGAAAATGCAGAATAGAACCAGTGAAGAGCAGGGGTGCCATAGGCACAATCAGAGAACACTGTATAAACATCAGAGTTCCGCGGTTGTTCAACGTCTTTCCAGCGTGCATAAGAAATATTGCCGGAACAACCGTGGACATCTTCAGGAGGAAACTAGATTGTTTCCTCCAAGGAGTGCCGACCAACCGGGCTGTGGTGGATATGTGGACCTGCGGGCCGCTCAAAGCAACAATGTAGTGGACCAAACTCTCCCAAGTCAAGTTGGGGAGTAGAAGAACTCCCAGAACCCCATCAAGCAGGTATCATATGCCAACCCCAGCCATCATACAAGCACCAGACCTCATACCAGCCCAACCTTCTTACTGGCCCCAGCCCTTGTAAATGACCCTAACCCTCATACCAGGTCCAGGTTTCATCCATCATCCCAGCTGAAGACCTAATACACGCCCTCGCGTACTGGCTGCAGACCTACCCGTGACAATATCCATTGTTGAAGAAATATAAAGTTAACCGGGGTCATGTAACTGTTTAATACTTAGTTTTCAATGTCAACTGATGCATGACTAATGATATTTTCAACGTATATTACAAATTCTGGCAATCAGCCTTCACTGTGCTCTATGCGAAAATAGACCTCAACAGGACAGGGACTGTGGGAAAACAAGCACCTGCCACTTAAAACAGCTAACATGATCTGTATTCTGACAACTTGTGTTTGACTTAAAAATTATACTCGTATAATGGTCATTTATAATTAGTGTGTTGTTAAAACACCATATTTTGCTTTAGCTCTGTTAAAATACATGTAAATAAAGAACTATGTCTAACTCAATACATTTCCTTCTTTCCTCAACAACAAAACACTCAATAACAGCTAGTAGAAATAATCCTACATAAATTTATCACATCTGATAAAACAAAGATTAGAAACTCATAGCAAAGTATGAATTCCAGATTTTGTTAATATCTAAATTAATAAACTATCCCAAGTCTTAATAAGTCCTTCACAAAACAACCAATAATACGGGAATGGATATCAGATATACTAATCTACTACTACTAGATCTACTAATCAACTAATACTACTAAGCTAATCTAGTAGATTAGATTACCTATAGATGATTTCGATAATTCTTCTGTGAAATCCTGGTCTGATGCCAGCCATTCGTGTGAGATTGCCTGGTCTATGAGACTGCTTGTAGTTCGCAGAACCACATAACAATCGCAGCCATCCTGCTCCAATAATTTCAACAGAAACTTCTCCCGGTCTTTTATGAAAACTTCACTGTTGTTCCAGCGATATTCTATATTACCGTATCCAGGATGATGATGATCGTATTCCTATGAAGTTTACATAGAGTTGTCTAATCCTACAATCTATCTCACTCCATAGGATGTAATTTCATTGTGAACATTTGTAACCTGACCTTTCAGTATTTTTCAATGTAACATGAGATCTATTTCGTCTCCATTCAAAAAACTCCCACTTGGAATGCTTTCGGGCAGTCTCAGTAATTTTAGTGTTCCCCCAATTCTAGGCTACAAGTAAAGAACCTATGTATAGAGCTGTGCAATCTCATCTGCACTGAACAGGGGAGAGAGGAGCGGGCAATATTCTATTTTGATAGAAGCGAGAGTGTGTCGCGGAAGGGGCTAGACAGCAGAAAGAAGACGAGAGACAGCAGGTGTGGGAGAGAGGAGTGGGTAAGAGAAGGTGTAAGACAACAGGTGTGGGAGACAGCAGGCGTTTGTGAGAGGCAGGAGGTGTAGGTGCTAGGGGGAGAGGTAAGTCCAGGAGAGAGGATGGTGAGTATAAAGCCACAAGCAGCCTGGACACCACCATCACTCACCATCCGCCAGCACATCATGACTCTCAAGGTGCATATTTTACATTTAAAAACACACTAATGACTGGATGATAGCTATTACAACCTTATCACACATTGCATATTATATGATCAGTAAACTAGATTTCAATAATAACGTTAAGTATTCATCAGATATCTTGTTTTATGTTACATACATGCAATTCAATGTCAAGCACCATTCAACCGTAAAATATATTTGTGAATGCACCTTTGAGCCTCACAAGGCTTCCCCGGGTGTTGCATATTCTTTTCTTCCAGGCAGAGAGGCCAAACAAAAACAGCCAAAGCTGGTGTGATGGTTGCTGTACAGTTTCTACTTATTGATATAAACATTTAATGACAGCTTGTCTCCGGCAGGCGGTGCTGGTGGTTGTGGTGTTGGGCGTGGCCCTGGCCGCCGCCTCCGACCCCTACGGGACTCCATCTGCACCAAACCCCGGATACAAGGTAGTGTTTATATTTTTGGTCTTGGGCACATAATATTTCATTATTAACCCTCTGAACAGATTAGTTTGAAATCTGAATATACAAGCTTGTCGTGCACACGGTTACAATATATTCATCATGAAACTGGTAAACTGCAGCAGCCGGGTATGCCACACGACTTCGCATACAGTGATAAGGACGACTACTCCGGGACCAACTTCAACCACAGAGGTACCTACAATGTCGACCATCCCGACGGACGCAAGCAGACGGTAGGGGACTATAACAAAATGAATCGTATTTTTATTTATTACATAAAAATTTGCCAATAGTTTTGAGCTCGGATTAATTATTGCTAATACTTCAGGTGAGTTACGAGGCCAACCATAACAAGGGCTTCGAACGTGATGAGGGGCACTCCAGCCAGGAAAGTTACCCCCACCAACATGGGGTCACAGAATATGGACCACGACCTTCACACCACTCCCAGCCCTCATACCCGACCCATCCCCCATACACAACCAAGCCCTCATACCCGACCCATCCCCCATACACAACCAAGCCCTCATACCCGACCCATCCCCCATACACAACCAAGCCCTCATACCCGACCCATACCCCATACACAACCAAGCCCTCATACCCGACCAATCCTACATACACAACCAAGCCATCATACCCGACCCATCCCCCATACACAACCAAGCCCTCATACCCGACCCATCCCCCATACACAACCAAACCCTCATACCCGACCCATCCCCCATACACAACCAAGCCCTCATACCCGACCCATCCCCCATACATAACCAAACCCTCATACCCGACCCATCCCCCATACACAACCAAGCCCTCATACCCGACCCATCCCCCATACACAACCAAGCCCTCATACCCGACCCATCCCCCATACACAACCAAACCCTCATACCCGATCCATCCCCCATACACAACCAAGCCCTCATACCCGACCCATCCCACATACACAACCAAGCCTTCATACCCGACCCATCCCACATACACAACCAAGCCCTCATACCCGACCCATCCTCCATACACAATCAAGCCCTCATACCCGACCCATTCCCCATACACTCCCAAGCCTTCATACCCGACCCATCCCTCATACACGAAGCCCTCATACCCGACCCATTCCCCATACACGACCAAGCCCTCGTACCCGACCCATTACCCATACAAGACCAAGTCCTCATACCCGACCCATTCCCCATACACGACCAAGCCCTCATACCCGATCCATTCCTCGTACACGACCAAGCCCTCATATCCGAAACCTTCCCCATACACGACTAAGCCCTCATACCCGACCCATCCCCCATATACAACCAAGCCCTCATACCCGACCCATCCCCCATATACAACCAAGCCCTCATACCCGACCCATTCTCCATACACAACCAAGCCCTCATACCCGACCCATCCTCCATACACAACCAAGCCCTCATACCCGACCCATCCTCCATACACAACCAAGCCCTCATACCCGACCCATCCTCCATACACAACCAAGCCCTCATACCCGACCCATCCTCCATACACAACCAAGCCCTCATACCCGACCCATACTCCATACACAACCAAGCCCTCATACCCGACCCATCCTCCATACACAACCAAGCCCTCATACCCGACCCATCCTCCATACACAACCAAGCCCTCATACCCGACCCATCACCCATACACGACTAAGCCCTCATACCCGACCCATCCCCCACACACGATCAAACCTACTTACACGACACATCCCTCATACGGATCCAAGCCCTCATACCCTATTAATTCCTAATGCCTGACTCAACCCTCATACACGACCCAACCCTTCATACAAATCCAAAATATCTAACCATAAACTATGGATAACTGAATACTGTTAAACTTACAAATATTATAAAAGCCAATGTGAATCGCTGTTATATTTGTATTATGAATAAAATTTTGCAAATTTAACTTTACTATAAGTATATTCCTTACGAATGTTAAATTTTAGCATTCCTATCAATTTATTCCACGTGACTTTCTTACCTTAACATAATACGAAAGGTTGTGTTAACATATCCTTAACATTATCAAGGTACTACTAAATGTAATCACAAAATATATTGAGACTGAAGGATGGGAACAAACCCGAGGACCTGGACTACCGAGGCACACATGGGGCTCAGGCTTGGGTACACACACGCAGTACTGGGAATATGAACCAGGTGCTAATGATAATGACTATGTGTAAAGCGTAAACTATGTGCACTGTTAATTTCTCACACCCTCACCCACTATGTTCGTGATTGCCCGCTGGTTAACGCATTTAGAAATACTGAGATAAGGACTGTTCCTGACAAAATAGCCTGGATGTGTCACAATGGAAATACCGACGATATGCTAGAGAGAGATATAAGAATTTTGCACCAAGATTGTTACATTTTTTTGGTTTGTCTGAATGTCTATTTTTAGCCGCTTTATTGCTACTAATGTATGAGTACTTAGTCGCAAAAGTATTTGTGTGTACGTCTGATACACACTGCATGTGTACAGGAAAAAATGTATATGTTATAAATATGTTTATCAACCAGAACGTTGAGTAATATGTTGATTGTGATGTGTGAAATTATATATATGTATATTATATATATATATATATATATATATATATATATATATATATATATATATATATATATATATATATATATATATATATATATATGACAATGTCAGACCACGGAGGAAAAATTAAACAGGAAATTTCCTTAAGTACTTTCGTATATTAAATACATCTTCAGAAGGTCCTTCTGAATGACCTTCTGAAGATGTATTTAATATACGAAAGTACTTAAGGAAATTTCCTGTTTCATTTTTCCTCCGTGGTCTGACATTGTCACATTCTTAATCACGTGTTTATTTTCGTGATATACACACACACACACACACATATATATATATATATATATATATATATATATATATATATATATATATATATATATATATATATATTTATATATATATATATATATATATATATATATATATATATATATATATATATATATATATATATATATATATATATATATATATATATACTGAACAGGGTGAGAACATCTTGAGCTGCCTCATGCTTTTGTGTGTATTTATACCTCAAAAATATGATTTCAAGTCAAAGTCATTGCTGACTGGACCATCTGGAAGTCTGACCAACTGGTTCGAATCCGAGTCCCTGAAAGGTGCACAAGAAGGGAACCTCAGCATTCGTGGAGTACTATGGCGAATCTCAGTACCCCCACCAGTTACGTCCAGCCGTTATCTTAAACCTCTCATACCCGCCCCCGGCCCTCATATTCCAGCCCCAGCCCTCACACAAGCACCCGTCCTCATATTCAGAAGCACCTAACCCTCATACCCGCCCCAGCCCCACAGTAAAATAACAACATACTGGAGTGAACAATATGGAAGAAAATGCAGAATAGAACCAGTGAAGAGCAGAGGTGCCATAGGCACAAAGAGAGAACACTGTATAAACATCAGAGGTCCGCGGTAGTTCAACGTCTTTCCAGCGAGCGTAAGAAATATTGCCGAAACAACCGTGGACATCTTCAGGAGGACACTAGATTGTTTCCTCCAAGGAGTGCCGACCAACCGGGCTGTGGTGGGTATGTGGGCCAGCGGGCCGCTCAAAGCAACAACCTAGTGGACCAAACTCTCCCAAGTCAAGTTGGGGAGTAGAAGAACTCCCAGAACCCCATCAAGCAGGTATCATATGCCAACCCCAGCCATCACAAGCACCAGCCTTCTTACTAGCCCCAGCCCTTCTTAATGACCCTAACCCTCATACGAGGTCCAGGTTTCATCCATCATCCCAGCTGAAGACCTAATACACGCCCTCGCGTACTGACTGCAGACCTACCCGTGACAATATCCATTGTTGAAGAAATATAAAGTTAACCGGGGTCATGTAACTGTTTAATATTTAGTTTTCAATGTCACCTGATGCATGACTAATGATATTTTCAACGTATATTACAAATTCTGGCAATCAGCCTTCACTGTGCTTTATGCGAAAATAGACCTCAACAGGACAGGGACTGTGGGAAAACAAGCACCTGCCACTTAAAACAGCTAACATGATCTGTATTCTGACAACTTGTGTTTGACTTAAAAATTATACTCGTATAATGGTCATTTATAATTAGTGTGTTGTTAAAACACCATATTTTGCTTTAGCTCTGTTAAAATACATGTAAATAAAGAACTATGTCTAACTCAATACATTTCCTTCTTTCCTCAACAACAAAACACTCAATAACAGCTAGTAGAAATAATCCTACATAAATTTATCACATCTGATAAAACAAAGATTAGAAACTCATAGCAAAGTATGAATTCCAGATTTTGTTAATATTTAAATTAATAAACTATCCCAAGTCTTAATAAGTCCTTCACAAAACAACCAATAATACGGGAATGGATATCAGATATACTAATCTACTACTACTAGATCTACTAATCAACTAATACTACTAAGCTAATCTAGTAGATTACATTAACAATAGATGATTTCGATAATTCTTCTGTAAAATCCTGGTCTGATGCCAGCCATTCGTGTGAGATTGTCTGGTCTATGAGACTGTTTGTAGTTCGCAGAACCACATAACAATCGCAGCCATCCTGCTCCAATAATTTCAACAGAAACTTCTCACGGTCTTTTATGAAAACTTCACTGTTGTTCCAGCGACATTCTATATTACCGTATCCAGGATGATGAAGATCGTATTCCTATGAAGTTTACACAGCGTTGTCTAATCCTACAATCTATCTCTCTCCATAAGATGTAATTTCATTGTGAACATTTGTTACCTGACCTTTCAGTATTTTTCAATGTAATATGAGATCTATTTCGTCTCCATTCAAAAAACTCCCACTTGGAATGCTTTCGGGCAGTCTCAGTAATTTTAGTGTTCCCCCAATTCTAGGCTACAAGTAAAGAACCTATGTATAGAGCTGTGTAATCTCATCTGCACTGAACAGGGGAGAGTGGAGCGGGCAATATTCCATTTTGATAGGCGCGAGTGTGTCGCGGAAGGAGCTGGACAGCAGAAAGAGGACGAGAGACAGCAGGTGTGGGAGAGAGGAGTGGGTAAGAGAAGGTAAAAGACAACAGGTGTGGGAGACAGCAGGCGTTTGTGAGAGGCAGGAGGTGTAGGTGCTAGGGGGAGAGATAAGTCCAGGAGAGAGGATGGCGAGTATAAAGCCACACGCAGGCTGGACACCTCCATCACTCACCATCCGCCAGCACATCATGACTCTCAAGGTGCATATTTTACATTTAAAAACACACTAATGACTGGATGATAGCTATTGCAACCTTATCACACATTGCATATTATATGATCAGTAAACTAGATTTCAATAATAACGTTAAGAATTCATCAGATATCTTGTTTTATGTTACATGCAATCCAATGTCAAGCACCATTCAACCGTAAAATATATTTGTGAATGCACCTTTGAGCCTCACAAGGCTTTCCCGAGTGTTGCATATTCTTTTCTTTGAGGCAGAGAGGCCAAACAAAAACAGCCAAAGCTGGTGTGATGGTTGCTGTACAGTTTCTACTTATTGATATAAACATTTAATGACAGCTTGTCTCCTGCAGGCGGTGCTGGTGGTTGTGGTGTTGGGCGTGGCCCTGGCCGCCGCCTCCGACCCCTACGGGACTCCATCTGTTCCAAACCCCGGATACAAGGTAGTGTTTATATTTATGGTCTTGGGCACATAACATTTCATTATTAACTCTCTGAACCGATTAGTTTGAAATCTAAATATACAATCAAGCTTGTCGTGCACACGGTTACAATATAGTCATCATGAAACTGGTAAACTGCAGCAGCCGGGTATGCCGCACGACTTCGCATACAGTGATAAGGACGACTACTCTGGGACCAACTTCAACCACAGAGGTACCTTCAATGTCGACCATCCCGACGGACGAAAGAAGACGGTACGGGACTAGAACAATGAATCGTATTTTTATTTATTACATACAAATTTGCCAATAGGTTTTGAGCTCGAATTAATTATTGCTAATACTTCAGGTGAGTTACGAGGCCAACCATAACAAGGGCTTAGAAGCTGATGAGGCGCACTCCAGCCAGGAAAGTTACCCCCACCAACATGAGGTAACAGAATATGGACCACGACCTTCACACCACTCCCAGCCCTCATACCCGACCCATCCCCCATACACAACCAAGCCCTCATACCCGACCCATCCCCCATACACAACCAAGCCGTCATACCCGACCCATCCCCCATACACAACCAAGCCCTCATACCCGACCCATCCCCCATACACAACCAAGCCCTCATACCCGACCCATCCCCCATACACAACCAAGCCCTCATACCCGACCCATCCCCCATACACAACCAAGCCCTCGTACCCGACCCATCCCCCATACACAACCAAGCCCTCATGTCCGACCCATCCCCCATACACAACCAAGCCCTCATACCCGACCCATCCCCCATACACAACCAAGCCCTCATACCCGACCCATCCCCCATACACTCCCAAGCCCTCATACCCGACCCATCCCCCATACACAACCAAGCCCTCATACCCGACCCATTCCCCATACACTCCCAAGCCCTCATACCCGACCCATCCCTCATACACGACCAAGCCCTCATACCCAACCCATCCCTCATACACGACCAAACCATACCCAACCCATCCCTCATACACGACGAAGCCCTCATACCCGACCCATTCCCCATACACGACCAAGCCCTCATACCCGACCAAACCATACCCGACCCATCCCTCATACACGACGAAGCCCTCATACCCGACCCATTCCCCATACACGACCAAGCCCTCATACCCGACCCATTCCCCATACACGACCAAGCCCTCATACCCGATCCATTCCTCATACACGACCAAGCCCTCATATCCGAAACCTTCCCCATACACGACCAAGCCCTCATACCCGACCCATCCTCCATACACAACCAAGCCCTCATACCCGACCCATTCCCCATACACGACTAAGCCCTCATACCCGACCCATCCTCCATACACAACCAAGCCCTCATACCCAACTTATCCTCCATACACAACCAAGCCCTCATACCCGACCCATCCTCCATACACAACCAAGCCCTCATACCCGACAAATCCCCCATACACAACGGTGCCCTCATACCCGACCCATCCCCCACACACGATCAAGCCAACATACACGACACATCCCTCATACGGATCCAAGCCCTCATACCCGACTAATTCCTAATGCCTGACCCAGCCCTCATTCACGACCGAACCCTTCATACAAATCCAAAATATCTAACCATAAACTATGGATAACTGAATACTGTTAAACTTACAAATATTATAAAAGCCAATGTGAATCGCTGTTATATTTGTATTGTGAATAAAATTTTGAAAATTTAACTTTACTATAAGTATATTCCTTATGAATGTTAAATTTTAGCATTCCTATCAATTTATTCCTCATGACTTTCTTATATTAACATAATACGAAAGGTTGTGTTAACATATCCTAAACATTATTAAGGTACTACTAAATGTAATCACAAAACATATTGAGACTGAAGGATGGGAAGAAACCCGAGGACCTGGACTACCGAGGAACACATGGGGCTCAGGCTTGGGTACTCACACGCAGTACTGGGAATATGAACCAGGTGCTAATGATAATGACTATGTGTAAAGCGTAAACTATGTGCACTGTTAATTTCTCACACCCTCACCCACTATGTTCGTGATTGCCCGCTGGTTAACGCATTTAGAAATACTGAGATAAGGACTGTTCCTGACAAAATAGCCTGGATGTGTCACAATGGAAATACCGACGATATGCTAGAGAGAGATATAAGAATTTTGCACCAAGATTGTTACATTGTTTTGGTTTGTCTGAATGTCTATTTTTAGCCGCTTTATTGCTACTAATGTATGAGTACTTAGTCGCAAAAGTATTTGTGTGTACGTCTGATACACACTGCATGTGTACAGGAAAAAATGCATATGTTATAAATATGTTTATCAACCAGAACGTTGAGTAATATGTTGATTGTGATGTGTGAAATTATATATATGTATATTATATATGTATATTATATATATATATATATATATATATATATATATATATATATATATATATATATATATATATATATATATATATATATATATATATATATATATACTGAACAGGGTGAGAACATCTTGAGCTGCCTCATGCTTTTGTGTGTATTTATACCTCAAAAATATGATTTCAAGTCAAAGTCATTGCTGACTGGACCATCTGGGTGTCTGACCAACTGGTTCGAATCCGAGTCCCTGAAAGGTGCACAAGAAGGGAACCTCAGCATTCGTAGAGTACTATGGCGAATCTCAGTACCCCCACCAGTTACGTCCAGCCGTTATCTTAAACCTCTCATACCCGCCCCCGGCCCTCATATTCCAGCCCCAGCCCTCACACAAGCACCCGTCCTCATATTCAGAAGCACCTAACCCTCATACCCGCCCCAGCCCCACAGTAAAATAACAACATACTGGAGTGAACAATATGGAAGAAAATGCAGAATAGAACCAGTGAAGAGCAGAGGTGCCATAGGCACAAAGAGAGAACACTGTATAAACATCAGAGGTCCGCGGTAGTTCAACGTCTTTCCAGCGAGCGTAAGAAATATTGCCGAAACAACCGTGGACATCTTCAGGAGGACACTAGATTGTTTCCTCCAAGGAGTGCCGACCAACCGGGCTGTGGTGGGTATGTGGGCCTGCGGGCCGCTCAAAGCAACAACCTAGTGGACCAAACTCTCCCAAGTCAAGTTGGGGAGTAGAAGAACTCCCAGAACCCCATCAAGCAGGTATCATATGCCAACCCCAGCCATCACAAGCACCAGCCCTCTTACTAGCCCCAGCCCTTCTTAATGACCCTAACCCTCATACGAGGTCCAGGTTTCATCCATCATCCCAGCTGAAGACCTAATACACGCCCTCGCGTACTGACTGCAGACCTACCCGTGACAATATCCATTGTTGAAGAAATATAAAGTTAACCGGGGTCATGTAACTGTTTAATATTTAGTTTTCAATGTCACCTGATGCATGACTAATGATATTTTCAACGTATATTACAAATTCTGGCAATCAGCCTTCACTGTGCTTTATGCGAAAATAGACCTCAACAGGACAGGGACTGTGGGAAAACAAGCACCTGCCACTTAAAACAGCTAACATGATCTGTATTCTGACAACTTGTGTTTGACTTAAAAATTATACTCGTATAATGGTCATTTATAATTAGTGTGTTGTTAAAACACCATATTTTGCTTTAGCTCTGTTAAAATACATGTAAATAAAGAACTATGTCTAACTCAATACATTTCCTTCTTTCCTCAACAACAAAACACTCAATAACAGCTAGTAGAAATAATCCTACATAAATTTATCACATCTGATAAAACAAAGATTAGAAACTCATAGCAAAGTATGAATTCCAGATTTTGTTAATATCTAAATTAATAAACTATCCCAAGTCTTAATAAGTCCTTCACAAAACAACCAATAATACGGGAATGGATATCAGATATACTAATCTACTACTACTAGATCTACTAATCAACTAATACTACTAAGCTAATCTAGTAGATTAGATTAACAATAGATGATTTCGATAATTCTTGTGTGAAATCCTGGTCTGATGCCAGCCATTCGTGTGAGATTGCCTGGTCTATGAGACTGCTTGTAGTTCGCAGAACCACATAACAATCGCAGCCATCCTGTTCCAATAATTTCAACAGAAACTTCTCACGGTCTATTATGGATATCAGGAGAGAGGATGGTGAGTATAAAGCCACACGCAGCCTAGACACCACCATCACTCACCATCCGCCAGCACATCATGACTCTCAAGGTGCATATTTTACATTTAAAAACACACTAATGACTGGATGATAGCTATTGCAACCTTATCACACATTGCATATTATATGATCAGTAAACTAGATTTCAATAATAACGCAAAGAATTCATCAAATATCTTGTTTTACGTTACATGCAATCCAATGTCAAGCACCATTCAACCGTAAAATATATTTGTGAATGCACCTTTGAGCCTCACAAGGCTTCCACGGGTGTTGCATATTCTTTTCTTTGAGGCAGAGAGGCCAAACAAAAACAGCCAAAGCTGGTGTGATGGCTACTGTACAGTTTCTACTTATTGATATAAACATTTAATGACAGCTTGTCTCCTGCAGGCGGTGCTGGTGGTTGTGGTGTTGGGCGTGGCCCTGGCCGCCGCCTCCGACCCCTACGGGACTCCATCTGTTCCAAACCCCGGATACAAGGTAGTGTTTATATTTATGGTCTTGGGCGCATAACATTTCATTATTACCTCTCTGAACCGATTAGTTTGAAATCTAAATATACAATCAAGCTTGTCGTGCACACGGTTACAATATCTTCATCATGAAACTGGTAAACTGCAGCAGCCGGGTATGCCGCACGACTTCGCATACAGTGATAAGGACGACTACTCCGGGACCAACTTCAACCACAGAGGTACCTACAATGTCGACCATCCCGACGGACGCAAGCAGACGGTAGGGGACTATAACACCTATGAATTATATTTTTATTCATTACATAAAAATTTGCCAAAAGTTTTGAGCACGGATTAATTATTGCTAATACTTCAGGTGAGTTACGAGGCCAACCATAACAAGGGCTTCGAACGTGATGAGGGGCACTCCAGCCTGGAAAGTTACCCCCACCAACATGAGGTAACAGAATATGGACCACGACCTTCACACCACTCCCAGCCCTCATACCCGACCCATCCCCCATACACAACCAAGCCCTCATACCCGACCCATCCCCCATACACAACCAAGCCCTCATACCCGACCCATCCCCCATACACAACCAAGCCCTCATACCCGACCCATCCACCATACACAACCAAGCCCTCATACCCGACCCACCCCCCATACCCAACCAAGCCCTCATACCCGACCCATCCCCCATACACAACCAAGCCCTCATACCCGACCCACCCCCCATACCCAACCAAGCCCTCATACCCGACCCATCCCACATACACAACCAAGCCTTCATACCCGACCCATCCCACATACACAACCAAGCCTTCATACCCGACCCATCCCACATACACAACCAAGCCCTCATATCCGACCCATCCCACATACACAACCAAGCCTTCATACCCGACCCATCCCACATACACAACCAAGCCTTCATACCCGACCCATCCCACATACACAACCAAGCCCTCATACCCGACCCATCCCACATACACAACCAAGCCTTCATACCCGACCCATCCCCCATACACAACGAAGCCCTCATACCCGACCCATCCCATATACACAACCAAGCCTTCATACCCGACCCATCCTCCATACACAACCAAGCCCTCATACCCGACCCATCCTCCATACCCGACCCATCCTCCATACCCGACCCATCCCTCATACCCGACCCATCCTCCATACACAACCAAGCCCTCATACCCGACCCATCCCCCATACACAACCAAGCCGTCATACCCGACCCATCCCCCATACACAACCAAGCCCTCATACCCAACCCATCCCTCATACCCGACCAAGCCCTCATACCCAACCCATCCCTCATACCCGACCCATCCCTCATACCCGACCCATTCCCCATACACGACGAAGCCCTCATACCCGACCCATTCCCCATACACGACCAAGCCCTCATACCCGACCCATTCCCCATACACGACCAAGCCCTCATATCCGAAACCTTCCCCATACACAACCAAGCCCTCATACCCGACCCATTCTCCATACACAACCAAGCCCTCATACCCGACCAATCCTCAATACACAACCAAGCCCTCATACCCGACCCATCCTCCATACACAACAAAGCCCTCATACCCGACCCATTCTCCATACACGACCAAGCCCTCATACCCGACCCATCCCCCATACACGACTAAGCCCTCATACCCGACTTATCCTCCATACACAACCAAGCCCTCATACCCGACCCATTCCCCATACACGATCAAGCCCACATACACGACACATCCCCCATACGGATCCAAGCCCTCATACCCGAGTAATTCCTAATGCCTGACCCAGCCCTCATACCCGACCCATCCTCCATACACGACCCAACCCTCATACACGACCCAACCCTTCAAACAAATCCAAAATATCTAACCATAAACTATGGATAACTGAATACTGTTAAACTTACAAATATTATAAAGGAAATGTGAATCGCTGTTATATTTGTATTATGAATAAAATTTTGCAAATTTAACTTTACTATAAGTATATTCCTTACGAATGTTAAATTTTAGCATTCCTATCAATTTATTCCACGTGACTTTCTTATATTAACATAATACGAAAGGTTGTGTTAACATATCCTTAACATTATTAAGGTACTACTAAATGTAATCACAAAATATATTGAGACTGAAGGATGGGAACAAACCCGAGGACCTGGACTACCGAGGCACACATGGGGCTCAGGCTTGGGTACACACACGCAGTACTTGGAATATGAACCAGGTGCTAATGATAATGATTATGTGTAAAGTGTAAACTATGTGTATTGTTAAGGCTTCACACCCTCACCCACAATGTTCGTGATTGCCCGCTGACTAACGCATATAGAAATACTGAGATAAGGACTGTTCCTGAAAAAATAGCCTTTATGTGTCACAATATTAAGATCGACGATATTCTAGAGATTTAAGAAATTTTCACCAAGATTGTAAATTTTTTTTAGTTTGTCTGAATGTCTATTTTTAGCCTCTTTATTGTTACTAATTTATGTGTACTTAGTCGCAGAAGTATTTGTGTGTACATCTGATACACACTGCATATATACAGGAAAAAATGTATACGTTATAAATATTTATGTTTATCAACCAGAATGTTCAGTATTATGTTGATTGTGATGCGTGAAAATATATATGAACAAATTGTACTGAACGGGGTGAGAACATCTTGAGCTGCCTCATGCTTTTGAGTGTATTTATACCTCATTAAAGTGATTTCAATTCATAATCATTTTGACTGGACCATCTCGTTGGCCGTACAACGGGTTCGAACCCGAGTCCCTGGACTCTCAAGACACAAACCCTACCGACTGGACCATGGTGAGATGCCATACGGTGGAATCGAACCCGCGTTTCTCGACTCCCCCAGACACACCACGGACTGGATCATGTGCAAGATTACATTCAAAAATATAGAATAAAATCAGAATAAGGTGGCGTAACAATGACATTTTCTCGAATTAAAATAATCTTTAATGCATCTTCAAATATCGAGGCCACAAGACAAAAGTTATATCGTTTTACATTGACTCAACATTTGTCCATATTTAATGTTATTTTTATTTCATTGTGCGATACGACAATGTTTGTCGAGTGTAAGAAGTGTGGTAAAATTATCTCTGCAGGAGACTCTGGTCTCCTGCAGGCGACGCTGATGGTGGTGGTGTTGGGTGTAGCTCTCGCTGCCCCCCTCCGACCCCTACAGTGTTCAACCTGTCCATAGTTCTGAATACAAGGTAATGTCCTTATTATTTAAACTCTAGTTTGTAATTTTAAATAACTCTTCGCCTACATAATTGTATCTAATCCGTCTTCCACAAATGTATATATTAAACACACTTTTCGTTAACAATTTAAAACCTGAGCATCATAAATGTGGTATACTACTGCAGCAGCCGGGTATGCTGTACGACTTCCAGTACAATATTAGGCAAACACCGTCCGTGACTCCTACAATGTCGACCTTCCCGACGGACGCAAGCAGAGAGTATTCTGTATAACTATCTTCTTCCTATGTATTTTTGGCGATATACAGTTTCTTCCCAATTCTAAGGATTATATGTTCTTTCCAATTTTAAGGATTAAACAAAAGAACTCAACTATCTTGTGTTCTTAAGTTCTAAAGGTCAATTGATGTTAACTATATCCTTTGTCCTATATCCTTTGATCATTTACCTTAAACAGTTAAATTTTAAAATATACATTATTAGTATGAAATGAGGTAGTCAAAAGTTATACATTGTCAAATAATTATTTTGATAAGTTGTAACCAAACTATATAAATATTACCTTTTATTAAAAAAATATATAGCAAAAATGTAATTGTCAGATTTTTCAATTAAGCAGATTTATATTTAGTTAACAGATGCTTACCATTAGAGTTTCCTACACTATACAGGCACAAACCTGAGGATAAATTTGATAAAGTTGAACATTTGCAGCATCGGTGTTACCTAATGCCAATAGGTAATTATCTCATGAGATTTGCTCCCAATTGGTCCTCCTCTCACTGTGCTGGCCCTCCACCTACCTCCGTCAAGGTCTACCTTCACCATTACTATATAAAGCCTTACCATCATCTCCCCATCACTCACTCCTCCGCCTCTACAACAGGTAGTCAACATGATAGCGAAGGTAACGTATCTCACTGATGATTACTTGTATATTTGAACAAAATATTATGTACCAAAATCCTATAAATTTACTGCTATATCTCAATATAATTGCGAGACACAATTTACAACTATATCTATGTAAAATCCAGGAACACGAGGGTAATTAACTTGTGTTGTCCTCAGCTCAGAGTGTTGCTGGTTGTAGTGGTGATAGGTGGGGGAGGCTGTCGCTGAGGACTATGATCGCTACTCCCCACCAGTACATCATTCACGTTACGAACAGGTAACTAAAAACTTTCATCTTATCACCGCATATAACTCAAGCGGTGTTTTCAAAATATATAACAGAACAGTATTAAAGTAATCCCCAAAGATATTCATATTTAACACTTGTGCACCACAATACACTTCAGGAGGGCATGCCATACAACTTCCAGTATAACGTCAAGGACGACTACTCCGGCAATGACTTTGGACAAAACGAACAGTCGGACGGAGACACTGTCTCAGGCTCATACACCGTCCAACTCCCAGACGGCCGCAAACAGACGGTAAGATCACTATAAATTTAATAAGTAATTATAACCAAAGTATATTAAGCAAAGAAATGCATTCGCCCATGCACATATCATATTTATATTTCTGATATTGCCCTATAATTCAATGTTTGCAAAATTTGTTACTGAACGAAATAATAAATTTCCTCAAAATGTTAATTCTGATTACCTTATATAACCTAATTCTAAACATTAATAACTTTCTAACAGGTGAATTACGTTTCCAAGGACGACTACGGGTATCAGGCGGAGGTCAAGTATGAGGGCGAAGCCCAGTACCCCCACGAGTACGGTCCCCCCATCACCTTCAAGCCCCAGTACCAGCCATCATACTATCCACAGCCTTCATACAAGCCCCAGCCCTCGTACCAGCCCCAGCCCTCGTACCAGCCCCAGCCCTCGTACCAGCCCCAGCCCTCGTACAAGCCCCAGCCCTCATACAAGCCCCAGCCCTCGTACAAGCCCCAGCCCTCGTACAAGCCCCAGCCCTCGTACAAGCCCCAGCCCTCGTACAAACCCCAGCCCTCGTACAAGCTCCAGCCCTCGTACAAGCCCCAGCCCTCGTACAAGCCCCAGCCCTCGTACAAGCCCCAGCCCTCGTACAAGCCCCAGCCCTCGTACAAGCCCCAGCCCTCTTACAAGCCCCAGCCCTCTTACAAGCCCCAGCCCTCTTACAAGCCCCAGCCCTCTTACAAGCCCCAGCCCTCATACCCAACCAAGCCTTTATACAATCCTCAGCCCTCGTACCAGCCCCAGCCTTCATACGATTCTGGGGAACATTACGAATAGAAACTGCTTCTAAGGAAGCAGTTTTAAAAATTACAGCAACTTTGTAACCTAGATCTTTGTGTAATTGAAATAAACACTTGAGGGGTTATGACGAGCTTTTATATCCTGTAAACTTTAACATCCTTATTATCAACACACTACAAATCCAATGCGTTATATATATATCCAAAGAAGATCACCCATGATTTGTCATATGAACTTCGGGAAGCAATATTATAAATGACGAGATTTAAGAAATGAATGTCTCCCTGAAGAATCTGCATCACCTTAACACACAAAACTGGTCGGATATATAAACAAATCCCATATTTAACATTATGTACTAGATACGCCATAAAGAACCTGTCATTTACCATCAATTATGAATACAAGACTTTTTTTAATTATTCGATTTATCTTGAATCGTTATCTTGAGACGATTTCGGACTTCCCCACGGCCCGGTCCTCAACCAGGCCTCCTTTTTTTGTTACACACCACAGGAAGCAGCCCGCAGCAGCTGTTTAACTCCCTGGTACCTATTTGCTGATAGGTAACAGGAGAATCAGGGTGAAAGAAACTCTGCCCATTTGTTTTCGCCTACGCTGGGGATCGAAATCGGAGCCTTACGACTACATATCCCGAGCGCTGTCCACTCAGCCATCAGGCCCCTAGCCTGACCTATGATTTTATGATCTACAACAGACTAGTAGATTTTAATAAAACAATTATTGCATGCAAAAATTATAATGACTTGCTGCTTGCTATTTTTACTCATAGAAGCACCTCCTCAAACTTAACTACATTCAACTTTTAAAATGTAATCATTATTACCATATCTATCGACAAAGAATTGCTCCTCCAAAATTCTCAGTCTTACTTCCGTCATATGCACACCATCACTTACGATTCTCATGTATTAGTGTATTATTAATGGCGAAACTACACTAAAACAGACTTAGTTAGCAATCATTACAATTATGATAAACCTGCTCCCAGGAATATTAATCCCACATTTCAGACGGTAATCGTGAACTACGACAGAGATTTGGATTTTTTGTATAATTATTACTCTAAATTAAGTATACAAATATTCACTGTTGTATCAATCTTCCAATAAAATCAGCAATTAGAACAAAAATACAACCTGCTGCCTTTAAATAAGTATACTTGTGAGGAATATTCATATTATGAAGTATCTTAACTTCAACGAGTTCCTATGGTGTTCCTGACAGGAAAATGAGAAAATTTTCTATTAAGAACAAATAAACAAATATAAAACT
Organism: Procambarus clarkii; assembly: GCF_040958095.1. NCBI lineage: Eukaryota > Metazoa > Arthropoda > Malacostraca > Decapoda > Cambaridae > Procambarus > Procambarus clarkii. Next base: position 25,698,948 of record NC_091190.1, on the reverse strand, counting down.
CCATGTAAGAGGTGGTGACGAATTAGTAAGACAACAAGTGTAGGAGAGCGGGGGGACAGGAAGGCCCAGGAGAGATGATGGTGAGTATAAAGTCAGTCGCGGACTGGACACCACCATCACTCACCATCCAACTACAGACTCAACATGGCTTTGTGGTTCGTACTTTAAACCTACCATGACTTGTGTCCAGTTATGTATAATTCGTCTCTGATTAATGACCGGATTTTTTTAATATATACCAACACATTAGTAACATTATTTAAAATTTCTTAAATTAGACTAGAGAAAGCTACTAGTAATTATTTTTTCATTAATATAACAATTATAGCCAATCAAATCACTCAAACATTAAATTCAAACCTAATAAATATTTTGTACTACTTTCGCCATATTATAATAAACGCATCTAAAACTCTGGTCTCCTGCAGGCGGCGCTGATGGTAGTGGTGTTGGGTGTAGCTCTCGCGGCCGTATTCAACCTGTCCATAGTTCTGGATACAAGGTAATGTCCTTATTATTTGACCTCTTGTTTGTAATTTTAAACAATTCTTCGTCTTCATAATTGGACCTAATCTCTCTCTTCCAAAATGTATTTATTAAATACATTTTTCGTAAACAAGATATAAACTGAGAATCATATATGTGATATACTACTGCAGCAGTCGGATATGCCGCACGACTTCCAGTACAATGTTAGGGACGACGACTACGGCACCAACTTTGGCCACATTGAGAACTCCGAGGCAACACCGTCCGTGGCTCCTATAATGTCGACCTTCCCGATAGACGCAAGCAGACGGTATGTGCTTTTAACAGTGTGATAAAATCAACTCCTCAAATAATCACTCAAATGTCGAATTAAAATAAAATATTCGTTTCAGTACTTTCTAATTTTCAAATGAATTTAAGATATAGATGTTTAGTTTTTGATAATGGTACATACTCAACCTCAGTAATGGTACATACTCAACCTCAGTAAATGTTAATCTGTCAAAATTTTTTTAATCAACCTCAAAAATTCGTATCAAGTAAATGTTGGCATCTGTCTTAAGATTTAAAATTTATATGACATCTTAGCCTTTTGTTTCTTAAAGTTCACAGAAATGTAATTTAAACTTGGGTAAGCAATATATATATATATATTGCCTAACTAATATTTTCGTTCAATATTCTCAAGCACAATGAGTCCACTATCATTAAAATACTTCTAATTTTTCTAATACATAATATGAAGATATAACTATCTTCATACTGTATATTTTTAAGCATATATAAGTTCTTTCCAATTTTAAGGATTTAAAAACATAACTCAATTATCTTGGATTCTTAAGTTCTAAACGTCATTTTATGATAACTGCAGTGGGGTTCTGTGGTCCAGTATTCATCAACAAAAGTTTGTCGCAGCCAAGAGTTAAAACAAATATATTTCTACTAGTAATTAAATAATGTTCTCTTTCTGACTTAACAATCTTTTACATATATTGGCAGGTTAATTACCAGGCTGACCACAACAGGGGTTTCACAGCTGATGTGCAGTACAACGGAGAGGCTCCTCCTCTAACAGTCCTCCCGTTAACTACAAGCTACAACCTTCATACCAACACAAGTCCTCAAACACAACCACATACCAGCAATAAACATCTTTACCCACCAGAAACCACTTATAAATGTTGTTGCTCATTTGCTATGTTTTGAAAATACGTTTTGCTCACTTTTGTTAGAGGGAATAAACTCATGCAAGTTTAATATTTCTTTCTATATGTTCTAAGGAATTTGCTGTTACCAATATTCGGTAACGGGAAAGATGAACATGTCTTTTTAGTATTTACGCTTTATATCTTATATTGGAATGTCATTAGCTAATTTGAGCTCAAATTATTTACATAACTGACTAATAAACGATTTTAGGGGAAAGCAAACAAGATCAAATTGTTTCTACCAAATAAGATCAAATACGTTCAAACAATAACTACTATATTATTATAAACTAGTGACAATCCTTCTCTCTCTCTCTCACACCGGTATTGTTTTAGTTTCAATTTCTGAAGCTAAAATTGAGTACACGAACAACCCATAGATTTCTTTATTTTCAATTATATAAATTTTAACCCTAGAAGTAAAGTTATCGTTATATGTTGATCCACCGGATAATGTGGTTATCATACGATATCTTGAGATGATTTCGGGGCTTAGCGTCCCCTCGGCCCGGTCCTGGACCAGGCCTCATTGTTGCTGGACTCGTCAACCAGGACGCAGCTGCTCGCAGCCTGACGTATGAGGCACAGCCTGGTTGATCAGGTATCCGTTGGAGGCGCTTATCAAGTTCTCTCTTGAATACTGTTAGGGGTCGGCCAGTTATGCCCCTTATGTGTAGTGGAAGCGTTTTGAACAGTCTCGGGCCTCTGATGTTGATAGTGTTCTCTCTCAGAGTACCTATTGCAACTTTCCTTTTCAACGGGGGTATTCTGCACATCCTGCCATGCCTTCTGGTCTCATGTGGTGTTATTTGTGTGTGTGCAAGTTTGTGCAGGCCCCTCTACCTTTTTCCACATGTAAATTATTATGAAACTCTCCAACTTGAGCTCAAGAGAAGAGATTTGGGCATTTTAGTCCGTCCCAATAGTTTAGATGTTTTACTTAGTGGATTCTTGCAGTAAAGAATCTCTGCACACCAGGTCTCTCCAGGTCAGCAATTTCTCCAGCTTTGAAAGGGGCTGTCATTGTACAACAGCATTCCACTCTAGAGAGCATCAGTGTTTTGAAAAGTATCATCATTAGTATAGCGACAAAGATTCTTATTATCCCACATGTCATTCTTCTTGCAGATGTGACGGCTACGTTATCGTGTTCTTTAAAAGGTAAGGTCTTCCCGACATGAGTGCACCCAAATCCTTTACATTGCCTTTTTGTTCTATGTCATGATTTGACTGCGTTTTGTATGTGGTTTCCGTTTTTATATTTACATTTTTTCCGTAGCGCAGTAGCTGGAACTTACCTTCGTTAAACATCATATTATTTTCTGAAGCCCATAGAAAGACCTAATTTACATCTGATTGGAGGTTTGCAGAGTCCTCTATGTTGCCTACTCTCATAAAAATCCTAGTGTCATCAGTAAAGGTTGATACAGTACTATAAATTGTGTTCCTGTCTGTGTCCGATATGAGGAGAAAAAGTACTGGAGCATGAACAGTACCCTGAGGGACTGAGCTCTTCACGGTTGATGAAACGGTATTTATTTTGTAGACAATTACACATTGGGTTCTTTTAGTTAGGAAATTGTAGATCTATCTGCCTATTTTTCCGGTAATTCCTTTTGAATGCATTTTGTGTGCAATAACACCATGGTCACATTTGTCGATGGCTTTTGCGAAATCTGTGTAAATTACATCAGCGTTTTGTTTGTCTTTCATGGCTTCTAATGCCATGTTATAGTTATCCTGCAACTGTGATAGACAAGAGCGCCCTGTTCTGAAATCACGTTGTCCAGGGTTATGAAGATGGTATGATTCCATGTATTTTGTGATCTTACTTCTTAACAATATCAAAGATTTTTATGTGTGATGTTAGTGCTATCGATCTGAATTTTTTTGCTTCTGCCTTATTTCTTCTTTTATGGAGTGGTGCTTCTCTGCTGTTTTTAGAATGTCAGGGATAATGCCAGTATCTAGGCTCTGTCTCCAAAAAAATGTGAAAGGCCTACGATAGTTTTTTTTTTTTTAGTTATTGTAAATCATACATTAATTTCAGTTATTTTCACCCGATTTTAAACAAATAATGTATGTATGGTTATAATACATCTTTATGGATGTAAGAGAATAACCGTGACCCATTAGAATTTTTTGGAAATCGTTTTTGATTGATTTACTATGTGATAAGATTAACGTGCACCAGTCGCCTGCGATTATCAAGTGACATGTTAGTCTTTGAATCTATTTCCGAATGACATTACCAGAGAGAAGTGCAACAAAAGAATGGTTTACAAGACACTTCCATTTGAACGTTACTAAAAAACATATTTTACTCACAAAATAGGTAAACAAATTATATTGTATGCATTGTGAGGAATACTGTATTTGATTCTCAAAATGCGTAACTACACTGAAATCACGAATTAGTAAACTAACTTGATCACGACAACCCCATCTCCCCCAACATGACGAGTCGACAAAATTCCATTGCCAAGAGTTCACAGACTTGACTCTCCACCCGGCACCCTCTCGTTATGTATTTGTGGGTGAACTCTTCCCCTCCCCGACAAAGGGGCCTTCTCATTTGTTTAATATTTTTTTAGTTTGTAAACAAAATATGAATATTACATGTCATACAGTGACACCATTTATGACAGTCGTTCGCAATTGTTTTATGAGAATGCTATGATAATTTACCTGTTAACTGTTATGTTTAAAAAAATATATAATATTAGTATGAAATACACAATCAGTCAAAAGCTTTTGTTAAATAATTAAGTCAATGTTAAACAATTATTTCGATGAGTTGTAACTTAAGTATACACATATTACCTTTAATTAAAAATAATAGCCAAAATGTAATTGTTTGATTTTCATTTAAGCAAGTTTGTATTTAGTTAACAGATGCTCACAACTAGAGAGTTTCCTATACTATACAAGAACGAACGTGAGGAAAAAGTTTGATAAAGTCGAACATTTGCAGCATCGGTGTTACATAATGACAATAGGCAATTATCTCTCATAAGATTGCCTCCCAGTTGATCCTCCTCCAACAGTGCTGGCCCTCCACCTACCTTCGTCAAGGTCGACCTTCACCATCACTATATAAAGCCTTACCATCATCCTTTCCACATCACTCACTCCTCCGCCTCTACAATAAGTAGTCAACATGATCGCGAAGGTAACGTATCTCACTGATGATTACTTGTATATTTGAACACAATATTATGGACCAAAAAGCTTAGAAATTTACTGCTATATCACTATATAATTGCTGGACACACTCTACAACTATATCTCTGTTTAAGCCAAGAACACGAGGCTAATTAATTTGTGTTGTCCTCAGCTCAGTGTGTTGCTGCTGGTGGTGGTGATGGTGGGGGAGGCTGTCGCTGAAGACTACGATCGCTACTCCCCACCAGCACATCACTCACGCTACGAACAGGTAACTCAAAACTCACAAGTTATCAATACAAAATTCAAGCGGTGTTAAAATATAAATATTTAATATGAACAATATTAAATTCCCAAAGATATTCACATTTAACATTTCTGAACCACAATTTACATCAGGAAGGCATGCCATACAACTTCCAGTATGACGTCAAGGACGACTACTCCGGCAATGACTTTGGGCAAAACGAACAATCTGATGGAGACACTGTCTCAGGCTCCTACACCGTCCAGCTCCCAGACGGCCGCAAACAGACGGTACGATCCCTATTAACTTAATAAGTAATTATAACCAAAGTATATTAAGCAAAGGAATGCATTAGCCCATGCACTGATATCATATTTCTATTTCTGATATTGTCCTATTATTCAATATTTGTTTAATGTATATTACTGAACGAAATAATAAATTACACCAAAATTTTAATTATGATTATATAACCATAATTCTAAACGTTAGTAATTATCTAACAGGTGACTTACGTTTCCAAGGACGACTACGGGTATCAGGCGGAGGTCAAGTATGAGGGCGAAGCCCAGTACCCCCAAGAGTACGGTCCCCCCATCACTTTCAAGCCCCAGTACCAGCCATCATACTATCCACAGCCACCATACCAGCCCCAGCCCTCATACAAGCCCCAGCCCTCGTACAAGCCCCAGCCCTCGTACAAGCCCCAGCCCTCGTACAAGCCCCAGCTCTCGTACAAGCCCCAGCCCTCGTACAAGCCCCAGCCCTCGTACAAGCCCCAGCCCTCGTACAAGCCCCAGCCCTCGTACAAGCCCCAGTCCTCGTACAAGCCCCAGCCCTCGTACAAGCCCCAGCCCTCATACAAGCCCCAGCCCTCATACCCAACAAAGTCTTTATACAATCCTCGACCCTCATACCCAACCAAGCCTTTATACAATCCTCAGCCCTCATACCAGCCCCAGCCTTCATACGATTCTGGGGAACATTACGAATAGAAACTGCTTCTAAGGAAGCAGTTTTAAAAGTTATAGGAAGTTTGTAACCTAGATCTTCGTGTAATTGAAATAAAGACTTCTGTGTAATGACGAGCTTTTATATCCTGCAAATTTTTACATCCTTATTAGCACAACACTAAAAATCCAATGTGTTATATTGGCGAAGTACATCACCCACGATTTGACACATGAATTTTGGGAAGCAAAATTATAAACGACGAGATTTAACAAACGAACGTCTCCCTGAAGAATTTGCACCACTATAACACAGAAAATTGGTTGGATATGTCAACAAATCCCACATTACTGAATACGCCATAAAGAGCCTGTCATCTGACCATCACTTATGAATACAAGAATTTTTTAATTATTCGATTTATCTTCAATTGGGTGAATGTCTAAATGATCAAAGCATAAGCAAACTTTCAACATGAATTTCGTTTACATTTATTATTTTATTTGCAGTCAAAAATATAATTAAATATAAATTGCCTATAACCAACCATCATCTAGACAAGTAGATTTTTATCAATGATTGCATGCAATAAATATTATGATTTTCTGCTTCTACTCAAAAAATCACCGCCTCAAACTAAACTACATACAACTTTTGTAATGTACTCATTTTTACCTTATCTGTCGACGTCGAATTGCTCCTCAAAAAATCCTCAGTATCACTTCCTTCATATGCACACCATCACTCTCACGATTCTCATGAATTAGTGTATTATTAATGGCGAAACAACACTAAATCAGACTTAGCTAACAGAGTTTGCAATTATGATAAACCTGCTTCCAGGAATATTAATCCCACATTTCAGGCGATAATCATGATCTACAACAGTTTTCGATTTTTGGTTTAACTATTACTCAACCAAAATTAAATATACTAATATTCAATGTTATATCAATCTTCCAATAAAATCAGCAATTAGGTCAGCAATACATATTCAGCTGCATTTAAATAAGTATAGTTTAACTTATCTAACCAATAAGTATCTTAACTTCAACGAGTTCCTACAGCGTTCCTGGCTTTTGAAAATGAGAAAATGATATATAATTAACATAAAATAAACTTAAATATTAAACTCCGTGTAAGAGGTGCTTACGAATTAGTAAGACAACAGGTGTAGGAGAGCGGGGGGACTGGAAGGCCCAGGAGAGAGGATGGCGAGCATAAGGTCAGACGCGGACTGGACACCACCACCACTCACCATCCAACTACAGACTCAACATGGTTTTTATGGTTCGTACCTTAAACTTACCATGACTTGTGTCCACTTACATATAATATGTCTCTGATTAATGACTTAATTTTTGTTTAAATATAAACCAACACATAAATAACATTATTTAAAATTTCTTAAATTAAACTAAAGAAAACTACTAGTAATTATTTTTTTATTAATATAAAAATTATTGCCAATCAAATCACTCAAACAATAAAATCAAACCTAATAAATATTTCGTATTACTTTCGCCATATAATAAGCGCATCTAAAACTCTGGTCTCCTGCAGGCGGCGCTGATGGTGGTGGTGTTGGGTGTAGCTCTCGCTGCCCCCTCCGACCCCTACAGTATTCAACCTGTCCATAGTTTTCGATACAAGGTAATGTCCTTATTATTTGACCTCTAGTTTGTAATTTTAAACAACTCTTCGTCTACATAATTGGACCTAATCTTTCTTTCAAAAATGTATTTATTAAACACATTTTTTGTAAACATGTTCAAAACTGAGTATCATAAATGTGATATATTACTGCAGCAGCCGGGGATGCCGCACGACTTCCAGTACAATGTTAGGGACGACTACTCAGGCACCAACTTCGGCCACAGTGAGAACTCCGATGGCAACACTGTCCGTGGCTCCTACAATGTCGACCTTCCCGACGGACGCAAGCAGACGGTATGTGCTTTTAACAGTTTGATAAAATCAGCTCTACAAATAATTAATCAAATGTCGAATTTAACAAATATATTAGTTTTTAGTACTTTCTAATTTCCAAATGAGTTTAAGATATAGATATTTAGTTGTTGATAGTGTTACATACCCAACCTCGAATATACAAAAATTTGTATCAAGTAAAAGTTGGCATCTGTCTTAAGAATTAAAATTTATATGAAATCTTAACCTTTATTTCTTACAGTTCACAGAAATGTAATTTAAACTTATTAAGCAATAACGAAATATATATATATATATATATATATATATATATATATATATATATATATATATATATATATATATATATATATATATATATATATATATATATATTATTCCCTAATATTTTCGTGCACTATTCTCAGGCACAATGAGGTCACTATCACTAAACTACTACAAATTTAATTAATGCATACTATGAAGACATAATTAACTTCATACGTATTTCTAGGCATATATAAGTTCTTCCCAATTTTAAGGATTTAAACACAGAACTCAATTATCTTAGGTTCTTATGTTCTGAAAGTCGATTGATATTAACTGGAGTGTGGTTCTGTGGTCAATTTCATCAATTTACGTTTGTCTCAGCCAAGGATTAAAAAATATATTTATGCAAATTCATTATGTAATAGTGGGGGTTCTCTTTCTTACTGGTTAACATTCTGCATATATTGGCAGGTGAATTACGAGGCTGGCCACAACAAGGGTTTCACAGCTGATGTTCAGTACACCGGAGAGGCTCACCATCCCCACCATTACAGACCTCCTGTCAACTACAAGCAACGACCTTCATACCACCACTAGTCCTCAAACAACCATGCACATACAAGCCATAAACATCTTACCCACTGGAATCCACTTATGAATGTTGTTGCTCATTTGTTATGCTTTGAAAAGAATTTATACTCACTGTTATGTTGTTAGAATGAATAAACTCATGCAAGTTTAATATTTCTTTCTATATGTTCAAAGGAATTTACTAATTTAACAAAATTCGGTAACGGAAAATGTGAACATGTCTTCATAGTATTTACGCTTTATATCTTACATTGAAATGACAATTGCTAATTTGGGCTCAGCTTATTTCCAGTAACAATTGACTGATAAAAGAGTTTTAGGGTAAAGTAAACATGACCAAATTATAGACACGTTCCAACAATAACAAATAATATTATTGCAATCTAGTGACATTTATTATCTCCATGAAACAGGTATTTTTTTTTACTTTATATAGTTAAAGTCGAGCAAACGAACAATTCATAGATTTCAGTATTTTCAATTATATCAAGTTTACCCCTAAAGTAAAGGTATCGTCATATGTTGATCCACAGGATAACGTGGTTATCATACATTAATTTCAGTTAATTTCGCCCGTTTTTCATACAAATAATGGCATGTATGGTTATAATACATCTCTATGGAGGTAAGAGAGTACCCAATACCCATGACAAAGTTTCTGCCATCGTTTTTGACTGAGTACTGTGCGTTAAGATTATCGTGTACCAGTCGCCTGCGATTATCAAGTGACATATTAGTCTATAAATCTATTTCTGAATGACATTACCAGAGAGAAGTGCAACAAAAGAATGGGTTGCACTTCCTTTTGAACGTTGCCAAAAAGCATACTTACAAAACAGGTGAACATAATATACTGTATGCATTGAGAGGAATACTGTATTTATTCCTCAAAATGCGTAGCTACACTTAAATCGCGCACTAGTAAACTAACATTATCTTCACAACCCCCTTCCCCAACATGACGAGTCAACAAAATTCCATTCCCAAGAGTTTACAGACTAATGTGACTTCCCAGCCGGCACCCTCTCCACATATATGCAACCCCCACAAAAATCGCCTTTTCATTAATTAGTTTAATATTTTATTTCATTTTGAAAACAATATATTATTAATATTATATGTCATACAGTGACACCATTTGTAACAGTAGCACGCCAATTGTTGTATGTAAATGCTATGATAAATAACCTGTAAACTGTTATATTTAAAAAATATATATACTGTTAGTATCAAATGCACAATCATCAGTCAGAAGTTATACATTTTAAAAAATTATTTCTTTGAGTTGTAACTTAAGTATATAAATATTGCCTTTAAAAAAAAATAAAATTAAAAAAATGTAATTGTCTGATTTTTCATTTAAGCAAGTTTGTATTTAGTTAATAGATGCTCACGACTAGAGTTCTCTACCCTACTACTAGAGTACAAACCTGCGGATAAATTTGATAAAGTTAAAATTCTGCAGCATCGGTGTTATAATGCCAGTAGGTAATTATATCTCATGAGATAATTGGTCCTGCTCCCACAGTGCTTGCCATCCACCTACTTCCGACAAGGTCGACCTTCACGATCACTATATAAAGCTTTACCATCGTACTCTCCACATCACTCACTCCTCCGCCTCTACAACAAGTAATCAATATGATCGCAAAGGTAACGTATCTCACTGATGATTACTTGTATATTTGAACATAATATTATGAACCAAAAAGCCTAGAAATTTACTGCTATAACTTTATATAATTGCGGGACACAATTTACAACTATATCTCTGTTTAATCCAAGAACACGAGGGTAATTAATTTGTGTTGCCCTCAGTTCAGTGTGTTGCTGCTGGTGGTGGTGATGGTGGGGGAGGCTGTCGCTGAAGACTACGATCGCTACTCCCCACCAGCACATCACTCACGCTACGAACAGGTAACTCAAAACTCTCATGTAATCACGTAAAATTCAAGCGGTGTTACACAAAAAATATATAAAATGAACAATAATAAAGTAATCCTCAATTATATTAACATTTAACACTGGTGAACCACAATTTACTTCAGGATGGCATGCCATACAACTTCCAATATGGCGTCAAGGACGACTACTCCGGCAATGACTTTGGACAAAACGAACAGTCTGACGGAGACACTGTCTCAGGCTCCTACACCGTCCAGCTCCCAGACGGCCGCAAACAGACGGTAAGATCACTATTACCTTAATAACTAATTATAACCAAAGTATAATAAGCTAAGATATGCATTATCTTATGCACTGATATCATATTTTTATTTCTGATATTGTTCTATAATTCAATATTTGCAAAATGTATGTTATTGAACGAAATAATGAGTTACCTAACAAAATTCATTCTGATTATAATTATATAGCCTAATTCTAAACATTAAGAATTATCTAACAGGTGAACTACGTTGCCAAGGACGACTACGGGTATCAGGCGGAGGTAAAATATGAGGGCGAAGCCCAGTACCCCCACGAGTACGGTCCCCCCATCACCTTCAAACCCCAGTACCAGCCATCATATTATCCACAGCCTTCATACCAGCCCCAGCCCTCATACCGGCCCCAGCCTTCATACCAGCCCCAGCCCTCATACAAGCCCCAGCCCTCATACAAGCCCCAGCCCTCATACAAGCCCCAGCCTTCATACAAGCCCCAACCCTCATATAAGCCCCAGCCCTCATACAAGCCTCAGCCTACATACAAGCCCCAGCCTACATACAAGCCCCAGCCCTCATACGAGTCCAAGCCCTCATACGAGTCCAAGCCCTCATACGAGTCCAAGCCCTCATATGAGTCCCAGGTCTCATACGAGTCCCAGCAGTCATACGAGTCCCAGCAGTCATACGAGTCCCAGCAGTCATACGAGTCCCAGCTCTCATACGAGGCTGAGGGACATTATGAATAGAAACTGCATCTAAAGAAGCTGTTTTAAAGCTATAGAAACTTTGTAACTAAGGTCTTCGTGTAATTCAAATAAAGTTTCAAGAGTAATGACGATCTTTTATATCCTGTAAATGGTAGCATCCTTATTAGTAATACACGATAAATCCAAGATATGGTATATACAGGCAAAGTCAATAGATCATCCAAAATTTGACATATGAACTTCGGCATGGAATATCATACCGACGAGATATAACAAACGAATGTCTTACTGAAGAAAATATAACATCATAACACGGGCAATATATAGAATTCATCAGTAAATCACATTATGTAGTGTATACACCAAAAAGAGCCAGTCATATGCGAATGACTTAAGGATATACCTGCTTCATGGGGCTCTGAGAGTTCTTCTACTCCCCAAGCCCGACCCGAGGCCAGGCTTGGGGCCGAGCCCGACCCGAGGCCAGGCTTGGGGCCGGGCCCAACATACACAAGACATTTTCTAATTATTCTTGAATTATATACTTGAATTGTGTGAAAATTTCAAGATTATGAAGGGATAAACAAACATTTTTAACACGAGTTTTGTCGAACTTCCAGTTGGCTGTTTAACTTGCCGAAACTAAAAAATAAAAGGTCCATGCATTTCCCTTTTTCCCCGCTGGACGTGTGACTGTCATTGTAATCGTAAGGAAAATGGCTGCCAGAGTGAGAGCACAATGTATATTAACACTTTACCTTTCAAAATTATTAAGACAAAACCACATATCAGAAGATGAAGTAACGACGACGTTTCAGTCCGTCCTGGACTGTTAATAAGTCGTGTGGAAGTATCAAGAGTAAAGTCAGTCCTCGCTTACGACTTGGTAATGGTCCAGGACAGACCGGAACGTCGTCATCTCTTCCTCTTCTGATTATGTGGTTTGGTCATCATATTTTCAGCCACATTATTGTGACTCATCGTCTTTCAAAATAGTTTTATTTTCGCTATGTCTAAAAGGAAATTAAATATCAGATGCCAATTAGAAATCATGTTTTAGACAAGTAGGTTTTAATACCAATAACTAAATGCAATGAAAAGAATGATTTGCTACTTCTACTCATAGAAGCACCTCCCAAACTTACTACATTCAACTTTTTAAACATACTCATTATTACCTTGTCCTTTATTGCCGAACAGCGTTTCCAAAATTCTCAGTCTTACACCCTTCATATACACGCCATAACTCCCACGATTCCCATGTATTAGTGTATTACTACAGGCAAACTACACTAAATAGACTTGAGTTAGCAGTTATAACAATAAAGATAAACCTGCTCCCAGGAACTTTAATCCCTCATTTCAGGCGATAATCATAATCTTCGTAGACTTTTAGTTTATTATGCTACCAATATTTAAACTAATATTCAATGTTGAATTAACCTTCCAATAAATTAGCAATTAGTTCGAAAATACATTTTCAGCTGCCATATAATATGTATACTTGTGAGCATATTATTCCTAAAGGATTATTCATGTGATGAACTATCTCAACTTCAACGAGTTCCTGCTGCTTCATGAAATATGAAAGTGAGAAAATGATCTATTATTAAGAGAGGATGGTGAGTATAAAGCCACACCACCATCACTTGATGTTATCTTGAGATGATTTCGGGGCTTTTTAGTGTCCCCGCGGCCCGGTCCTCGACCAGGCCTCCACCCCCAAGGAAGCAGCCCGTGACAGCTGACTAACACCCAGGTACCTATTTTACTGCTAGGTAACAGGGGGATAGGGTGAAAGAAACTCTGCCCATTGTTTCTCGCCGGCGCCTGGGATCGAACCCAGGACCACAGGATCACAAGTCCAGCGTGCTGTCCGCTCGGCCGACCGGCTCCCGTTTCATTCCCACTCACCTTCAAGCCCCAGTACCAGCCATCATACTATCCCCAGAACTCCAACAACACACTCAACATGGCTCAATTGTATCTCAATTTCCAATTGAGATACATTTAGTTATAATGATGCATTCCCAACCTTCAATATACAAAAATTCAAATTAAGTAAATATTGGTCTCGGTCTCAGTCAGTCTCAGTTTGCATTATTGCAAACTAGTGACAATTATTATCTCCATGACACAGGTATTGTTTGGTTGAAAATTTATTAAGTTTAAAGTCGAGTAAACGAACAATCTATAGATTTTAATATTTTCAATTATGTCAAATTTAGCCCTTGACAGTAAAGTTATCGTCATATGTTGATGCACCGGATAACGCTGTTATCATTCAATATTTTCAGTTATTTACGCCCAGTTTTTATACAAATTATATAAGTGTGGGTATAATGCACCTCTATGGATTTTCAAGAGTAATCATGACCTATGACAAATTTTCTGCCATCGTTTTATATTCAACCTGTCCTCTTAAAAATATCGTCGTTTTTCGCTCGTATCAGCGCTATGGCCAAAAGTGGACGTAATTTGAAATGAAATCGACTCACAAAAGTAACGTGAAGCTCCGTTTTCTGTTAGAGTAGTCCGGCCTACTCGGTAAGGTTAGAAGAGGAAACTTCCAATTAACGTTTTTCATAACGTTTTGAAACTTTGAATTTCCTGCCCACCTAACCTACCAGAGAACTCTTAACTTACTGTTGTTGAAAAAAATATCCCAAATTTATTTTCATTTTCAAATTACGTTCACTTTTGGCCATACGGACAAACGGCCACAAGCGACATTATTTTTAAGAGGACAGGTTGTTATATTACTATGCGATATGATTATCGTCTTCCAGTCAGCTGCGATTATCAAGTGACATATTAGTCTTTGAATTTATTTGTGAATGACACTACTAGAGAGAACTGCAGCAAAAGAATGGGTTGCATGACACTTCCTTTTAACTTTGCCAAAAACACACTTATTTACAAAATATGTGAATATTTTAGGCATTGTGAGGAATACTATAGTTATGCCTCAAAACGCCTAACTACACTGAAATCGCTAACTAGTAAACTATCTAACTTGATAACCCCCCCCCCCCTCCCCCAACATGACGAGTCAGTAAAACTCCATTGCCAAGAGTTCGCAGACTTAACTGACTTCCCGCCCGGCACCCTCTCGACATGTATGTATCCCCCCCCCCCTCCCAAAAAGGGTCATTCTAATAAAAAATAATTATTTTAAAACAAAATATTCATAATATTGTATGTTATAAAGGGGCACCATTTATGGCAATCGTATGCAAATTGTTGTATGTATATGCTATGATCATTTACCTGTAAACTGTTATATTTAAAAATATATAATGTTAGTATCAAATGAGCAATTACCATGTCAGAAGTTATACATTGTTAAATAATTATTTCGATGAGTTGTCGCTTAAGTGTATAAATATTACCAACAATTAAAAAAATGTAATTGATTTTTCATTTAAAGAAGTTTGTATTTAGTTAACAGTTGGTCACCACTAGAGAGTTTCCTACTCTATACAAGCACAAACGTGCGGATACATTTAATAAATTTGAACATTTGCAGCATCGGTGTTACATAATGCCAATAAGTAATAATCTCTCTGAGATTGGCTCCCTGTTGCTCTTCCTCCCACAGAGTTGGCACTCCACCTACTTCCGTCAAGGTCGACCTTCACTATCACTATATAAAGCTTTACCATCATCATCTCAACATCACTCACTCCGCCGCTACAACAAGTAGTCAACATGATCGCAAAGGTAACGTGTCTCCCTGAAGAGAACTTGTATATATAAACATAATACGTTCCACCTTCCTAGAAATTTACTGCTATATCTCTATATAACTGCGGGACACAATTTAAAACTATGTATCTGTATGATGCCGGAACACGAAGGTAATTAATTTGTGTTGTCCTCAGCTCAGTGTGTTGCTGGTTGTGGTGGTGATGGTAGGGGAGGCTGTCGCTTTAGACTACGATCGCTACTCCCCACCAGCACATCACCCACGCTACGAACAGGTAACTCAAAACTCTCATGATTTTTACAACACAAAAGTCAAGTAATTTAAAATATCAAGGAATATTATGAAGAATATTATTGGTAATCCTTCAAAGTTACACACATTTAACACTTATGCACCATGATACACTTCAGGAAGGCATGCCATACAACTTCCAGTACGACGTCAAAGACGACTACTCCGGCAATGACTTTGGCCAAAGCGAACAGTCTGACGGAGACACCGTCTCAGGCTCCTACACCGTCCAACTCCCAGACGGCCGCAAACAGACGGTAAGATCACTATTACCTTAATAAGTAATAACAACAAAAGTATAATAAGCAAAGAAATGCATTAGCCCATGCACTGATATCATATTTTTATTTCTGATATTATTTCAAAATTAATACTTGCTTAATGTATGTTATTGATCAAAATAATAAATTCCCTCAAACGTTAAACTATGAGTATGTTATATAAACCTAATTCTAACCATTAACAATTATCTCACAGGTGAACTACGTTTCTAAGGACGACTACGGGTACCAGGCTGAGGTCAGTTATGAGGGCGAACCACAGTACCCCCAAGAGTACGGTCCCCCCATCACCTTCAAACCCCAGTACCAGCCATCATATTATCCACAGCCTTCATATCAGCCCCAGCCCTCATATCAGCCCCAGCCCTCATACCAGCCCCAGCCCTCATACCAGCCCCAGCCCTCATACAAGCCCCAGCCCTCATACAAGCCCCAGCCCTCATACAAGCCCCAGCCCTCATACAAGCCCCAGCCCTCATACAAGCCCCAACCCTCATACAAGCCCCAGCCCTCATACCCAACCAAGCCTTTATACAATCCTCAGCCCTCATACCAGCCCCAGCCTTCATACGATTCTGGTGAACATTACGAATAGAAACTGCATCTAAGGAAGCAGTTTTAAAAGTTACAGGAACTTTGTAACCTAGATCTTCATGTAATTGAAATAAAGACTTGAGGGTAGTGACGAGCTTTTAATTCCTGCAAACTTTAACATCGTTATGAACAACACACTAAAAATCCAATGTGTTATATAGCCAAAGTAGATCACCCACGATTTGACATACGAACTTCGGGAAGCAATATTATAAACGACGAGATTTAACAAACGAATGTCTCCCTGAAGAATATACAGCACCTTAACACAGAAAATTGGTCGGTTATATCAACAAATCCCATATTTAGCATTATGTATTGAAAACGCCGTAAAGAGCCTGTCATCTGACCATCACTTATGAATACAAGACGTTTTTTAATTATTCGAGATTATATTATCTTCCAAGGTGTGAAAATGTCTAAATTGTCAAAGCATCAGCTAACTTCCAACATGAATTTCGTCGAATTTCCGATAGACTATTTAACCTGTCAAAACTAAAAAAAAAAAAGAGCATATTTCCCGTATTCACTACTGGACGTGTAATTGTTATTGTCATCATAAGCAAGATGGCTGCCAGAGAGAGCACAATGTATATGAATACCGGACATTCCAAATTTATTAATTTATTTGCAGATTCTAAAAGGAAATAAAATATAAGTTGCCTATTACAAATCATATTTGATTAAATTTGCATGCAGTCATTGATTAATAAACCAATGACTGCATGCAATAAATATTATGATTTGCTATTTCTACTCAAAATAAACATCGCCTCAGACTCAACTACACACAACTTTTCTAATGCACTCATTATTACCATACCTTTCGACGTCGAATAGCTCCTCCAAAAATCCTCAGCATCACTCCCTTCATATGCACACCATCACTGTCACGATTCTCATGAATTAGCGTATTATTAATGGCGAAACAACACTAAATCAGACTTAGCTAACAGAGTTTGCAATTATGATAAACCTGCTTCCAGGAATATTAATCCCACTTTTCAGGCGATAATCATGATCTACGATAATATTCAATTTTTGGTTTAACTATTATTTAACCAAAATTAAATATACTAATATTCAATGTTGTTTCAACCTTCCAATACAATCAGCAATTAGTACAAAAATACATATTCAGCTGCCTTTAAATATGTTGCCTAACTTATCTAAACTATAAATATCTTAACTTCAACGAGTTCATACGGCGTTCCTGACATTTGAAAGTGAGAAAATTATCTATTATTAACACAAAATAAACTTAAATATAAAACTCCGTGTAAGAGGTGCTTATGAATTAGTAAGACAACAGATGTAGGAGAGCGGGGGACAGGAAGGGCCAGGAGAGAGGATGGTGAGTATAAAGTCAGACGCGGACTGGACACCACCATCACTCACCATCCAACTACAGACTCAACATGGCTTTTGTAGTTCGTACCTTAAACTTACCATGACTTGTGTCCACTTATGTATAATTTGTTTCTGATTAATGACTGGAATGTTTTTTTAATGTATTCGAACACATTAATATCATTATTTAAAATTTCTTAAATTAGACTAAAGAAAACTACTAGTAATTATTTTTTTTAATTAATATAACAATTATAACCAATTAAATCACTCAAACATTAAACTGAAACCTAATAAATATTTCGTACTTCTTTCGCCAAATTATAATAAGTGCATCTAAAACTCTGGTCTCCTGCAGGCGGCGCTGATGGTGGTGGTGTTGGGTGTAGCTCTCGCTGCACCCTCCGACCCCTACCGTGTTCAACATGTCCATAGTTCTGGATACAAGGTAATGTCCTTATTATTTGACCTCTTGTTTGTAATTTTAAACAATTCTTCGTCTAAATAATTGGAATTAATCTCTTTCTCTTCCACGTATGTATTTATTAAACACACTTTTTGTAAACATGTTAACAACTGAGCATCATAAATGTGATACATTACTGCAGCAGCCGGGGATGCCGCACGACTTCCAGTACAATGTTAAGGACGACTACTCCGGCACTAACTTCGGCCACAGTGAGAACTCCGACGGCAACACTGTCCGTGGCTCCTACAATGTCGATCTTCCCGATGGACGCAAACAGACGGTATGTGCTTCTAAAGTGTGATAAAATCAGTTCCATAATAATTTATCAATCAAATTTCGAATTTTAAAAATAAATTAGTTTTCAGTACTATCTAATTTCCAAATGAGTTTAAGATATAGATTTTGTATTTTTGATAATGGTACATACCCAACCTCGAATATACAAAAATCCATATTAATGTTGGCATTTGTCTTAAGATTTAAAATTGATATGAAATCTTAGCCTTTATTTCTTAAAGTTCACAGAAATGTAATTTAAACTTAGCTAAGCAAAAACAATACATATATGTATATATATATATATATATATATTAGTATATTTTGGTAGCAGTCTTTTCTGTAGACATATATTATTAAATATGACCGAAAAAGTAAGATTAATAATTCTAACACGAATTTTCTCAATCTTTCGTACATTACGCTTCACTGTTGGAGGTAAATCAAAAATCACTTCTCCAAAATTCATTTTTATTTCTAGTCTGACGCGACACGGGCGCGTTTCGTAAAACTTATTACATTTTCAAAGACTTCACAAATACACAACTGATTAGAACTTGCGTTTCCCTGATTTTATATCTACATTTGAGTGAGGTGGGAAGGGTGATGTGGCATTACATTTGAGTGAGGTGGGAAGGGTGATGTGGCATTAACACAAGACAGAACACTAGGGGATATTAATAGGGTATTAAAAGTATCAACACAAGACAGAACAGAAACAATGGGTATTGAATAGAAGTGTTTGTAGAAAGCCTATTGGTCCATATTTCTTGATGCTTCTATATTGGAGCGGAGTCTTGAGGTGGGTAGAATATAGTTGTGCAATAATTGGCTGTTGATTGCTGGTGTTGACTTCTTGATGTGTAGTGCCTCGCAAACGTCAAGCCGCCTGCTATCGCTGTATCTATCGATGATTTCTGTGTTGTTTACTAGGATTTCTCTGGCGATGGTTTGGTTATGGGAAGAGATTATATGTTCCTTAATGGAGCCCTGTTGTTTATGCATCGTTAAACGCCTAGAAAGAGATGTTGTTGTCTTGCCTATATACTGGGTTTTTTGGAGCTTACAGTCCCCAAGTGGGCATTTGAAGGCATAGACGACGTTAGTCTCTTTTAAAGCGTTCTGTTTTGTGTCTGGAGAGTTTCTCATGAGTAGGCTGGCCGTTTTTCTGGTTTTATAGTAAATCGTCAGTTGTATAATCTGATTTTTGTCTGTAGGGATAACGTTTCTATTAACAATATCTTTCAGGACCCTTTCCTCTGTTTTATGAGCTGTGGAAAAGAAGTTCCTGTAAAATAGTCTAATAGGGGGTATAGGTGTTGTGTTAGTTGTCTCTTCGGAGGTTGCATGGCTTTTCACTTTCCTTCTTATGATGTCTTCGATGAAACCATTGGAGAAGCCGTTATTGACTAGGACCTGCCTTACCCTACAGAGTTCTTCGTCGACTTGCTTCCATTCTGAGCTGTGGCTGAGAGCACGGTCGACGTATGCGTTAACAACACTCCTCTTGTACCTGTCAGGGCAGTCGCTGTTGGCATTTAGGCACATTCCTATGTTTGTTTCCTTTGTGTAGACTGCAGTGTGGAAACCTCCGCCCTTTTCCATGACTGTTACATCTAGAAAAGGCAGCTTCCCATCCTTTTCCGTCTCGTAAGTGAAAGTATTCTTTTCTACAAATTTGTTTAATATATAATATGAAGATGTACTTATCTCCATATGTATTTTAAGGCATATGTAAGTTCTTCCCAACTTTAAGGATTTAAAAACAGAACTCAATTATCTTGGGTGCTTAATTAATTAAGTTCTAAAGGTCAATTGATGTTAATTAAAGTGTGGTTTTGAGGTCCATTATTCATATATTTACGTTTGTCGCAGCCAAGGGTTAAAACAAATATATTTTTGCTAATCATTACATAATGTTCTCTTTCTTAATAATTAACATTCTGCATACATTGGCAGGTGAATTACGAGGCTGACCACAACAAGGGTTTCACAGCTGATGTTCAGTACACCGGAGAGGCTCATCATCCCCATAATTACAGATCTCCTGTCTACTACAAGCAACAACCTTCATACCACCACTAGTCCTCAAACAACATGCAGATAACAGCAATAAACATCTTACCCACCGGAATCCACTTATGAATGTTGTTGCTCATTTGTTATGTTTTGAAAAGAATTTACTCACTGTTATGTTGTTAGAATGAATAAACTCATGCAAGTTTAATATTTCTTTCTATATGTTAAAAGTAACTTACCAATTTAACAAAATTCGGTAACGGAAAATGTGAAAATGTCTTCGTAGTATTGTCGCTTTATATCTTAAATTGGAATGACAATTGCTAATTTAGGCTCAGCTTATTTCCAGAAACAATTGACTGATAAAGGGTTTAAACGGTAAAGTAAACATGACCAAATTATAGTCACGTTCGAACAATAACAAATTATATTATTAAAAACTAATGACAATTATTATCTCCATGACACAGGTATGTCTTTTTATTAATTTATGAAGTTAAAGTCGATCAAAGGAACAATTCATAGATTTCAGTAATCCTAATTATATAAATTTTACCCCTAAAAGTAAAGTTATCGCCATATGTTGATCCACCGGAAAAGGTGGTTATCATTCATTACTTTCAGTTAATTTCGCCCGTTTTTTATACAAATAATGGTATGAATGGTTATAATACATCTGTATGGATGTAAGAAAGTAACCATGATCTATGACAAAGTTTCTGCCATCGTTTATGATTACTATGCGATAAGATTATCGTGTACCAGTCGCCTGTGATTATCAAGTAACATATTAGTCTTTAAATCTATTTCTATATAATATTACGAGAGAGAAGTGTAACAAAAGAATGAGATGCAAGACACTTCCTTTTGAACGTTGCCAAAAAACATATTTACTTACAAAATAGGTGAACATAATATGCTGTAGGCATTGTGAGAAATACTGTATTTATTCCACAAAATGAGTAACTACACTGAAATCGCGAACTAGTAAACTATCTAACTTGATCATCACAACCCCCTTCCCCAACATGACGAGTCAGCAAAATTCCATTCCCAAGAGTTTACAGACTAAAGTGACTTCACGGCCGGCACCCTTTCCACATATATGCAACCCCCACAAAAAGGGCCTTTTCATTAATTAGTTTAATATTTTATTTAATTTTGAAAACAATGTATTATTAATATTACATGTCATACAGTGCCACCATTTGTAACAGTAGCACGCCAATTGTTGTATGTAAATGCAATGATAATTAACCTGTAAACTGTTATATTTAAAAAAATATATAATGTTAATATCAAATGGACAATCATCAGTCAGAAGTTATACATTTTAAATAATTATTTGAGTTGTAACTGAAGTATATACATATTGCCTTTAATTAAAAAAATATATATATATAATTTCTGATTTTTCATTTAAGCAAGTTTGTATTTAGTTATAGATGCACACCACTAGCGAGTTTCCTAACCTATACAAGTACAAACTTGAGGATAAATTTGATAAAGTTAAACTTCTGCAGCATCGGTGTTACCTAATGCCAGTAGGTAATTATCTCTCATGAGATTGGCTCCCAATTGGTCCTCCTCCCACAGTGCTTGCCATCCACCTACTTCCGACAAGGTCGACCTTCACGATCACTATATAAAGCTTTACCATCGTACTCTCCACATCACTCACTCCTCCGCCTCTACAACAAGTAATCAATATGATAGCGAAGGTAACGTATCTCACTGATGATTACGTACATATTTGAACATAATATTATGAACCTAAAGGCCTAGAAATTTACTGTTATAACTCTATATAATTGCGGGACACAATTTACAACTATATTTCTGTTTAATCCAAGAACACGAGGGTAATTAATTTGTGTTGCCCTCAGTTCAGTGTGTTGCTGCTGGTGGTGGTGGTGGTGGGGGAGGCTGTCGCTGAAGACTACGATCGCTACTCCCCTCCAGCACATCACTCACGCTACGAACAGGTAACTGAAAACTCTCATGTTATCACCGCATAAAATTCAAGCGGTGTTACACAAAAATATATAACATGAACAATAATAAAGTAATCCCCAATTATATTCACATTTAACACTTGTGAAAAACAATTTACTTCAGGAGGACAGGCCATACAACTTCCAGTATGACGTCAAGGACGACTACTCCGGCAATGACTTTGGACAAAACGAACAGTCTGATGGAGACACTGTCTCAGGCTCCTACACCGTCCAGCTCCCAGACGGCCGCAAACAGACGGTAAGATCACTATTACTTTAATAAGTAATTATAACCAAAGTATAATAAGCAAAAAAATGCATTAGCCCATGCACTGATATCATATTTTTATTTCTGATACTGTCCTATAATTCAATATTTGCAAAATGTATGTTATTGAACGAAATAATGAATTACCTAACAAAATTATTTTATGATTATAATCATAAAGCCTAATTCTAAACATTAAGAATTATCTAACAGGTGAACTACGTTGCCAAGGACGACTACGGGTATCAGGCGGAGGTAAAATATGAGGGCGAAGCCCAGTACCCCCACGAGTACGGTCCCCCCATCACCTTCAAGCCCCAGTATCAGCCATCATATTATCCACAGCCTTCATACCAGCCCCAGCCCTCATACCAGCCCCAGCCCTCATACCAGCCCCAGCCCTCATACCAGCCCCAGCCCTCATACAAGCCCCAGCCCTCATACAAGCCCCAGCCCTCATACAAGCCCCAGCCCTCATACAAGCCCCAGCCCTCATACAAACCTCAGACCTCATACCAGCCCCAGCCCTCATACCAGCCCCAGCCCTCATACCATCCCCAGCCCTCATACCAGCCCCAGCCCTCATACCAGCCCCAGCCCTCATACCAACCCCAGCTTTCATACGAGACCCAGCACTCATACGAGTCCCAGCACTCATATGAGTCCCAGCAGTCATACGAGTCCCAGCACTCATACGAGGCTAAGGAACATTATGAATAGAAATTGCATCTAAAGAAGCTGTTTTAAAAGCTAAAGAAACTTTGTAACTAAGGTCTTCGTGTAATTCAAATAAAGTTTCGAGAGTAATGACGATCTCTATAACCTGTAAATGGTAGCATCCTTATTAGCAATTCACGATAAATCCAAGATATGTTATATACAGGCAAAGTCAGTAGATCATCCAAAATTTGCCATATGAACTTCGGCATGGAATATCATACCGACGAGATATAACAAACGAATGTCTTACTGAAGAAAATAAAACACCGTAACACGGGCAATATATAGAATTCATCAGTAAATCACATTATGTAGTGTATACACCATAAAGAGCCAGTCATATGAGAATGACTTAAGGATATACCTGCTTGATGGGGCTCTGAGAGTTCTTCTACTCCCCAAGCCCGGCCCGAGGCCAGGCTTGGGGCCGGGTCCAACTTACACAAGACATTTTCTAATTATTCGATTTATCTTGAATTGTGTGAAAATTTCATGACTATGAAAGGATAAACATTTTTAACACGAGTTTCGTCGAACTTCCAGTTGGCTGTTTAACTTGCCGAAAATAAAAAAAAAATAAAAGATTCATGCATTTCCCTTCTTCCCCGCTGGACGTGTGACTGTCATCGTAATCGTAAGGAAAATGGCTGCCAGAGTGAGAGCACAATGTATATTAATACCCGACCTTTCAAAATTATGAAGACAAAACCACACATCAGAAGATGAAGTAACAACGACGTTTCAGTCCGTCCTGGACTGTTATCAAGTCGTGTGGAAGTATCAAGAGTAAAGTCAGTCCTCACTTACAACTTGGTAATGGTCCAGGACAGACCGGAACGTCGTCATCTCTTCCTCTTCTGATGTGTGGTTTGGTCATCATATTTTCAGCCCCGTTATTGTGACTCATCGTCTTTCAAAATAGTTTTATTTTTGCTATGTCTAAAAGGAAATTAAATATCAGATGCCTATAAGAAATCATGTTTTAGACAAGTAGGTTTTAATAACAATAATTAAATGCAATAAAAAGAATGATTTGCTACTTCTACTCATAGAAGCACCTCCCAAACTTACTACATTCAACTTTTTAAACATATTCATTATTACCTTGTCCTTTATTGTCGAACTGCGTTTCCAAAATTCTCAGTCCTACACCCTTCATATACACGCCATAACTCCCACGATTCCCATGTATTAGTGTATTACTAAAGGCAAACTACACTAAAATAGACTTGAGTTAGCAGTAATAACAATAAAGATAAACCTGCTCCCAGGAACTTTAATCCCTCATTTCAGGCGATAATCATGATCTTCGCGGACTTTTAGTTTATTATGCTACCAATATTTAAATTAACTTATATTCAATGTTGAATTAACCTTCCAGTAAATTGGCAATTAGTTCAAAAATACATTTTCAGCTGCTATATTATATGTATACTTGTGAGCATATTATCCCTAAAGGATTATTCATGTGATGAACTATCTTAACTTCAACGAGTTCCTGCTGCTTCATGAAATATGAAAGCGAGAAAATGATCTATTATTAAGAGAGGATGGTGAGTATAAAGCCAGAGGCGGCCCGGACACCACCATCACTCACCTTCAAGCCCCAGTACCAGCCATCATACTTTCCCCAGAACTCCAACAACACACTCAACATGGATTTCGTGGCTTGTACTTTAAACTTATCATGACTTGTGTCCTCTTATGTGAAAAGATTGGAAATAACTTATATGTAACAACACATCAGTAACATTATAAATATTTATTTAATTAGTGAAAGAAAACTACTTGTAATTAATGTTTGAGTTAATATACGAATTATAGCTAATGAAATGAATACAACATGCTGAAAATCAAACCTGATATTTCGTTATGTACATTCTCTATGACGTGTTTTCTTATAATAAGCGCATCTTAAGACTCCAGGGGCCAGATTCATGAAAGCACTTACGCACGTGTACATCTTTCCTCAATCTTTGACGGCTTTAGTTACATTTATTAAACAGTTTACGAGCATGAAAACTTCCCGTTCAATTGTTGTTATTGTTATAAAGAGCCTCCTGGTGGTTCGGAGCTCATTAACTGTTTAATAATGGGAAACAAAGCCGCCAAACATTGAGAAAAGATGTACAGGTTCGTAAGTGTTTGCGTAAGGGCTTTCGTGAATCTGACCCCTGGTCTCCTGCAGGTGACGCTGATGGTGTTGGGTGTAGCTCTCGCTGCCCCCTCCGACCCCTACAGTGTTCAACCTGTCCACAGTTTGGGATACAAGGTAATGTTCTTGTTACCTGACCAGGATTGTTATAATTTTAAACAACTGTTAGGCTACATAAGTGAAAAATAATTAGTTCGCAAATACAAATATAAAATAAAAATTTTGCAAAACAAGTCTATAATAAGAGCATTATACATGTGGTATACTACTGCAGCAGCCGGGTATGCCGAACGACTTCCAGTACAGTGTTAGGGACGACTACTCTGGCACCAACTTCGGTCACAGTGAGAACCTACAGTGAGCTCCTACAGTGTCGACCTTCCCGACGGACGCAAGCAGACGGTATGTGCTTTTAACAGTGTGATAAAATTAATTGCATAAATAGTTATTCACTCAAATGTCGATTTTTTAAATATATATTAGTTCCTTGTCGTTTCTAATTTCCAATTGAGTTTAAGATACATTATTATTTTTATAATAGTGCATGCTCAACCTTGAATATACAAAAATTCAAATTAAGTAAATATTGGCCTCAGTCTCTTCATCTAAAATTGATATGAAATGTTGTCCATGTTTTTTAAAATACACATAAATGTAAACTTAGGTAAAAATTAAAATAAACCATTTGTCCAACTAATGTTTACGATAAATATTCCCAGGCACGATGAGGCCACTATCACCAAAATACTTCTAACTAACTTTTATGTATACCTTTCTTCGTATTATATATTATTAGTCAGATATGTAAGTTCTTCCAAATTTTGAGGATTTAAAAAAGAATTCAATTATCTTGGGTCCTTAAATTTTATAGGTCAATTTATCTTAATTGCAATATAGTTCTGTGATACATTATTCATCAATTGACATTTGTTGCATCCAAGAGTTAAAACAAATATATTTCTGCTCAGTCATTACATAATGTTCTCTTTCTTAATAATTAACATTCTGCATATATTGGCAGGTTAATTACGAGGCTGACCACAACAAGGGTTTCACAACTGATGTTCATTACACCGGTGAATCTCACCATCCCCACCATTACAGCCTGTCAACTACAAGCTACGACCTTCATACCACCACTAGTCCTCAAACACAACCACATACCTGCCACAAACATCTTACCCACCGGAATCAACTTATTAATGTTGTTGTTCATTTGTTATGTTTTGAAAAGACTTTATTCGCAATATTATGTTGTTAGACTGAATAATGTCATGCAGGTTAAATATTTCTTTCTATATGTTCAAAGGAGTTTGCTAAGTTAACAAAATTCGGTAAAGGATAAGGTGAATATGTTTTTTTAGTATTTACGCTTTATATAGTATATTGGAATAACAATAGCTAATATGGGCTCAGATTATTTACAGAAACAATTGACTGATAAAGGGTTTTAGGGTAAAGTAAACATGACCAAATTATAGACACGTTCCAACAATAACACATTATATTATTGCAAACTAGTGACAATTGTTATCTCCATGACACAGGTATTGTTTGGTTGAAAATGTATTAAGTTGAAGTCGAGTAAACGAACAGCCCATACATTTCAATATTTTCAATTATATCAAATTTAGCCCTAAAATTTATCGTCGTATGTTGATCCACCGGATAACGCTGTTATCACTCATTATTTTCGCCCAGTTTTTAAATAAATTATGTAAGTATGGATATAATACATCTCTATGAATATTCGAAAGTAACCATGACTCATGACAAATTTTCTGCCGTCGTTTTTTATTACTATGCGATTAGATTAACGTGTACCAGTCGGCTGCGATTATCATGTGACACATTAGTCTTTGAATCTATTTGTCAATGACATTACTAGAGTGAACTGCAGCAAAAGAATGGGTTGCACGACACTTTCTTTGAACTTTGCCAAAAACATATTTATTTACAAAATAAGTGAATATTTTAGGCATTGTGAGGAATACTGTAGTTATGCCTCAAAACGCCTAACTACACTGATATCGCGAACTAGTAAACTAACTCGATAACCCCCCCCTCCCCCAACATGAGGAGCCAGTAAAACTCCATTGCCAAGAATTCGCAGACTTAATTGACTTCCCGCCCGGCACCCTCTCGACTCTGAGGCAAAGTGAAACTGACACCAGTAATTCCATCTATCATCATACTATCATGCAAGAGGAGCCACAGACCTATGGTTCATCCGATAAAATCAGCAGACTTCTCGATGTTACTACTGCTCTGCTTAGACTCGGTTACAAGTATCTCTGGGAATTCTATTTATCTGCCGATGTAGAACTAAACAAATATTAACTGTCAACAAAATTATTCGCACACCCTCCGTCACTTTGTGATGGAGTGCGAAAAGATACGTGAATTCAGAGACAATTCTATAACCAATGTTACAACGATTTGTATATATTTCATTCAAAATGATCCGCTACCAAAAATTTTAGCCAAATATCCCCAGTTTGCTAACTGTAGGTAGTAACTGAGTGATTGTAACCTATCCACCGCTGCCCACTGGATGGGGGGCGGTGTGCAGGACAAACATATCAATTGTGACACTAGCTCTCCACATATGTCAGTTGCTTAATTTAGAAATTGTACTTAAGGTCGATCTCGAACCCATTGTTAATGTGACGACTTATACTGAATTTTGTAACTATCTCATCAAGATTGTAACTTGCTTAGATATATGAATTGTGGAGTTCAGTCCCTGAGCCCATTATGTGCCTCTGTAACCCTTTCCACTACCGCCCACAAGATGGGTATGGGGTGCATAATAAATGAACTAAACTAAACTAACCCTCTCGACATGTATGAATCCCCCCCCCCCCCCCCAACTCCCAAAAAAGGGTCATTCTAATAAAAAAAAAATTTAAAACAATATTCATAATATTATGTTATACAGGGGATACCGCCAAAGGATACCTGATCAACCAGGCTCTGACTCATACGTCAGGCTGCGAGCAGCCGCGTCCAACAGCCTGGTTGATCAGTCCGGTAACCAGGAGGCCTGGTCGACGACCGGGCCGCAGGGACGCTAAGCCCCGGAAGCACCTCAAGATAACCTCAAGGGGCACCATTTATGACAATCGTACGCAAACTGTTATATGTATATGCTACGATCATTTACCTGTAAACTATTATATTTAAAAATATATAATGTTAGTATCAAAAGAGCAATTTCCAGTCAGTAGTTATACATTGTTAAATAATTATTTCGATGAGTTGTCACTTAAGTGTATAAGTATTATCTAAAATTAAAAAATGTAATTGTCTAATTTTTCATTTAAGGAAGTTTGTATTTAGTTAACAGTTGCTTACCACTAGAGAGTTTCCTACTCTATACAAGCACAAACGTGCAGATACATTTAATAAATTTGAACATTTGCAGCATCGGTGTTACATAATGCCAATAGGTAATTATCTCATGAGATTGGCTCCCTGTTGGTCC
The DNA here is from genome assembly GCF_040958095.1 of Procambarus clarkii. Classification (NCBI taxonomy): domain Eukaryota; kingdom Metazoa; phylum Arthropoda; class Malacostraca; order Decapoda; family Cambaridae; genus Procambarus; species Procambarus clarkii. The sequence goes on along the minus strand of NC_091190.1, from coordinate 25,669,607 downwards.
TCCTCCCACAGAGTTGGCACTCCACCTACTTCCGTCAAGGTCTACCTTCATTATCACTATATAAAGCTTTACCATCATCCTCTCCACATCACTCACTCACACCGCCTCAACAACAAGTAGTCAACATGATGGCAAAGGTAACGTGTCTTACTGAAGAGAACTTGTATAAACATAATACGTTCCACCTTACTAGATATTTACTGTTTTATCTCTATATATCTGCGGGACACAATTTACAACTATGTATCTGTATGATGCTGAAACACGAAGGTAATTAATATGCGTTGTCCTCAGCTCAGTGTGTTGCTGGTTGTGGTGGTAATGGTGGGGGAAGCTGTCGCTTTAGACTACGATCGCTACTCCCCACCAGCACATCACTCACGCTACGAACAGGTAACCTAAATCTCGTATGCTTTTTACAACACAAAATTCAAGCAATTTACAATATCATGGTATAACGAAGAAAATTATTTTATTTGTAATCCTACAGAGATAAACACATTTAACACTTATGGATCATGATTCACTTCAGGAGGGCATGCCATACAACTTCCAGTACGGCGTCAAGGACGACTACTCCGGCAATGACTTTGGCCAAAACGAACAGTCTGACGGAGACACTGTCTCAGGATCCTACACCGTCCAGCTCCCAGACGGCCGCAAACAGACGGTATGATCACTAATAACTTAACAAGTAATTATAACAAAATTATAATAAGCAAAGAAATACATTAGCCCATGCACTGATATCATATTTTTATTTCTGATACTATTTTAAAATCAATGCTTGCTTAATGTATGTTATTGATCAAAATAATAAATTCCTTCAAAAGTTTAACTATGAGTATGTTATATAAACTTAATTCTAACGATTAACAATTATCTCACAGGTGAACTACGTTTCCAAGGACGACTACGGGTACCAGGCTGAGGTCAGTTATGAGGGCGAACCACAGTACCCCCAAGAGTACGGTCCCCCCATCACCTTCAAGCCGCAGTACCAGCCCTCATACTTCCCTCAGCCCTCATACCAGCCCCAACCTTCATACAAGCCCCAGCCCTCATACAAGCCCCAACCCTCATACAAGCCCAGCCCTCATACAAGCCCCAGCCCTCATACAAGCCCCAGCCCTCATACAAGCCCCAGCCCTCATACAAGCCCCAGCCCTCATACAAGCCACAACCCTCATACCCAACCAAGCCCTCATACAATCCTCAGCCTTCATACACGTCTGAAGAACATTATGAATAGAAACTGCAACTAAGGAAGCAGTTTTAAATGTTACAGGAACTTTGTAACCTAGGTCTTTCTGTAATTGAAATAAAGTCTGGAGAGTAATGATCATATTATTATATATCCTGTAAATGGTGACATTGTTATTAGTAACACCCGACAAATCCAATGTGTTATATATAAGCAAAGTCAGATCACCCAGGATTTGACATGAATTTCGGCAAACAATATCATAAATGATGATATTTAAGAAACGAATGTCTTCCTGAAGAATATGCAACACACCATAACACAGAAAACTAAACGGGTACATCAACAAATCACATATACAACAATATATTCTGGGTACACGATAAAGAGCCAGTTATCTGAGCATCTCTTACAGATGTACAAGACATTTTGTAATTGTTCGATTTATCTTGAAAGGTGTGAAAATTTCTAGATTTCAAGGGATAAATAAACTTTCAACGTGTATTTGCGTCTATGAACGCGCGGACCAATACGACAGCCATGGTCTCATCTGTCGTAAGTCACAGTGAATGATTGCCAAACATGAAGCAGTCAATGACATCATGAGAAGTTTGGCTACAGCTGGGTGTCCAGCAAAAAAAAGAACCTCAGTTGTGCAAACCTGACAACAGCCAAAAACGACCAGATGAAGTCACCCAGCAGCCATGGAGGGAAGGTAAACAAGTCGCATAGGATTTCACGAATGCGTCTACATTGGCTGATACCTATCTACCTTACAGCACAGTTGAGGGAGGCGGGGCAGCCACCTTCAGGAAGATCCAGAAAACCAGCAAATACAGGGACCTAAAACGTTGTTACAGGTTCGTGCCGATAGGCTCTGAGACTCTGGGCGCCCGGGGTAAATGTGCACTTAAGTTCCTACAGGTGGTGGGTGAGGACCTCATTGGAAAAACTAAAGACTCATGAGCGGACATTTCCTGTACCAACGCCTCAGTGTCGCAGTTAAGAGGGGAAATGCGTGCTGTGTCTTGGGTACGCACCCGACCTCCTAAGAGCTCGACGAGGTCTTCGACCACTGATTGTTATATTGTTATATGTGTGTGTGTTCTGTAAACTGTAGCAATGCAATAAAATAAAACAAAATTAATAATAAAAAAAAACAATACGGGTGGTAGGAGAATTAAAGATTAAAATGTTCAGTGAGAATCCACAAAGTCTTCTCTGAATACTCCTTATTTTCTTCGAGGCTGCGGGCCCCTACAATTGCACGAGAGGTGGTACCCTCATTATATATACACAACCATATTATATTATATTATATATATTTAATTATATATTATATATATAAATATGCAATTGACAATCACGAAACATTGCTCATTTGTATGCGAAAAATCCACAGAGAAATGGAATACGAAGATGAACGTTTCGGCCGTTCAACGCCGTTGTCAACACCAGACGATATTGTCAACACCAGACAAAACCACAGGTCTGGTGTTAACAACGGCCGAAACGTTCATTACACGTTCATCTTCTTTTTCCATTTCTCTGTGGATTTTCCGCATATTATATATATTGCCTAACTAATATTTTCGTTCAATATTCTCAGGCACAATGAGGCCACTATCACTAGAATACTTCTAGTTTTCTAATGCATAATTTGAAGATATAACTATCTTCATATTATATATTTTTGGGCATATACAAGTTCTTCCCAATTTTAAGGATTTAAAAACAGAACTCAATTATCTTGGGATCTTAAGTTCTAAAGGTCAATTGATGTCAACTGAAGTGTGGTTCTGTTGTCTATTATTCATCAATATACGTTTGTCGCAGCCAATGGTTAAAAGAAATATATTTCTGCTCAGTCATTATATAATGTTCTCGTTCTTAATAATTAACATTCTACATATATTGGCAGGTTAATTACGACGCTGGCCACAACAAGGGTTTCACAGGTGATGTACATTACACCAGAGAGGCTCACACCATCCCCACCACTACAGACCTCCTGTCAACTGCAAGCTACGACCTTCAGACCACCACTAGTCCTCAAACACAACCATATACCTGCCATAAGCATCTTACCCACTGGAATCCACTTATGAATGTTGTTGCTCATTTGTTGTTTTGAAAAGACTTTATACGCAATATTGTGTTGTTAGATTGAATAAACCCATGCAAGTTCAATATTTCTTTCTATATGTTCAAAGGAGTTTGCAAAGTTAACAAATTTCAGTAACTGAAAAGGAGAACATGTGTTTTTAGTATTTACGCTTTATATCTTAAATTGAAATGATAATAGCTAATTTAGGCTCAGCTTATTTTAAAAAAGAATTGATTGATAAATGGTTTTAGGGTAAAGTAAACATTACCAAATTATAGACACGTTCGAACAATAACAAACTATATTAGTACAAACTAGTAACTATTATCATCTCCATGACACCTGTAAGGTTTTGGTTGAAAATGTATGAAGTCAAATCGAGTAAACTAACAATCCATTTCAGTATTTTCAATTATATAAAGTTAACCTTAGAATTAAATTTATCGTCAAATGTTGATCCACCGGAAAACTTGGTTATAATACATTAATTTCAGTTAATTTCCCCCGGCTTTTATACAAATAATGTAAGTATTGGTATAATACATCTCAATGGATGAAAGAGTAACCATGACCCATGACAAATTTTTCTGCCATTGTTTTATATTACTATGCGATAAGATTATCGTTTCCCAGTCGCCAGCGATTATCAAGTGATATATTAGTCTTGGAATCTATTTCTGAGTGATATTACCAAAAAGAATTGCAGCAAAAGAGTGGGTTGCATAACACTTCTTTGAATTTTGCCAAAAAACATATTTACTTACAAAATATGTGAATATTGTAGGCATTGTGAGGAATACTGTAGTTATGCTTCAAAACGCGTAACTACCAGAACACTTAAATCGCCAACTAGTAAACTATCAAACTTGATCACCACAACCACCAACATGACAAGTCAGCAAAATTGCATCACCAAGAGTTCACAGACTTAAGTGACTCTACGCCGGCACCCTCTCGACATGTATGACCCCCCACCCCTCCAGAAAGAGGGTCAGTTTTTAATTATTGTATTTTTTTAAACAAAATATTATTAATATATGTTATAGAGTGGCACCATTTATGACAGTCGCACGCAAATTATTGTATGTATATGCTATGGTCATTTACCTGTAAACTGTTATATTTAAAAATATATAATATTAGTATCAAATGAGCAATTACCAGTCAGAAGTTATACATTCTTAAATAATTATTTCGATGAGTTGTCACTTAAGTATATAAATATTACCTTCACTTTAATAAAAGTAATTGTCTGATTTTTTATTTAAGCAAGTTTGTATTTAGTTAACAGATATCCATCATTAGTGTGTTTCCTATATTATACAAGCACACACCGGAGGATAAATTTGATAAAGTTGAACATTTCCAGCAACGGTGTTACATAATGCCAATAGGTAATTATCTCTCATGAGATTGGCTCCCTGTTGGTCCTCCTCCCACAGTGCTGGCCCTCCACCTACCTCCGTCAAGGTCGACCTTCACCATTACTATATAAAACCTTACTATCATCCTCTCCACATCACTCACTCCTCTGCCTCTTCAACAAGTAGTCAACATGACAGCGAAGGTAACGTATCTCACTGATGACTACTTGTATATTTGAACATAATATTATGAACCAAAATCCTATAAATTTACTGATGTATCTATAATTGCAGGACACAATTTAAAACTATATCTCTGCATAATCCAGGAACACGAAGGTAATTAATTTGTGTTGTCCTCAGCTCAGTGTGTTGCTGGTTGTTGTGGTGATGGTAGGGGAGGCTGTCGCTGAAGACTATGATCGCTACTCCCCACCAGCACATCACTCACGATACGAACAGGTACCTCAAAACTCTCGTCACCGCATCAAATTCAGTGTTAAAAATTCAATATGTAAATGGAACAATATTAAATAAATCCACTAAGATATACACATTTAACACTGTATACCATAATACACTTCAGGAAGGCATGCCATACAACTTCCAGTATGACGTCAAGGACGACTACTCTGGCAATGACTTTGGGCAAAACGAACAGTCTGACGGAGACACTGTCTCAGGCTCCTACACCGTCCAGCTCCCAGACGGCCGCAAACAGACAGTAAGATCACTAATAACTTATGTAATTATAACCAAAGTATAATAAGCAAAGAAATGCATTAGCCTATGTACTGATATCATAATTATATTTCTGACATTGTCCTATAATTCAATATTTGCAAAATGTATGTTATTGAACGAAATAATGAATTACCTAACAAAATAAATTCTGTTTATATACATATATCCTAATTCTAAACATTAAGAATTATTTAACAGGTGAACTACGTTGCCAAGGACGACTACGGGTATCAGGCCGAGGTCAAGTATGAGGGCGAAGCCCAGTACCCCCATGAGTACGGTCCCCCCATCACCTTCAAACCCCAGTACCAGCCATCATATTATCCACAGCCCTCATACCAACCCCAGCCCTCATACCAGCCCCAGCCATCATACAAGCCCCAGCCCTCATACAAGCCCCAGCCCTCATACAAGCCCCAGCCCTCATACAAGCCCCAGCCCTCATACAAGCCCCAGCCCTCATACAAGCCCCAGCCCTCATACAAGCCTCAGCCGTCATACCCAACCAAGCCTCTATACAATCCTCAGCCCTCATACCCAACCAAGCCTCTATACAATCCTCAGCCCTCATACCAGCCCCAGCCTTCATACGATTCTGGTGAACATTACGAATAGAAACTGCATCTAAGGAAGCAGTGTTTAAAGTTACAGGAACTTTGTAACCTAGATCTTCGTGTAATTAAAATAAAGACTTGAGGGTAGTGACGAGCTTTTAATTCCTGCAAACTTTAACATCGTTATGAACAACACACTAAAAATCCAATGTGTTATATAGCCAAAGTAGATCACCCACGATTTGACATATGAACTTCGGGAAGCAATATTATAAACGACGAGATTTAACAAACGAATGTCTCCCTGAAGAATATACAGCACCTTAACACAGAAAATTGGTCGGTTATATCAACAAATCCCATATTTAGCATTATGTACTGAAAACACCGTAAAGAGCCTGTCCTCTGACCATCACTTATGAATACAAGACGTTTTTTATGATTCGAGTTATCTTCCAAGGTGTGAAAATGTCTAAATTATCAGATCATAAGCAAACTTCCAACATGAATTTCATCGAATTTCCGATAGGCTATTTAACCTGTCAAAACTAAAAAGTGACATATTTCCCGTATTCACTACTGGACGTGTAACTGTTATCGTCATCATAAGCAAGATGGCTGCCAGAGAGAGCACAATGTATATGAATACCGGACATTCCAAATTTATTAATTTATTTGCAGAGTCTAAAAGGAAATAAAATATAAGTTGCCTATTACCAATCATATTTGATTAAAGTCGATTTTAATAAACCAATGAATGCATGCAATAAATATTATGATTTGCTACTTCTACTCAAAAAATCATCGCCTCAGACTCAACTACATACAACCTTTCTAATGTACTCATTATTACCATACCTATCGACGTCGAATCGCTCCTCCAAAAATCCTCAGTATCACTTCCTTCATATGCACACCATCACTGTCACGATTCTCATGAATTATTGTATTATTAATGGCGAAACAACACTAAATCAGACTTAGCTAACAGAGTTTGCAATTATGATAAACCTGCTCCCAGTAATATTAATCCCACTTTTCAGGCGATAATCATGATCTACGACAATATTCAATTTTTGGTTTAACTATTATTTAACCAAAATTAAATATACTAATATTCAATGTTGTTTCACCGTTCCAATACAATCAGCAATTAGTACAAAAATACATATTCAGCTGCCTTTAAATATGTTGCCTAACTTCTCTAAACTATAAATTTCTTAACGTCAACGAGTTCATACGGCGTTCCTGACATTTGAAAGTGAGAAAATTATCTATTATTAACACAAAATGAACATAAATATGAAACTCCGTGTAAGAGGTGCTTAAGAATTAGTAAGACAACAGATGTAGGAGAGCGGGGGACAGGAAGGGCCAGGAGAGAGGATTGGGTGTATAAAGTCAGACGCGGACTGGACACCACCACCACTCACCATCCAACTATAGACTCAACATGGCTTTTGTGGTTCGTACCTTAAACTTATCATGACTTGTGTCCACTTACGTATATTTTGTCTCTGATTAATGACTGGAATGTTTTTTTAATATATTCGAACATTAATAACATTATTTATTTATTTTTTTAATTAGACTAAAGAAAACTACTAGTAATTATTTTTTTAATTAATAAACAATTATAGCCAATTAAATCACTCAAACATTAAACTCAAACCTAATAAATATTACGTACTACTTTCGCCAAATTATAATAAGTACATCTAAAACTCTGGTCTCCTGCAGGCGGCGCTGATAGTGGTGGTGTTGGGTATAGCTCTCGCTGCACCCTCCGACCCCTACAGTATTCAACCTGTCCATAGTTCTGGATACAAGGTAATGTTCTTATTATTTGACCTCTTGTTTGTAATTTTAAACAATTCTTCGTCTAAATAATTGGACCTAATCTCTTCCACATATGTATTTATTAAACACACTTTTAGAAAACATGTTAAAAACTGAGCATCATAAATGTGATACATTACTGCAGCAGACGGGGATGCCGCACGACTTCCAGTACAATGTTAGGGACGACTACTCCGGCACTAACTTCGGCCACAGTGAGAACTCCGATGGCAACACTGTCCGTGGCTCCTACAATGTCGATCTTCCCGACGGACGCAAACAGACGGTATGTGCTTCTAACAGTGTGATAAAATCAGCTCCATAAATAATTTATCAATCAAATTTCGAATTTTAAAAATAAATTAGTTTTAAGTATTCTCTAATTTCCAAATGAGTTTAAGATATAGATTTTGTATTTTTGATAATAGTACATACCCAACCTCGAATATACAAAAATCCATATTAATGTTGGCATTTGTCTTAAGATTTAAAATTGATATGAAATCTTAGCCTTTATTTCTTAAAGTTCACAGAAATGTGAACTTTGTGAGATATATATATATATATATATATATATATATATATATATATATATATATATATATATATATATATATATATATATATAAAGTGGATTAAGGCGTCTTGTACACACCAGTTGCGTTGCTTCTGGGAGTATGGGTTCGAGTCACTTCTGGGGTGTGAGTTTTCAGTTGCATATTGTCCTGGGGACCATTCAGGCTTGTTCGCATATATATATATATATATATATATATATATATATATATATATATATATATATATATATATATATATATATATATGTATATATGTATTCCCTAACTAATATTTTCGTTCAATATTCTCAGGCACAATGAGGTCACTATTCTTTACTACAAATTTGTTTAATATATAATATGAAGATATACTTATCTCCATATGTATTTTAAGGCATATATAAGTTCTTCCCAATTTTAAGGATTTAAAAACAGAACTCAATTATCTTGGGTGCTTAATTAATTAAATTACGTTCTAAAAGTCAATTGATGTTAACTAAAGTGTGGTTTTGAGGTCCATTATTCATATATTTACGTTTGTCGCGGCCAAGGGTTAAAACAAATATATTTTTGCTAGTCATTACATAATGTTCTCTTAATAATAAACATTCTGCATACAATGGCAGGTGAATTACGAGGCTGACCACAACAAGGGTTTCACAGCTGATGTTCAGTACACCGGAGAGGCTCACCATCCCCATAATTACAGACCTCCTGTCTACTACAAGCAACAACCTTCATACCACCACTAGTCCTCAAACAACCATGCACATACCAGCAATAAACATCTTACCCACTGGAATCCACTTATGAATGTTGTTGTTCATTTGTTATGTTTTGAAAAGAATTGATACTCACTGTTATATTGTTAGAATGAATAAACTCTTGCAAGTTTAATATTTCTCTCTATATGTTCAAAGGAATTTACCAATTTAACAAAATTCAGTAACGGAAAATGTGAATATGTCTTCGTAGTATTGACGCTTCATATCTTAAATTAGAATGACAATTGCTAATTTGAGCTCGGATTATTTCCAGAAACAATTGACTGATAAAGGGTTTTAGTGTAAAGTAAACATGACCAAATTATAGACACGTTCGAACAATAACAAATTACATTATTAAAAACTAATGACAATTATTATCTCCATGACATCGGTATGTTTTTTTTAATTTATTATGTTAAAGTCGATCAAACGAACAATTCATAGATTTCAGTATTTTCAATTATATCAAGTTTACCCCTAAAAGTAAAGTTATCGCCTATGTTGATCCACCGGATAACGTGGTTACCATACATTAATTTCAGTTAATTTCGCCCGGTTTTTATACTATGCTATGTTTGGTTATAATACGTCTCTTTGGATGTAAGAGTGTAACAATGATCCATGACAAAGTTTCTGCCATCGTTTTTGACTGATTACTATGCGATAAGATTATCGTGTACCAGTCGCCTGCGATTATCAAGTGACATATTAGTCTTTAAACCTATTTCTGTATGACATTACCAGAGAGAAGTGCAACAAAAGAATGGGATGCAAGACACTTCCTTTTAAACGTTGCCAAAAAACATTATATTCATCTATTTTGTTAGTAAATATGCTGTAGGCATTGTGAGAAATACTGTATTTATTCCTCAAAATGAGTAACTACACTGAAATCGCGAACTAGTAAACTATCTTAACTTGATCATCACAACCCCCTTCCCCAACATGACGAGTCAGCAAAATTCCATTCCCAAGAGTTTACAAGCTAAAGTGACTTCCCGGCCGGCACCCTTTCCACATATATGCAACCCAACAAAAAGGGCCTTTTCATTAGTTTAATATTTTTTGAAATTTTGTAAACAATATATTATTTATATTACATGTCATACAGTAACACCATTTATAACAGTAGCACGCTAATTGTTGTATGTAAATGCTATGATAATTTATCTGTAAACTGTTATATTTAAAAAATATATACTGTTAGTATCAAATGCATAATCATCAGAAGTTATACATTTTAAATAATTATTTCTTTGAGTTGTAACTTAAGTGTATATATTGTGACGGTAACGCGTTGGTGCTCGGCTGTTTAAGGCTAGGGGTATGGCCTCGTCACATAGTTATAAAAAAAAATAGAAAAACTGGAACTTCGTCTGTGGTAAGGTAAGGAGAAGACACACAAAACTCAAGTAAACTTTAACAATGAAATTTTAATTACGTTAAATAAATCAAAACATGGAAAAATGGACAAACAAATTCGTATAATAAAATCAATCAATCAAAAGAATAAGAATAATTAAATGACACAATGAAAAGTTACGTTAAGACAAAATAACAAGAAGTGCAATACAAAAATAAAGGTAAGGTGCTGGAATATTGGCTTTAAGCTACCACCTCTCTCAGTACACGCTAACGTCTAGCCGGGAGGAGTGGTAACCGTGGAAGCACTGAATATTCTGAGGTCTGAGGTCGTGGCGACCCCAGACATCAAGTAGTATGGGGGGGGGCGAGTGCAGTTGCAGCCAGACCGGCGACCAATCAGCGGAGCCGGTAGTAAGACAGGCAGTTTGGCGGTTTGAGTCTGAGCAGGTGTCTCTGGCTGCATACGTTTTGCGCTCTGGCAAACCTTGCTGGTGTTGTTGTCGTTGTTGGACATTTCTTCCATAGTAGTTTTATATAATTTCAACGACGTAATTGTGGAGGGAAGAGCAGGCTCAATCTCTTGAAGGAGATTATCGTCACAATATATATTGCCTTTAAATAAAAATAAATAAAAAATGTAATTGTCTGATTTTTCATTGAAGGAAGTTTGTATTAAGTTAACAGTTGCTCACCACCAGAGTTTCCTACTCTATACAAGAACAAACGTGCGGATACATTTAATAAATTTGAGCATTTGCAGCACCGGTGTTACATAATGCCAATAGGTAATTATCTCTCATGAGACTGGCTCCCTGTTGGTCCTCCTCCCACAGAGTTGGCACTCCACCTACTTCCGTCAAGGTCTACCTTTATTATCACTATATAAAGCTTTACCACCATCCTCTCCACATCACTCACTCCGCCTCTATAACAAGTAGTCAACATGATCGCAAAGGTAACGTGTCTTACTGAAGAGAACTTGTATAAACATAATACGTTCCACCTTCCGAGAAATTTACTCCTATATCTCTATATAACTGCGGGACACAATTTACAACTATGTATCTGTATGATGCTGGAACACGAAGGTAATTAATTTGTGTTGTCCTCAGCTCAGTGTGTTGCTGGTTGTGGTGGTGATGGTGGGGGAAGCTGTCGCTTTAGATTACGATCGCTACTCCCCACCAGCACATCACTCACGATACGAACAGGTAACTCAAAACTCTCATGCTTTTTGCAACACAAAATTCAAGTAATTTACAATATCAAGGTATAATATTTAAAATATTATTAGTAATCCTACAAAGATATACACATTTAACACTTTTGCACCATGATACACTTCAGGAGGGCATGCCATACAACTTCCAGTATGACGTCAAGGACGACTACTCCGGCAATGACTTTGGCCAAAACGAACAGTCTGATGGAGACACTGTCTCAGGCTCCTACACCGTCCAGCTCCCAGACGGCCGCAAACAGACGGTAAGATCACTATTAACTTAATAAGTAATGATAACCAAAATATATTAAGCAAAGAAATGCATTAACCCATGCACTGATATATTTTTATTTCTGATATTGCCCAATAATTCAATATTTGCAAAATCTATGTTATTGAACGAAATAATGAATTACCTAACAAAATTAATTCTGATTATAATTATATAGCCTAATTCTTAACATTACGAATTATCTAACAGGTGAACTACGTTGCCAAGGACGACTACGGGTATCAGGCGGAGGTCTTGTATGAGGGTGAAGCCCAGTACCCCCACGAGTACGGTCCCCCCATCACCTTCAAGCCCCAGTACCAGCCATCATATTATCCACAGCCCTCATACCAGCCCCAGCCCTCATACCAGCCCCAGCCCTCATACAAGCCCCAGCCCTCATACAAGCCCCAGCCCTCATACCAGCCCCAGCCCTCATACAAGCCCCAGCCCTCATACAAGCCCCAGCCCTCATACCCAACCCAGACATCATACAAACCTCAGCCCTCATACCAGCCTCAGCCTTCATACGATTCTGAGGAACATTACGAATAAAATCTGCAGCTTTGGAAGCAGTTTTAAAAACTAATTTAAAAAATGACTTTAATCCCTAGGTCTTCGTGTATGTTATTCCATTAAAGTCTTAAAAAAATGCCGAGCTTTTATACCCTGTAAATTTTAACATCCTTATCAATAACTCCAAACAAGTCGTTATATGTTATATATAGCCAAAGTAGGGAGATCAACCAGGATTTGACATACGAGCTTCGTTTAACAATGTCGTATATTCAACTTTGTTCAACAAACGAATGTCTTCCTGAAGAAAATGCAACAGCACAACACGGAATTTTTTTCAGGCACATCAACTAATCACGTCTTAAATATTATAAACGGGATACGCCATATAGAGTCTGTCGATGATTGACTGATGAAGATTAAGCCACTCAAGAGGTGGCACGGGCATGAATAGCCCGTAAGTGGTAGATTTTTTGGAGTAAATGTGATTTTTAGTCGTGAAAGTATATACTGTGTGCTGACTGATGTAGAGCCTGTCATCTGAGTATCACTTATGTTATGCAAGACATTCTATTTATTCGATTTATCTACAATGATGTATAAAAAAATAGATTATCAAAAGATAAGCAAAATTTCAACATAAGTTTCGCCCAATTTACAATCGGCTATTTAACGTCCCAAAACTAATAATAATTCATATATTTGCCGTATTCATCATTAGACTGAATAATAATCACCAAAGCAAATGATCTTAATGGATTTGCCTAGATGGACGTAAGTTACCTATAAGCAATCAACTTTTAGACAAGTATATTTCAATAAGACAATGATCGTATGCTACAAATAACATAATTTATTACCACCACTCAAAGAAGCATCTTTCAAAACTCAACACACTCTTTAATCATTCTCATTATTACCTTATATATCGTCATCGTATATATCATGTATCAAAAACAATGTCTCACCCTCCATATACACATCACCACCACCACTGAGTGAGCAGTCATTAAAAGATTAACAAACCTGGACCCAGGAACATGAATCCTATCTCTCAGGTGATAACCATATCTACGAGAACAGTTTGAATTTTTAGTTTAATTATATATATTTTGACAATACGAAATATACATGCATGCAATGTTGTATTAATCTTCCAATAATAACAATTTGTACAAAAATACATGTTCAAATTACAAAATTATGAACAGTGGTGAGCACATTATTATAGGTATTTTCAGTTGGTGATAATCTATATATTAGCCTTAAGAAGTTCCTGCGGCAGACAAGAATTATGAAAGTGAGAATACTGTCTATTATTAACAAAAAGATAAACATGTAAATGTTGTGGTGATGTAGTAGACAACAGGTGTTGGAGAGCGGGGGACAGGAAGGTCCAGGAGAGAGGCTGGTGAATATAAAGACAGACGCGGTCTAGACATCACCGTCACTCACCCTCCAATAACTCACTCAACATGGCTCTCAAGGTTTGTGATACTTTATACATATCAACACTTGTGTCATCGCATGTGTAACTCCTCTCTGATTAATGACAGGAAAATAATATTTGACAGCACATTTGGTACATTATATCCTAAAATTGCTTAAAATGGAACACTATAAAGATTATTTATAGAGACTATAACGACTATTAATTACAATTTATAATTGTTAATATACCATTTATATCAAATTAAATAATTCGCATATCCTTAACAAAATCAAACCTAAACAGGCGAGGAGTCACAATAACGTGGCTAAAGTATGTTGACCAGACCACACACTAGAAGGTGAAGGGACGACGACGTTTGGGTCCGTCCTGGACCATTCTCAAATCGATTGACTTGAAAATGATCCAGGACAGACCGAAACGTCGTCGTCCTTTCACCTTCTAGTGTGTGGTCTGGTCAACAAACCTAAACAAATATTTCATAATATATAACACACTGGTCTCCTGCAGGCGGCGCTGATGGTGGTGGTGTTGGGAGTAGCTCTCGCCGACACCTCCGACCCCTACAGTGTTCAACCTGTCCATAGTTCTGTATACAAGGTAGACATTATTTGGCTTCTCGTTTTATAACTTTAAACAATCGTTCGCCTACACAACTGGAATTAATCTGTTTCCCCAGGAATGTATATATTAATCACACATTTTTGGGGGGGCAAACAAGGTTAAAACTAAGCATCTTAAATGTGTTATACTACTGCAGCAGCCGGGGATGCCACACAACTTCGCATACAATGTTAGGGACGACTACTCCCGCACCAACTTTGGACACAGTGAGAACTCCGATGGCAACACTGTCCGTGGCTCCTACAATGTCGACCTTCCCGACGGACGCAAGCAGACGGTATGTGCTTTTAACAGTGTGATAAATCAATTCCATAAATAAGTATTCACTAATATCACCAATTCAAAATAAACTTTTTAGTAGTTCCTTATTTGCAAGTAAATTGAAAATAGGGATGTAGCACACTAAACCATGAACATACAGTCATTAAGTTTGATATCAGCATCTAGAACCAAAAATGTAATCATTTATGCTATTTTTTTTCTTGACAAAATACATGAAAGCTTATTTAATATTAGTGTAACAATCGGGAAATATAACAAAAAATTCAAACTAATGTTATTCGATTAATATTTTGTGGAACGATGATTCCAAAAGCACCAAGTACTTATAATTACTTTTATATGTATAACAATAATCTTGATCTTCTGATTGTGTTTTGTTTGTCACTTATGTCAGTTCTTCCTAATTTTATAGATTTATAGATAAAACTCTGTAATCGTATGTGTTCAGGTGCTGAAGGTCAATTGATATTGTGTGATTCGGTGATCCACTATTCACCTAATGACATTTGCCTCAACTAAAGAGTTAAAACTGATAAATCTCTAGTAATTCTCTACTAAATATTCTCATACTATTATATTAATATTTTACTAATATTGGCAGGTTAATTACGAGGCTGACCACAACAAAGGCTTCACAGCTGATGTACAGTACTCTGGTGAGGCTCACCATCCCCGCAATTACAAGCCTCCTGTCACCTACAATTCACAACCGTCATACCAACACACGCCCTCACACACAACCCCATACTACCCCAAATAACATCTTACACACTTAAACCTACCAGGATTGTTACTGCTCATTTGTTAAAAGATTTTACTCACTGTTATGTTTTTAATATTAATAAACTGAAGCAAATTTAACATTCGTATGAATATACCTTAATGAATTTGCTAAGTTAACAATAATCGGTATTGTAATACGGGAATGTGGCGTTTAGCACAATAGAACACTAAAAGATGTATGTATCTCATCTACTGTTTATACTTTATAGTGAAATGATAAACGTTACTTGGGTTCAGATTATTTATAGAAACTATGGTTGTAAGGGATCTTAAGAAAAGCAAATATATGGCAAACACGAACAAAATATATTAATATTAAAGACAATGATCGTCTCTCTACAATGGTATTCTTGTGGTCATTAGTTTCCAAAGTAAAATTTGTGTAAGTGAACAAGCCATAGAATTTTTAACTATATGTAATAAATTTTAAAACGTTTGGATTTAATATGGTTATTATTCACCTAATTGTTAAATTTAAAACAAACAAATGTTAATTCTCATACTGCAATTGTTATTTTCGTTGATACACGAATAATTATAGAGATGAAATATTACAAGAGATTCCTACACTATACAAGCACAGAACTGGAGATAAATTCAGTAAAGTTATGTATTTACAATTTCGGTGTTACCAAACGACAATAAGTAATTATCTCTCCATAGCTTGGCTCCCTGTGGTCCTCCTCCCACAGTGCCAACCCTACACTTACCTACGTCAAGGACAACCTTCATCACTATATAAAGCTCAACCATCATCCTCTCCACATCACTCGCTCCTCAGCTTCGGTAACTTATAGACGACATGATCGCTATGGTAACGTGTTTTCAAGATGTATTTTTTTCTTTTAACCACAATAATATGCGAATTCGTGCCTAATTGTTGAATCTCAACATAATTTGGGGTTACGAGAGTAAGTAATAGCGAGTGTTGTTGTCCTCAGCCCAGTGTGTTGCTGGTGGTGTTGGTGATGGTGGGGGAGGCTCTCGCCGACGATTATGATCGCTATGCTCCACCAGGACATCACCCACGCTACGAACAGGTACCTCAAAACTCTCAGGCTTATCACAACACAAACTCCATAAAAACAATGTTACAAATTTATAGCATGAAATTATTACATGTGATCTCCCCATAGATTTACAAACTTAACACTGGTATACCATAATACACTTCAGGAGGGCATGCCATACAACTTCCAGTACGGCGTCAAGGACGACTACTCCGGCAATGACTTTGGCCAAAACGAACAGTCTGACGGAGACACCGTTTCAGGCTCCTACAATGTCCAGCTTCCAGACGGCCGCAAACAGACGGTAAGATAACTTTTAACTTAATAGGGAATGATGAACATATTAACCAAAGAAACAATTATCCAATTTACAGCAATCATGATTCAAATTCTGGTATTTCCGTTGAATTCAATATTTGGAATTTGCGTAAAGTTTGTTATTTACCGAGCAGAACAATCAACTGATTTTAAAAATTAATTTCATTATATTATACATATTAATTCTAATTAATTAATTTGTCTCATTAATTATTATTTAATTGGACAGGTGAATTACGTTGCCAAGGACGACTACGGGTATCAGGCAGAGGTCAGCTATGAGGGCGAGGCCCAGTACCCCCACGAGTATGGTTCCCCTGTCACCTTCAAGCCCCAGTACCAGCCATCATACTATCCACAGCCCTCATACAAGCCCCAGCCTTCATACCCAACCCAGCCCTCATACAAGCCCCAGCCTTCATACCCAACCCAGCCCTCATACAAGCCCCAGCCTTCATACCCAACCCAGCCCTCATACCCAACCCAGCCCTCATACAAGCCTCAGCCTTCATACAAGCCCCAGCCCTCATACAAGCCTCAGCCTTCATACAAGCCCCAGCCTTCATACCCAACCCAGCCTTCATATCCAACCCAGACATCATACAAGCCCCTGTTGAAGTCCTCATATCAACCCTCATACGATTCTGAGGAACATTACCAATAAAAACTGCATCTAAGGAAGCCGTTTTGAAACTTCTGGTACTTGATAAAGAAGTTTGTAATCTACGTCTTCTTGCAAGTTATTAAATAAAATCATAAAATAATGACGAGCTTTTATACCCTGTAAACTCTAACATCCTTATTAGTAACACCCATCAAATCCAGCAGTTATTATAGCGAAAGTCAGTACTCACCTGGGATGTAACAAATGAACTTTGGCCATGAATATCATATATGTGGAGATTTAAACAAATGCCTTCTTGCAGAAAATACAACACTATAACACTGTTTGAAGATAACCAACTTTTGCTTTATTAACCGAATCCATATTTGTGGAGTCATTTACCTGAACAACACTAATGACTGTGTACAAAATATTTCTTACAAATGCCATTTATTTTGAAGGCTGTGAAAATTAGCCAATTAATAAAAGACAGTCAACTTTCAAGCAAAGTTTCCTTGTATTTCCGGTGGGATATATGGCAGGCAGAAACTGCATGAAAAAAACACTGACTCTTACATTTCTCGTATTCATCAATAAACGTGTTATTAACATCGTAATCATAAGGAAGACGAACGCCAGGAAGAACGAACCTTGCGATGTTTCTTTATCCCTTCACCTCTCGATGTTTTAAATTTTCTTTCTTTTTAGAGGAACCAAAAATTAAAGTTTGCCTATAAACCAATTTACTTTTGTATACAGCAGATTTTAAAAAATCAGCGTTTGCAAACTATATATACTCTGCTGTTTATACTTTAAACTCCATCCAAACTCTGCTACACTTTAGCACTTTTTTTATCATTTTCGATTTTCATTATTCACTTCCTATTGCATATCTATCATTCTCTGTATCATATATTTTCCTTCATATATATAGAAAGGTTATATGAATATACCCTTCATATATTAATCATGAATGATCATCACTCCCACGACTTGAATTAATATATTACTAAGTGCTATATAACATTAAATTTCTAGCGTGAACACGCAATCACATTATAAATATGATAAACCTGCTTCCAAGAATATTAATCCGGTATTTCAGCTGATAATCATGATCTACAAACACAGTTTGTATTATGTAACATTCTAAGGCTCCCGCGTGGGCCTGTTCCGGTTTGTGTATTCGTGTGCTATTAGTGGGCTAATTTGTGTTTTGCTGAGGCCCTTCGGGCTGCTGCTTTGCTTGTTAATGTCTTGTTCTTCTCAGTATGTATCCTGTGTTTCTTTTCTGTATATAATTTCTGTGTTTTTGTGTGCATTGTTTTGAATTGCTCTTTGCCACATTATTTTGTTGCTGTTTTCTCTTGTGTCCTGCGGTGTGGTGGTTCTTCATGTTACTGTTTTGATGGCGGCCCTTCAGGCCGGTGGTTATGTGCTTTGCTCCTTTGTATTCTTTTTTTGTATTGTTATCTTTCATGTTGTGCTTCCTGTTGTGCTTTGTTATCGGTCCTTCAGGCCGATACATTCATTCCGATTGTCATTCTTTGCTTGCATACTTACATTGTATTCTGTTTTGTGTTTGTTTTATTGTATTTAATTGCATGCTTGCATGTAAAAAAAAAAATAACATTAACAATATATTAACCTTCAATTAAAATCAACAATTAAAAAATACATGTTTAGATGTCAAAATTATTGATTGTTGTTAGCATATTATTCCTTAAGGTATATTTACTTGGTGAATGTCTAAGCTTTAACTCGTTCCTGCGGTGTTCTATTAACAAGAACATAAGGAAGAATATGTGGGTGAGGAAGAAATAAGACAACAGGTGTTGGAGAGCGGGGGACAGGGAGGTCCAGGAGAGAGGATGGTGAGTATAAAGCCAGACGCGAACTGGACACCACCATCACTCACCATCCTGTAACGCAACACACTCAACATGGCTCTTAAGGTTGGTACTTTAAACTCATCAACACTAGTGCCAATTTAAGTTATATTAAGTTATATTGTTATGCATTTCCTCTGTGATTAAAGTCTGGAAAAGTATTAAGAATTAACTGCACACAACTTACACATAAAATATGTATATTATTTCCCATACTGATTCACAATATACTTGAATTGTATTTTACATATATAACCTATCGTACACATTCTAAATCATTTAAAGATCCTTACATATTAAACGTTTTAACAATATTTCCCAAAGCACTTCTTCCAATACAAGGTTTCTCTATTATAATAAGAGCATCAAAGACTCTGGTCTCCTACAGGCGGCGCTGATGGTGGTGGTGTTGGGTGTAGCTCTCGCTGCCCCCTCCGACCCCTACCGTGTTCAACCTGTCCATAGTTCTGTATACAAGGTAGACATTATTTGGCCTCTCGTTTTATAACTTTAAACAATCGTTCGCCTACTCGACTGGAATTAAGAAAAATTCAAAATGTATATATTAATCGAACTTTTTTGGCAAAGTTAAAACTAAGCATCATAAATGTGCTATATTACTGCAGCAGCCGGGGATGCCACACGACTTCACATACAATGTTAGGGACGACTACTCCGGCACCAACTTCGGCCACAGTGAGAACTCCGACGGCAACACCGTCCGTGGCTCCTACAGTGTCGACCTTCCCGACGGACGCAAGCAGACGGTATGTGCTTTTAACAGTTTGATTGGCCAAATCCACAAATAACTGCAGTATTTACTAATATCACCAATTAAAATATATATATTGACAGTTATAGTAGTTTCTAATTTCCAAATGAGTATAGGATACGAATACGGATGATAAATATCAAACCATAAACATACGTTCATATTAAAGTTTGATATCAATAAATAGAACTAAAATTTGATTAATTTATCCTTTAATTATGTCTTAAGAAAGTACATGAAAACTTAACATAAATATTGGTGAAATTTATTAGAAATAAAAAATGTCAAACTAATGTTATTCGATTAATAATTTGAGAAACGATGATTCCACAAGCACTAAGTACTTCTTATTACTTTTTATATGTATAAAATAATCTTAATCTATTTATTGCGAATTATTAGTCATTTATGTCAATCCTTAATTTACAGATTTATTTCTAAAACTATAAGCGAAGGTGTTTAAGTGCTAAACCCCCAATTGATGTTAGTTGTATAATTCGGGGATGCATTCTTCAACAGACATTCGTTACAGCTAAAGAGTTAAAATTGATAAATCTTTAGTAATTCACTACAAAATATTCTCACACTCTTATATTAAAATTTGTACTTCTATTGGCAGGTTAATTACGAGGCCGACCACAACAAGGGCTTCACAGCTGATGTACAGTACTCTGGAGAGGCTCACCATCCCCACCATTACAGACCTCCTGTCACCTACAAGTCACAACCTTCGTACCAACACACGCCCTCATACACAACCCCATACCACCCATAAAAACATCTTACCTATTTAAACCTTCAGGATTGTTGTTGCTCATTTGTTAAAAGATTTTACTTATGTTTTAATGTGAATAAACTCAAGCAAGTTTAAATTTCATTTGAATATACCTTAATGAATTTGCTAAATTATCAATAATCGGAATCTTATTAGGTGAACGTGTCGTTCAGCACATTAAGACACCATAAAAGTATATATCTCGTCTATTGTTTATACTTTATAGTGAAAAATCACATATGATATTTGGATTCATATTATTTATAGAAACCGTGTGGCGGTAAAGGTTTCTAAAGTAAAAGCAAATAAAAGGCAAACACGAGCAAATTATATTAATATTGGAGATAATGATCGTCTCTTTACAATGACACTGTTGTGTTCAGTAGCTTCCAAAGTTAAGTTTGCTTAAGTGAACAAGCCAGAAATGTTTTAACTATATGCAATAAGTTTTAAAACGTTTGGATTTAATATGGTTATTATTCACCTAATTGTTAAATTTAAAGCAAACAAATTTTAATTCTCATACTGCAATTGTTATTTCCGTTGATACACGAATTATTATTGATATGAAATATTACGAGAGATTCCTACACTATACAAGCACAGAACTGGAGATAAATTCAGTAAAGTTATGTATTTACAATTTCGGTGTTACGAAACGACAATAAGTAATTATCTCTCCATAGCTTGGCTCCCTGTGGACTCCTCCCAGTGCCGACCCTACACTTACCTACGTCAAGGACAACCTTCATCACTATATAAAGCTCAACCATCATCCTCTCCACATCACTCGCTCCTCAGCTTCGGTAACTTGTAGACGACATGATCGCTAAGGTAACGTGTTTTCAAGATGTATTTTTTTCTTTTAACCACAATAATATGCGAATTCGTGCCTAATTGTTGAATCTCAACATAATTTGGGGTTACGAGAGTAATAGCGAGTGTTGTTGTCCTCAGCTCAGTGTGTTGCTGGTGGTGGTGGTTATGGTGGGAAAGGCTCTCGCTGACGATTATGATCGCTACGCTCCACCAGGACATCACCCACGCTACGAACAGGTACCTCAAAACTCTCAGGCTTATCACAACACAAACTCCATTAAAACAATGTTACAAATTTATAGCATGAAATTATTACATGTGATCTCCCCATAGATTTACAAACTTAACACTGGTATACCATAATACACTTCAGGAGGGCATGCCATACAACTTCCAGTACGGCGTCAAGGACGACTACTCCGGCAATGACTTTGGCCAAAACGAACAGTCTGACGGAGACACCGTTTCAGGCTCCTACACCGTCCAGCTTCCAGACGGCCGCAAACAGACGGTAAGATAACTTTTAACTTAATAGGGAATGATGAACATATTAACCAAAGAAACAATTATCCAATTTACTGCAATTATGATTCAAATTCTGGTATTTCCGTTGAAGTCAATATTTGGAATCTGCGTAACGTTTGTTATTTACTGAGCAGAACAATCAATTGATTTTAAAAATTAATTTCATTATAATATACATATTAATTCTAATTAATTCATTTGTCTCATTAATTATTATTTAATTGGACAGGTGAATTACGTTGCCAAGGACGACTACGGGTATCAGGCAGAGGTCAGGTATGAGGGCGAGGCCCAGTACCCCCACGAGTATGGTCCCCCTGTCACCTTCAAGCCCCAGTACCAGCCATCATACTATCCACAGCCCTCATACAAGACCCAGCCTTCATACACAACCCAGCCCTCATACAAGCCCCAGCCTTCATACACAACCCAGCCCTCATACAAGCCTCAGCCTTCATACAAGCCCCAGCCTTCATACCCAACCCAGCCCTCATACAAGCCTCAGCCCTCATACAAGCCTCAGCCTTCATACAAGCCCCAGCCTTCATACCCAACCCAGCCTTCATATCCAACCCAACCATCATACAAGCCCCTCTTGAAGTCCTCATATCAACCCTCATACGATTCCGAGGAACATTACCAATAAAAACTGCATCTAAGGAAGCCGGTTTGAAACTTCTGGTACTTTATAAAGAAGTTTGTAATCTACGTCTTCTTGTAAGTTATGAAAATAAAGTCTTAAAATAATGACGAGCTTTTATACCCTGTAAACTCTAACATCCTTATTAGTAACACTCAACAAATCCAGCAGTTATTATAGCGAAAGTCAATACTCACCTGGGATATAACAAATGAATTTTGGTCAAGAATATCATATGTGGAGATTTAAACAAATGCCTTCATGCAGAAAATACAACACTATAACACTGGTTGGAGATAACCAACTTTTACTTTATTAACCGAATTCATATTTGTGGAGTTATTTACCTGAACAACATTAATGACTGTGTACAAAATATTTCTTACAAATGCCATTTATTTTGAAGGCTGTGAAAATTAGCCAATTAATAAAAGACAGACAACTTTCAAGCAAAGTTTCCTTGTATTTCCGGTGGATATATGGCAGGCAGAAACTGTATAAAAAAAACACTGACTCTTACATTTCCCGTATTCATCAATAAACGTGTTATTGACATCGTAATCATAAGGAAGACGAACGCCAGGAAGAGCGAACCTTGCGATGTTTCTTTATTCCTTCACCTCTCGATGTTTTAAATTTTCTTTCTTTTAGAGGAACCAAAAATTAAAGTTTGCCTATAAACCAATTTATTTTAGTATAAAGCAGATTTTAAAATAAAGCGTTTGCAAAACTATATATACTCTGCTGTTTATACTTTAAAACGCCATTCAAACTCTGCTACACTTTAGCACTTTTTTTTATCATTTTCAATTTTCATTATTCACTTCCTATTGCATATCTAGCATTCTCTGTTTCATATATTTTCTTTGATATATATAGAAAGGGTATATGAATATACCCTTCATATATTAATCATCATTCCAACGACACTCGTGAATTAATATATTATTAATGTTATACAACATTAAATTTCTAACGTGAAACAGCAATCACATTATAAGTATGACACACCTGCTCCCAAGAATATTAATCCGGTATTTCAGCTGATAATCATGATCTACGAACACAGTTCGTATTATTTAACATTCTAACGATACATTAATCTTCCATTAAAATCAACAATTCAAAAATACATGTTCAGATGTCAAAATTATTTATTGTTGTGAGCATATTATTCCTAAAGGTATATTTACTTGGTGAATGTCTAAGCTTCAACTCGTTCCTGCGGTGTTCTATTAACAAGAACATAAGGAAGAATATGTGGGTGAGGAAGAAATAAGACAACAGGTGTTGGAGAGTGGGGGGGGGGAGAAACAGGGAGGTCCAGGAGAGAGGATGGTGAGTATAAAGCCAGACGCGGACTGGACACCACCATCACTCACCATCCTGTAACGCAACACACTCAACATGGCTCTTAAGGTTGGTACTTTAAACTCATCAACACTAGTGCCAATTTAAGTTATATTGTTATACATTTTCTCTGTGATTAAAGTCTGGAAAAGTATTAAGAATTAACTGCACACAACTTACACATAAAATATGTATATTATTTCCCATACTGATTCACAATATACTTGAATTGTATTTTACATATATAACCTATCGTACACATTCTAAATCATTTAAAGATCCTTACATATTAAACGTTTTAAAAATATTTCCCAAAGCACTTCTTCCAATACAAGGTTTCTCTATTATAATAAGAGCATCAAAGACTCTGGTCTCCTGCAGGCGGCGCTGATGGTGGTGGTGTTGGGTGTAGCTCTCTCTGCCCCCTCCGACCCCTACCATGTTCAACCTGTCCATAGTTCTGTATACAAGGTAGACATTATTTGGCCTTTCGTTTTATAACTTTAAGCACTCGTTCGCGTACACAACTGAAAATACTTTATTTCTATTTTGCACTATTTTGGCAAAGTTAAAACTAAGCATCATTAATGTGCTATATTACTGCAGCAGCCGGGATGCCACACGACTTCACATACAATGTTAGGGACGACTACTCCGGCACTAACTTCGGCCACAGTGAGAACTCCGACGGCAACACCGTCCGTGGCTCTTACAGTGTCGACCTTCCCGACGGACGCAAGCAGACGGTATGTGCTTTTAACAGTTTGATTGGCTAAATCCACAAATAACTACAGTATTCACTAATACCATCAATTAAAATATAATATATATATATATATATATATATATATATATATATATATATATATATATATATATATATATATATATATATATATATATAACTGAAAACTCAAGTAGTAGGGTGTAAGACTCACAGACGATATTTTTTTTTTTCCGGCCAGATATCGTCTTTGAGTCGTACGACTCACAGACGATATTTTTTTTTCCGGCCAGATATCGTCTGTGAGTCGTACGACTCAAAGACGATATTTTGTTTCTGGGAAATATCGTGTCTGTGAGCCAGGGTTTTGAGGTTCCAATATCTCGCGTGTGAGCCAGGGTTTTCAGGTAAATTTTGTGTCACAGATTTTAGAAGTATGGAATTCTTATGAGAAAATAATTTCCGAGACTTAGAAGTTTGTTAAGGCCTTATGGGACAAATTCAAGTAACGTATGTAGCTCTTTAGGGCTTCCAGGAGAACTCTACGGACATATTTTACATGTTTTCAACTTACAAAATCGTCTATGTAAGCCTTAGTTATTCATATAAATTTAGAAAATCACCTGTGTAAGTCATGGTTTTCAAGTCTCGTACATCACACCCCCCTCCATCCCCCCTTACCTCGCAATCTGTCGCGTCACCTTTATTTACTTTGCGCCCAGCCAGCCAGCCAGTCGGCTCTTAATCTTATCTTATCTTATCCGTAATATCTGGACCGTCCCTCCTCTCTCTCTCTCTCTCTCCTTTCATTCAGTTCAACTATTTTCCAACATCGTATGTTTGCTCCTTTTCATTAAGCAAGTCAGTATGTTTGCTCCTTTTCATTAAGCAAGTCAGTTTTACACAAATAAATCATGTTAGTAAGCAAGTTCTAGCTCACGTTCCCCACCTTAGTCCCCTGTCGTATAATGAATACTATCATTCCAATCCCTCTAAAATTTAAAAATAATCATATTTCAAATGTAGTTCAATACAGTAATTTAGTTACCAAGCTCCAGCGCTTGTCCTCCGCCTTAGCTCTCTCTCGTATCTTCGTTAGTATCAGTCCAATTTCCCTGAAATTTCTACCCTCTGTATTTCAGACATAGTTTAGTAAATGCAAACAATTATCAAACTCTAGCTCTTGTCCCCAGCTTAGTTCATTTGTACAAAATCATTAGTAACAGTCCAAATTCCCTGAGATTTTTAGCCTCTGTATTTCAGACACCGTAAATAAGATCAAAACAGTTACCAAGCTCCAGCTCTTGTCCTCCGCCTTAGCTCTCTCTCGTATCTTCGTTAGTAACAGATCAATTCCCCTGAAATTTCTACCCTCTGTATTTCAGACACCGTAAATAAGATCAAAATAGTTATCGAGCTCCAGCTCTCGTCCCCGCCTTAATTCTCTTTCGTATCTTTGTAAATAACCCATCAATTTCCCTAAAATTAAAAGCAGACATACTTCAAAGTTAGTAAATAAGATCAAGTCAGTTACTGAGCTCCAGCTCTCGTCCCCCACCCTCTTCCACCCTCAAGTCTTTGTAAATAAACCATCAATTTCCCCGAAATTTTTACCCTCTGTATTTCAGACATAGTAAATATGATGAAAACAATTATAAAACTCTAGCTCTTGTCCTCTGTCCAAGCTCACTTTTGTAAATTCATTACTCTCAGTCCAAATCACCCAACTACATTTTCAGACATAGTAAATAAAAACCAGTTCAGTTATCAAGTTTCAACTCTTGTGCCCCAGCTTAGTTCATTTTGTACAAGTTCTTTATTTCCAACTATATCACATGAGATTTAAGATCACCTTATTTCTAACGTAGTAAAATTAATCAGGGCATTAACCAAGCTCCATTCCCTCAGCCTTAGATCATCAGACATAAATATTTTCGATCAAGTCCGTCTCCAGCTTAACTCTTACCCTTTCCCTCCCTTACTTTCTCATCCCCAACGTATCAAAACCTTCAATAATCATACTGTATTTGCATATTTTCTCTATATTCAGCTGTGTTCTTCACATTTTGTCCATGTTCACTCCATGTTCTTCAAATGTTCACAGTCCCATTCAGTTCATATTTCACAAGTATCTCCATTTTTTATGTAATCTTTCTCTTAGTCTCATTATGTTCTCTACAAATTCTAGTCATATTTTCTATGTTTTCATATTCATCACATGTTCTCTTTACAACTTTTATACTCAATATTCATGCTAACTTCCATATTTTGTGTTCTTTGTCAATATTCATGTTCCTCTACAAGTTCATGTTCCTCACAAGATCACTTCGTTTTTCACCTTCACTTACATGTTTTCTACATTCTTTTGTCATATTCTCCATGTTCTTCACAAGTCCATTGTTCATTCTTTGTAATCCCTATTCTCCTTATCATGTTTTCATGTTCTCTGTAAGTTCATATTCCCAGCATGTTCACTGTATTCATCAACTTTTCTTACATATGTTCTTTGCCATGTTCCCCATATGTTCTCTAGGTTTTTCCCCTTACATGTTATCTAACGTTCCTTAACTAAAAAATCTTTCACCAATCAACTAAAAACATAGTCACTTTCGTCATTTCTCAACTAAACTTATTATCCAGTCAACTAAAAATAGTCAGAAATAGCCTCGTTCAACACTGTTCTTAACTAAAACAACCTTTCTCTTAGCTAAAAATTGTCAAAGGAAACTTTTTTCAGCACTTTCTTAACAGGCGCTATGTTTCATCAAGAAAAAAATTGTCAAAGGAAACTTTCCAAAAC
This sequence comes from Procambarus clarkii, assembly GCF_040958095.1. Lineage (NCBI taxonomy): Eukaryota > Metazoa > Arthropoda > Malacostraca > Decapoda > Cambaridae > Procambarus > Procambarus clarkii. The sequence continues at coordinate 25,641,732 of NC_091190.1, read as the reverse complement.
TGTTCATAACTAAACTTATTCCCTAGTCATCAGAAAATAACCGTGTTCTTCATGTTTCATTGTCATTTCATAACTAAATTATCTGCCAATCATCAGAAAAAGTCATGTTCATCACGTTTTGGCTTTTGCTCAACTAAAAGTATTCATCGGTCAACTGAAAATAGTTACTTCATCATGTTTCCTTGTCATTTCTTAACTGAAATATCACTTCTCTCATCTGAAAATAGTCAGGATTATCCTCATTCAACATCGTTCTTAACTAAAACAGCCTTTCGCTTAGCTAAAAATTGTCAAAGGAATCTTTTCAACGCTGTTCATAACTAACTTTATCCATAGTCAAGTAAGAAAATATAGTCAAAGATATCTATCATCGTCATTCTTAACTGACATTATACTTTGCGGAGCACTAAAATAGTCACTGTCGTCATATTTTGTCTTTTTCCTCAACTAAAAGAGTCAAATGTAACTTTTTCAACACTTTCGTAACTAAAATTATATGTCGCTAAGTAAGAAAAATAGTCAAATGTAACTTTTTCAGCACTTTCGTAAAAATTATATGTCGTTAAGTAAGAAAAATAATCAAAGGTGCTCTCCGTAACACCAAAGTTACTCTTCGAGATAACAAAAAGACGCTCTCAAACACTCAAAAATTTACTCGCATCCTCAAAGTTATTCTCAGAGTCATCAAAAAGTTAATCTCAGTTATCAAAATGCTATTCTGCAAGTAGCCTTTCATTCATCAGAGAACTTTCTAAGACATCTTCGTTCATTAAAGTTAATCTCAGAGGCATAAAAGTTATTCTCGGAGCTATCAAAAAGTTAATCTCTAAAACAACAAAAGTTAATCTCTGTCATCAAAGTTGATCTGCAAGATATCTTCGAGTCATCAAAGTTACTTTTCATACATCAAAGTTGTTTCAAAGACATCAAAGTTAATCTCAGAGTTATCCAAAGATATTCTCATGTCCACAAAAGTTATTCCAAGAGACGTCAAAGTTAATCTCAGACATCTTCGTTCATAAAAGTTATTCTCAGAGACATCTAAAGTTATTCCAAGAGACGTCAAAGTTAATCCAAGACATCATCTTTCATCAAAGATATTCTCTCTAAGCCATCAATGTTCTTCTCTAAGACATAAAAGTTATTCTCTATGTCATCAAAAAGTTATTCTCTGAGCTAACAAAATACTACTCTTGTTCTCAAAGACATTCTCCAATTCATCAATGTTGTTTCAAAGACATCAAAGTTAATCTCAGAGGTATCCAAAGACATTCTCAAAGTCATCTAAAGTTATTCTCTAAGACATCAAAGTTATTCTAAGAGTTATCAAAAGTTATTCTCAGTCATGTTATGTTATTCTCTAACTCACTTCCATTCATCAAAGACATTCTCTAAGCCCTCAAAGTTATTCCCAGAGTCATCAAAAAGTTATTCTTCGAAACATAAAATTTGCTCTGTAAGACATCTTCGTTCATCAAACTTATTCTCAGAGATATCTAAAGTTATTCTCAGAACAATCAAAAGTTATTCTAAGACAACAAAGTCTTTCTCAGAGTCATCAAAGTTATTCTCAGAGTCACCTTTGTTATTCAAAGAAGCCTTCCGAGACATCCTCGTTCAACAAAAACTGTCCTCAGAGCCATCAAAAAGTTAAATACAGTCGTCAAAGTTATTCTCTAAGTATCTTTTCGTTCATCAGAGAAGCTTTCTAAGACATCTTTGTTCATCCAAGTTGTTCTCTAAGACATCAATCTTGTTCTCTAAGACATCAAAGATGTTCTCTAAATCATAAAAGTTAATCTCTAAGTTACCTTCGTTCGTCAGAGAAACTTTCCAAAACATCTTTGTTCATCCAAGTTGTTCTCTAAGACATCAATCTTGTTCTCTAAGACATCAAAGATGTTCTCTAAATCATAAAAGTTAATCTCTAAGTTACCTTCGTTCGTCAGAGAAACTTTCCAAAACATCTTTGTTCATCAAACTTGTTTTCAAAGTCATCAAAAGTTAATCTAAGACATCTTTTTTCATCAAGTTATTTTCAGAGACATCTAAAGTTAATTTCTATGTTATAAAAGTTATTCTCAGAGACATCTAAAGTTAATCTTGGTCATCAAAGTTGTTCTCCAAGACATCAAAGATGTTCTCAAAATCATAAAAGTTATTCCCAGAGCTATCAAAGTTATTCTCAAAGTCATCAAAGTTATTCAAAGAGCTAACAAAGTTATTCTCTAAGTAACCTTTCGTTCATCAGAGAAGCTTTCTAAGACATCTTCGTTCATCAATGTTGATCTCTAAGTCACCTTGGTTCATCAAAGAAACTCTCCTTCTTCCATCAAGTTATACTTTAAGACAACATTGTTGTTCTCTAAGACATCTTCAGGCATAAAATTTCTCTCCAAATGTAACTAGTTCAGCTTTTCATATCAAACTTACACTTCTGTTAAATATATTTTCTTAGACATTTTACATTTTAAACTGTTCTCTGAACTACACTGTTCAAACCTACGTAACCTATCCTCTCCACCCAATGTTACTTAGTTAACGTAACGTTCCTAAACCTAACTTTACCTATCCTAACATAACTTACCTTACCTTACCTATCTTACCTAACTTTACCTATCCTAACATAACTTACCTTACTTTACCTATCTTACCTAACTTTACCTATCTTACCTAACTTAACCTGCATAACCTAACTTTACCTATCCTAACCTAACTTACCTTACCTTACCTATCTTACCTAACTTTACCTATCTTACCTAACTTAACCTGCTTAACCTAACTTTACCTATCTTACCTAACTTAACCTGCATAACCTAACTTTACCTATCCTAACCTAACTTACCTTACCTTACCTATCTTACCTAACTTTACCTATCTTACCTAACTTAACTTTCATAACCTAACTTTACCTATCCTAACATAACTTACCTTACCTTCCCTATCTTACCTAACTTTACCTATCCTAACATAACTTACCTTACCTTCCCTATCTTACCTAACTTTACCTATCCTAACATAACTTACCTTACCTATCATACCTAACTTAACCTAACTTTACCTATCCTAACTTACCTTACCTAACTTATTCTGCTTAACCTAACTTATTTAACTTATCTTACCTATCCTAACGTAACCTAACTTGCTTTACCTAACTTAATCTTACATTCCCAAACTGATGTATCCTAACTTATCTAGTCAAACCAGACATGATCTAACTTACATAAGTATTCCTTCTTGTCTTTTGTGTTTCATCAATCATTGTCTCATATTCATTTACTCATTTCATTAGTTAATTTCTCAAATGGTCACTTATGCATTTCAAGTGCTATTTGTTAGAGATTGGATATTTAAGCATTTCAAAGAATTTTTGTTATATATGAGCATTTACTCATTTCAAGGGATAATTTCTCAAATGGACGTTTTTGCATTCAAGTGTTATTTGTTTAAGATTGGGTATTTAACCATTTCAAGGTTTTTCTTATATATGGGAACTTACTCGTTTCAAGGGTCAATTTCTCAAATGGTCATTTTTGCAGATCAAGGGTTATTTGTTAAAGTTCATCAAGTTGCTCATAAGTTGTATTTATTATGTTTGTTATCATTTATTCTTATTCCCCAACCCCTTAACCTAACCTCTTGTAATCTTAGTGTATTTGGTAGGTTCTATCATATGTTCTTATTCCCCAACCCCTTAACCTAACCTCTTGTAATCTTAGTGTATTTGGTAGGTTCTATCATATGTTCTTATTCCCCAACCCTTTAACCTAACCTTTCAGATGTAGTTTATTGTGTTTTTTGACGTATTTGTTGAATATATTATCCTTTTCATAACCTTTCAGATGTAGCTTTGTTTCTCCTTTGTATATTTTTACCCAAACCCACCATCCCACTTAACCTTCTTTCCTTCTTTTACTTTGATTCTCCTACTCCTTCTAACCCTCCTTTTCTATCTCTCTCCCTTATTCTCTCTCTTCCTCCCCCTCTCTCTCCCTCATTTGCTCAAATGCTCTCTTGTTTCTCAAATTCAAGTCTTATTGCTCCCATTCTCACACCCTCACTCTCTTTCACTTAGTTTTTCTTTTTCTCAATTCAAGTCTTAGTTCTCCCATGCCCACACTCTCTCTCTCATTCTCTCTTCTTTGGTCCCATTCTCTTCCGCCCCCTCTCTCTTACTCCTTGCTCTTCTTTCATGCTCTCACTCACTTGAGCTCTTGTTTCTCAATTTCAAGTCTTAGTAGATCTGATTCTTTACTATTGTAATTCTATTATTACTAAGATAAAGAACGAACTTATATGTGAAAAACAAAGTAAAAGAAGGAAAGAAGGTTAAGTGGGATGGTGGGTTTGGGTAAAAATATACAAAGGAGAAACAAAGCTACATCTGAAAGTTATGAAAAAGGATAATATATTCAACAAATACGTCAAAAAAACACAATAAACTACATCTGAAAGGTTAGGTTAAAGGGTTGGGGAATAAGAACATATGATAGAACCTACCAAATACACTAAGATTACAAGAGGTTAGGTTAAGGGGTTGGGGAATAAGAACATATGATAGAACCTACCAAATACACTAAGATTACAAGAGGTTAGGTTAAGGGGTTGGGGAATAAGAATAAATGATAACAAACATAATAAATACAACTTATGAGCAACTTGATGAACTTTAACAAATAACCCTTGATCTGCAAAATGACCATTTGAGAAATTGACCCTTGAAACGAGTAAGTTCCCATATATAAGAAAAACCTTTGAAATGGTTAAATACCCAATCTTAAACAAATAACACTTGAATGCAAAAACGTCCATTTGAGAAATTATCCCTTGAAATGAGTAAATGCTCATATATAACAAAAATTCTTTGAAATGCTTAAATATCCAATCTCTAACAATAGCACTTGAAATGCATAAGTGACCATTTGAGAAATTAACTAATGAAATGAGTAAATGAATATGAGACAATGATTGATGAAACACAAAAGACAAGAAGGAATACTTATGTAAGTTAGATCATGTCTGGTTTGACTAGATAAGTTAGGATACATCAGTTTGGGAATGTAAGATTAAGTTAGGTAAAGCAAGTTAGGTTACGTTAGGATAGGTAAGATAAGTTAAATAAGTTAGGTTTAAGCAGAATAAGTTAGGTAAGGTAAGTTAGGATAGGTAAAGTTAGGTTAAGTTAGGTATGATAGGTAAGGTAAGTTATGTTAGGATAGGTAAAGTTAGGTAAGATAGGGAAGGTAAGGTAAGTTATGTTAGGATAGGTAAAGTTAGGTAAGATAGGGAAGGTAAGGTAAGTTATGTTAGGATAGGTAAAGTTAGGTTATGAAAGTTAAGTTAGGTAAGATAGGTAAAGTTAGGTAAGATAGGTAAGGTAAGGTAAGTTAGGTTAGGATAGGTAAAGTTAGGTTATGCAGGTTAAGTTAGGTAAGATAGGTAAAGTTAGGTTAAGCAGGTTAAGTTAGGTAAGATAGGTAAAGTTAGGTAAGATAGTAAGGTAAGGTAAGTTAGGTTAGGGATAGGTAAAGTTAGGTTATGCAGGTTAAGTTAGGTAAGATAGGTAAAGTTAGGTAAGATAGGTAAAGTAAGGTAAGTTATGTTAGGATAGGTAAAGTTAGGTAAGATAGGTAAGGTAAGGTAAGTTATGTTAGGATAGGTAAAGTTAGGTTTAGGAACGTTACGTTAACTAAGTAACATTGGGTGGAGAGGATAGGTTACGTAGGTTTGAACAGTGTAGTTCAGAGAACAGTTTAAAATGTAAAATGTCTAAGAAAATATATTTAACAGAAGTGTAAGTTTGATATGAAAAGCTGAACTAGTTACATTTGGAGAGAAATTTTATGCCTGAAGATGTCTTAGAGAACAACAATGTTGTCTTAAAGTATAACTTGATGGAAGAAGGAGAGTTTCTTTGATGAACCAAGGTGACTTAGAGATCAACATTGATGAACGAAGATGTCTTAGAAAGCTTCTCTGATGAACGAAAGGTTACTTAGAGAATAACTTTGTTAGCTCTTTGAATAACTTTGATGACTTTGAGAATAACTTTGATAGCTCTGGGAATAACTTTTATGATTTTGAGAACATCTTTGATGTCTTGGAGAACAACTTTGATGACCAAGATTAACTTTAGATGTCTCTGAGAATAACTTTTATAACATAGAAATTAACTTTAGATGTCTCTGAAAATAACTTTGATGAAAAAAGATGTCTTAGATTAACTTTTGATGACTTTGAAAAACAAGTTTGATGAACAAAGATGTTTTGGAAAGTTTCTCTGACGAACGAAGGTAACTTAGAGATTAACTTTTATGATTTAGAGAACATCTTTGATGTCTTAGAGAAACAAGATTGATGTCTTAGAGAACAACTTGGATGAACAAAGATGTTTTGGAAAGTTTCTCTGACGAACGAAGGTAACTTAGAGATTAACTTTTATGATTTAGAGAACATCTTTGATGTCTTAGAGAACAAGATTGATGTCTTAGAGAACAACTTGGATGAACAAAGATGTCTTAGAAAGCTTCTCTGATGAACGAAAAGATACTTAGAGAATAACTTTGACGACTGTATTTAACTTTTTGATGGCTCTGAGGACAGTTTTTGTTGAACGAGGATGTCTCGGAAGGCTTCTTTGAATAACAAAGGTGACTCTGAGAATAACTTTGATGACTCTGAGAAAGACTTTGTTGTCTTAGAATAACTTTTGATTGTTCTGAGAATAACTTTAGATATCTCTGAGAATAAGTTTGATGAACGAAGAATGTCTTACAGAGCAAATTTTATGTTCGAAGAATAACTTTTTGGTGACTCTGGGAATACTTTGAGGGCTTAGAGAATGTCTTTGATGAATGGAAGTGAGTTAGAGAATAACATAACATGACTGAGAATAACTTTTGATAACTCTTAGAATAACTTTGATGTCTTAGAGAATAACTTTAGATGACTTTGAGAATGTCTTTGGATACCTCTGAGATTAACTTTGATGTCTTTGAAACAACATTGATGAATTGGAGAATGTCTTTGAGAACAAGAGTAGTATTTTGTTAGCTCAGAGAATAACTTTTTGATGACATAGAGAATAACTTTTATGTCTTAGAGAAGAACATTGATGGCTTAGAGAGAATATCTTTGATGAAAGATGATGTCTTGGATAACTTTGACGTCTCTTGGAATAACTTTAGATGTCTCTGAGAATAACTTTATGAACGAAGATGTCTGAGATTAACTTTGACGTCTCTTGGAATAACTTTTGTGGACATGAGAATATCTTTGGATACTCTGAGATTAACTTTGATGTCTTTGAAACAACTTTGATGTATGAAAAGTAACTTTGATGACTCGAAGATATCTTGCAGATCAACTTTGATGACAGAGATTAACTTTTGTTGTTTTAGAGATTAACTTTTTGATAGCTCCGAGAATAACTTTTATGCCTCTGAGATTAACTTTAATGAACGAAGATGTCTTAGAAAGTTCTCTGATGAATGAAAGGCTACTTGCAGAATAGCATTTTGATAACTGAGATTAACTTTTTTGATGACTCTGAGAATAACTTTGAGGATGCGAGTAAATTTTTGAGTGTTTGAGAGCGTCTTTTTGTTATCTCGAAGAGTAACTTTGGTGTTACGGAGAGCACCTTTGATTATTTTTCTTACTTAACGACATATAATTTTTACGAAAGTGCTGAAAAAGTTACATTTGACTATTTTTCTTACTTAGCGACATATAATTTTAGTTACGAAAGTGTTGAAAAAGTTACATTTGACTCTTTTAGTTGAGGAAAAAGACAAAATATGACGACAGTGACTATTTTAGTGCTCCGCAAAGTATAATGTCAGTTAAGAATGACGATGATAGATATCTTTGACTATATTTTCTTACTTGACTATGGATAAAGTTAGTTATGAACAGCGTTGAAAAGATTCCTTGACAATTTTTAGCTAAGCGAAAGGCTGTTTTAGTTAAGAACGATGTTGAATGAGGATAATCCTGACTATTTTCAGATGAGAGAAGTGATATTTCAGTTAAGAAATGACAAGGAAACATGATGAAGTAACTATTTTCAGTTGACCGATGAATACTTTTAGTTGAGCAAAAGCCAAAACGTGATGAACATGACTTTTTCTGATGATTGGCAGATAATTTTAGTTATGAAATGACAATGAAACATGAAGAACACGGTTATTTTCTGATGACTAGGGAATAAGTTTAGTTATGAACAGTTTTGGAAAGTTTCCTTTGACAATTTTTTTCTTGATGAAACATAGCGCCTGTTAAGAAAGTGCTGAAAAAAGTTTCCTTTGACAATTTTAGCTAAGAGAAAGGTTGTTTTAGTTAAGAACAGTGTTGAACGAGGCTATTTCTGACTATTTTTAGTTGACTGGATAATAAGTTTAGTTGAGAAATGACGAAAGTGACTATGTTTTTAGTTGATTGGTGAAAGATTTTTTAGTTAAGGAACGTTAGATAACATGTAAGGGAAAACCTAGAGAACATATGGGGAACATGGCAAAGAACATATGTAAGAAAAGTTGATGAATACAGTGAACATGCTGGGAATATGAACTTACAGAGAACATGAAAACATGATAAGGAGAATAGGGATTACAAAGAATGAACAATGGACTTGTGAAGAACATGGAGAATATGACAAAAGAATGTAGAAAACATGTAAGTGAAGGTGAAAAACGAAGTGATCTTGTGAGGAACATGAACTTGTAGAGGAACATGAATATTGACAAAGAACACAAAATATGGAAGTTTAGCATGAATATTGAGTATAAAAGTTGTAAAGAGAACATGTGATGAATATGAAAACATAGAAAATATGACTAGAATTTGTAGAGAACATAATGAGACTAAGAGAAAGATTACATAAAAAATGGAGATACTTGTGAAATATGAACTGAATGGGACTGTGAACATTTGAAGAACATGGAGTGAACATGGACAAAATGTGAAGAACACAGCTGAATATAGAGAAAATATGCAAATACAGTATGATTATTGAAGGTTTTGATACGTTGGGGATGAGAAAGTAAGGGAGGGAAAGGGTAAGAGTTAAGCTGGAGACGGACTTGATCGAAAATATTTATGTCTGATGATCTAAGGCTGAGGGAATGGAGCTTGGTTAATGCCCTGATTAATTTACTACGTTAGAAAATAAGGTGATCTTAAATCTCATGTGATATAGTTGGAAATAAAGAACTTGTACAAAATGAACTAAGCTGGGGCACAAGAGTTGAAACTTGATAACTGAACTGGTTTTTATTTACTATGTCTGAAAATGTAGTTGGGTGATTTGGACTGAGAGTAATGAATTTACAAAAGTGAGCTTGGACAGAGGACAAGAGCTAGAGTTTTATAATTGTTTTCATCATATTTACTATGTCTGAAATACAGAGGGTAAAAATTTCGGGGAAATTGATGGTTTATTTACAAAGACTTGAGGGTGGAAGAGGGTGGGGGACGAGAGCTGGAGCTCAGTAACTGACTTGATCTTATTTACTAACTTTGAAGTATGTCTGCTTTTAATTTTAGGGAAATTGATGGTTATTTACAAAGATACGAAAGAGAATTAAGGCGGGGACGAGAGCTGGAGCTCGATAACTATTTTGATCTTATTTACGGTGTCTGAAATACAGAGGGTAGAAATTTCAGGGGAATTGATCTGTTACTAACGAAGATACGAGAGAGAGCTAAGCGGAGGACAAGAGCTGGAGCTTGGTAAACTGTTTTGATCTTATTTACGGTGTCTGAAATACAGAGGCTAAAAATCTCAGGGAATTTGGACTGTTACTAATGATTTTGTACAAATGAACTAAGCTGGGGACAAGAGCTAGAGTTTGATAATTGTTTGCATTTACTAAACTATGTCTGAAATACAGAGGGTAGAAATTTCAGGGAAATTGGACTGATACTAACGAAGATACGAGAGAGAGCTAAGGCGGAGGACAAGCGCTGGAGCTTGGTAACTAAATTACTGTATTGAACTACATTTGAAATATGATTATTTTTAAATTTTAGAGGGATTGGAATGATAGTATTCATTATACGACAGGGGACTAAGGTGGGGAACGTGAGCTAGAACTTGCTTACTAACATGATTTATTTGTGTAAAACTGACTTGCTTAATGAAAAGGAGCAAACATACTGACTTGCTTAATGAAAAGGAGCAAACATACGATGTTGGAAAATAGTTGAACTGAATGAAAGGAGAGAGAGAGAGAGAGAGGAGGGACGGTCCAGATATTACGGATAAGATAAGATAAGATTAAGAGCCGACTGGCTGGCTGGCTGGGCGCAAAGTAAATAAAGGTGACGCGACAGATTGCGAGGTAAGGGGGAGGGAGGGGGGTGTGATGTACGAGACTTGAAAACCATGACTTACACAGGTGATTTTCTAAATTTATATGAATAACTAAGGCTTACATAGACGATTTTGTAAGTTGAAAACATGTAAAATATGTCCGTAGAGTTCTCCTGGAAGCCCTAAAGAGCTACATACGTTACTTGAATTTGTCCCATAAGGCCTTAACAAACTTCTAAGTCTCGGAAATTATTTTCTCATAAGAATTCCATACTTCTAAAATCTGTGACACAAAATTTACCTGAAAACCCTGGCTCACACGCGAGATATTGGAACCTCAAAACCCTGGCTCACAGACACGATATTTCCCAGAAACAAAATATCGTCTTTGAGTCGTACGACTCACAGACGATATCTGGCCGGAAAAAAAAATATCGTCTGTGAGTCGTACGACTCAAAGACGATATCTGGCCGGAAAAAAAAAATATCGTCTGTGAGTCTTACACCCTACTACTAACTCACACCCCAGAAGTGACTCGAACCCATACTCCCAGAAGCAACGCAACTGGTATGTACAAGACGCCTTAATCCACTTGACCATCACGACCGGACAAAATGAGGTGATAGCCGAGGCTATTTGAACCACCCCACCGCCGGCACTCGGATAGTTATCTTGGGCATAGCATTTTACCAAATCACCTCATTCTTTGGGGCACACGTGAGGAACACAAAATATTTTGTGTTCCTCACGTGTGCCCCAAAGAATGAGGTGATTTGGTAAAATGCTATGCCCAAGATAACTATCCGAGTGCCGGCGGTGGGGTGGTTCAAATAGCCTCGGCTATCACCTCATTTTTGTCCGGTCGTGATGGTCAAGTGGATTAAGGCGTCTTGTACATACCAGTTGCGTTGCTTCTGGGAGTATGGGTTCGAGTCACTTCTGGGGTGTGAGTTTTCAGTTGCATATGTCCTGGGGACCATTCAGGCTTGTTCGCATATATATATATATATATATATATATATATATATATATATATATATATATATATATATATATATATATTGGCATTTATAATAGTTTCTAATTTGCAAGTGAGTTTAAGATACGAATATTGATAATACACAACCTTGAAGATAGGTTCTTATCAAAAGTTTTATATCAATAAATAGAACTAAAATTTGATTAATTTATCCTTTAATCGTGTCTTAAAAAACTGCATGTTAACTTAGTTAAATATTGGTGATATTTATTGGAAATAAAAAAGTCAACTAATGGTTATTCGATTTATATTTTGAGAAACGATGATTCCACAAGCACTAAGTACTTCTTATTACTTTTTATATGTATTAAATAATCTTAATCTTTTTATTCCGAACAATTAGTCATTTATGTCAGTCTTTCCTGTGGATTCCTTTACTCCTAGAATCCACTCAGTTTAACATCTAAACTATTGGGACCGACTAAAGAGCCTACATCTGTATTCTCTTGAGCGCAGGCTGCAGAAATACTTATTAAATTGCACATGGAAAATAGTAAATCGGCTGGTCCCAAACCTGCACACAAATATAACATCACATGAGACCAGAAGACATGGCAGGATGTGCAGAATACCCCCATCGAAAAGCAGAGGTGCAACAGGTACTCTGAGACAGATCTCTATCAACATCAGAGTTCCGAGACTGTTCAACACGCTTCCACTACACATAAGGGGCATAACCGACCTTACAGTGTTCATGAGAGAACTTGACGAACACCTTCAAATGATACCTGATCAATCAGACTGACTCATACGTCAGGCTGCGAGCAGCCGTGTCCAACAGCCTGGTTGACCAGTCCAGCAACCAGGAGGCCTGGTCGACGACCAGGCCGCAGAGTCGCTAAGCCCCGAAATCACCTCAAGGTGACCTCAAGGTAACCTTTCTAATTTTACGGATTTATTGATAAAACTATAATCGGAGGTGTTTAAGTACTAAACCTCAATTGATGTTTGTTGTATAATTCGGGGATCCACACTTCGGCAACAGACATTCGTTACAGCTCGAGTTAAAATTCATAAATCTCTGGTAATTCATTAAAAAATATTCTCATACTCTTGTAATAAAATTTGTACTTCTATTGGCAGGTTAATTACGAGGCCGACCACAACAAGGGCTTTACAGCTGATGTACAGTACTCTGGAGAGGCTCACCATCCCCACCATTACAGACATCCTGTCACCTACAAGTCACAACCTTCGTACCAACACACGCCCTCATACACAACCCCATACCACCCATAAAAACATCTTACCCATTTAAACCTTCAGGATTGTTGTTGCTCATTTGTTAAAAGATTTTACTCACTTGTGGTTTAATGTGAATAAACTCAAGCAAGTTTAAAATTCGTTTGATCATACCTTAATAAATTTGCTAAATTATCAATAATCGGAATCGTATTAGGTGAACGTGTCGTTTAACACAATAGGACACTATAAAAAGTATATATCTCGTCTACTGTTTATACTTTATAGTGAAAAATCCCAAACGTTATTGAAATTCAGATTATTTATAGAAACAGTGTGGCGGTAAAGATTTTAAGGTAAGAGTAAATATAAGGCAAACACGAGCAAATTATATTAATATTGGAGATAATGATCGTCTCACTATAATCTTGAGGTTATCTTGAGATGATTTCGGGGCTTTATTGTCCACTGTACCTCCACCCCCAGGAAGCAGAACGTGACAGCTGACTAACACCCAGGTACATATTTTACTGCTAGGTAACAGGGGCATAGGGTGAAAGAAACTCTGGCCATTGTTTCTCGCCAGCGCCCGGGATCGAACCCGGGACCACAGGATCACAAGTGCAGCGTGCTATCCGCTTGGCCGACCGGCTTCCCAATGGTATTGTTGTGCTCAGGAGCTTCCAAAGTTAAATTTGCGTAAGTGAAACAAGCAACAAAACTTCAAACTATATGTAATAAATTTTAAAACGTTTAGATTTAATATGGTTATTATTCACCTAATTGTTAAATTGAAAACAAATAGTAAGTTCTCGTTGGTCAATTGTCAATTTTCGTGGATACACGAATTATTATCGAGATAAAATAATACGAGACATTCTTACACTATACAAGCACAGAACTGCAGAAAAAATTCAGCAAAGATGGGGTTGCTAGGCTTTTGGGTTTTTGAGGGGTCGTTGCGGTTCACGTGGTGGTGGGTGCAGCGTGCGTTTCCGAGCGAGTTCCGTGGTTGGTTCACGGGTGGGTATGTGCGTGGGGTTGCTTTTGGGTAAGTGGTCTTCTGTTTTCATCCTAGATCCCTGGCCCTCCGGTGGGCCTCCTCGGGGGAGTTGTGCTGGGTGTGTGTGTGGTTGCTCCTGTGGTTGTGTGTTCGGTTTGGTGTGTGGGGTTGTGTGTGAGTGTGGGTTTGCTTCTATGGTGGCTCCTGCGTGGGCCGTTGCTTGTGCCTTGAGTGAGTTGAATGCAGCTGTTTTGTTACTCATTTTGTTGGTTTGATTGCTGTTCTTCCTGGAAGTGTGTTTGTTTAGGGTACATGTATCTCTGTGTTTCATTGTTCGCCCCGGATTCTTTCTTGGGGTTGTCATATAGTAGTGCCTGGGCCTTGGCCATGGTTTGTTTTTATGTTACTTATATGATTTGTGTGTGATGTGCTTATGCTTTGTGTTATTTCTGTACTTGTGTGCATTGTGTATTTATATGTGTGTCTGGTTTATTCTTTATATGTTAGTTGTGTCTTTCCATGTCCTTATGCGTCCGTTTGTTGTATGTCCGTTACTATGTTTCTTTGTATTCGGACTTGTGTCCCTGGAGTTTCTGGGGTCTTATTATGCAATGTTCTCTTTTATGCCTGTTTATGATTATGTTTTTGTTGTTATGTTCTGTTCTTAGGTTCATGTCATGTATATATTGTGCTATACTTTGTATATTTCTTTATCAAAATAAAAAAAATAAAAAAGTACGCGCAGCGTTTCGGGCAGGTTCTTAATCTAACAGATAATTTTAAGTAGGTAAATTCTATCAAAATTAATAATTTCTCATCCATTTGGTACATGTATGTTTCTCATACTTTGGGTATACATTTGAGTTTATATATTTCAGTTTAAAAAAATAAATCTCACTAATTACTAAGGTATCCAATTACGTCGAGCCGACCAATGATAGTACAGCTTGCGACAATGTGACGTCAACTGAAAATGAGAAACGTGATTGGCTATTGAGTCCACCTGCTCATTGAGGCGCAACGGAACGTTATTTTGCCCCTAGAATTAGCTGAGTAGAGGTGTACAGGTTAGTGTTAGGGCGTTTTGTTACTCTGAGCTGGTACCCCGTTACCCTTTGGGGTCGCTGGGGCTGACAGACCCCTAGGTTACACTGTCAATCTGTACACCGTCAAAACGCACATAGGGGGCAAAAATATCTATTACTTTCTAGCTGTCGTATATACCCCCTGTTGGGGGGGGGGATATATACAGCGAGATTTTTAGTCCTGACCCATAATCAGTACTAAAATATATAAATGTTTCCGTACTGTATTGATTTGTAACATTGTATTGTATTTTTTTCCCCAGCAGTCTTGAAAGTCGATGAGGTCGTAATGGTGTGAAGGTCGACTGGTGAGGTAGCAATCTCCCTGAGATATGAACGTGGTCATGGGACCACTGGTGGACCGATGATTCCAGTCATACCCTGCCGAGCAGAAGCTGGTGGCAGATGTTCCAGTTATGCGAGATGTGCTACTTGAGTTACCAAGGTATGATGGGCCTATCCGGCACAAGGGAAATAAAGTTAGAGGCAGTAATATTGTATTAGGATACACTAATAACGCCTTATTTTTGGAGCCTACTTTGGGCAATGGAAGTTTGACCAGTCATTACTACAGCCATATCAGGACCCCCATCAGTTTTGTTTTAAATATGAAAACCTATGAGTTACGGTAATTAATGTAAAGTGGTGTAAAAAGTTGTTCAAATAGTCTAAAAATCTAGTCTGGAAGGAGGATGGTGCTGTTGCTTCCGGTAACTTTGCTGATTAAGAGTAGTGAATAAGTCGGTCGATAGGCTTTGGCCGCTCTCGCTCGGGGTCGAGTGTAGTCTTTAAAATTGGATGAAAGTGCTGTTGTCCCCCGTTGACAGTACGTAGCCTTCCTGTCCTCGAAGGACGTAGACATATATTTACCAGAGTCGTTTGACGTACATAGGTGATAACATTAAACATTTTACTTATTATTCAAATGTTACTGCCATTATTAAGTGAATTGGTTTATAATGTTATATATATACAGCATGAAATAAGCGCGACCTCCTTCGGTGGCCAAAGAGCTCATCAAAAATAAAGCTCAACAATATCATTTATACGTGTAGGGGATGTTAAGGTTCCTGTTGACTTGCGACCAATGGCTGATTAATTTCAACTCCAGATGTGACCCTCGTGACAGTATTTGTCTTATTTACTGTAGGTGGCTGGCGACGGTACACGTGGGAGTGTGTAGGTGGTGGTTGTTGTTGTATTGGTGTAATTGTGTAGTGAGCGGGATAGCGTGCGCTCCACCAGTAGTGTAGGCAAAAGTGAAAAAAACGTCAGTCACTTTTGTAACTAAAGGTTGAGCTTCAGCTGTTGGTCCACGAGCTGTTGGTTATCATTGGGTAGCAGGAAGTATATGGTGTGGACTTGATTTTGTAGTGTAATGGAGAATTGTGTACTAGGAACAGTGTCCTTTCCCTGGAACATTATTAGGCAATCTGTGGTGATATAGGTACCCCAATTACTACTGGTAGGTAATTATTGGGCAGTTAATGTTGTCTATCCAGAACTGTAACAGAGACGCTGATTGGGGGGAGGGAGGATGATTATGCGCGATCACGAAACCCGAAGAATTGTAATCTCGTGTTTAGCTTCGGATTGTAGGTATACCCGACATGGTGTTTTGAGTGTGGGGAAGGGTATTGTCATGGCTGCGCTTTGATGGTATTGAAAAGAAAATTAGCACTCGGCAAAACATGTCTTGCAGCTCTGACATGTATTATAGTTTTCCCTCATCTAAACGGAGTTAGACGTTGGTAGACATCAGAAAGTAATATACAAATTGTTAGAGGTTGAATTATACAATTATATTAGAGCAAATGATTTCGCAGGGAAGAAAAAATTGTGTAAGGAGTTTGGACTAGAGTATTCATAAATAGATGGTTGTAGCCCTTAATAAGAAATGTTAAGGTTAAATGGATGCATATTATGCATTATATTTCATGCAGATCAGCGTGTGGAGAGGTGCGGGCTGGGCGAAACAGAGCAATGGTGAAGTATGTATTTGTGATAGCAGCATGGGTGGAGGCCAACCAACGCCACACTGCAGAGTAATGGAAGAGGCTGTGACCTGCAGGTGAGTTGTGATATGTTCATTTCAACACATCTTCCTCCAAGAATTTAGTTACGTAGTCCATAAAACTGAAATCCCAACTAGTACTAAATATCTTATCATTCCTGAATTAATCATGTGGTGTACTTTGAGCATTAGACGTCATGAGACCCAGCCTTACTAGAAGGAACACTTTATTATATAATAACTAAATGGCTGGAACTGAAATATAACGTGTGGAAGCTTCGGTGTGTATATATGAATGCTACGCGGTATTCATCTATAGATGGTGAAATACACATGACGAACAGCTCACACACTCGCAGCTCCCAACACCCCACAGCTATGGGAAGGTGGAGTGGCGCTTTGTTTCATAACTCAGTGCATGTCCCATTTCAAAACTGGCCCATGGGGCCACCCCCCCCCCCTCCCTTCCAAGCTGTCTCGTTTTTGGAACAGTGCATGGGCGTGTATTTGAGCTAGTAATGGTGATAAGGAATGTTTATCGTATATGAATGTTCAGAATCCTGAATACAATATAGTTTCGCAGGTGACACGCTTGAGTACCCTAGACGTGGATGACGTTGATACCATCCTGTGTAGTTACTCTAGGGACACAACCTCCAGCTGTTGAAGGATCAAGTTCTCTTCCATACAAGGTACGAAAGAATTAAATTTGGTTGTAAATGTTTATAGTGCAGAATCGTCGAGCATCTAATTTGATGGTTATTAGATATCTAATAACCTAATAGAGAGGTTATTAGATATTATAGGTATTTTATTACCCTGTTAATTAACCATTACTAAGCTAATTATCTTCAAGATCATTTTTTTTTATGATTATTATTTTTCTTATTATTTTTTATTTTACATTTATATTGTCAGTCTCTACTGATTTTTTGTGTTTTATTTTATGTAACTTGTGTGTCCTCCCTGGCTATCTATTGGATCTTTATTTTACTTCTAAATTGTTACTATTTTATTGTATCTGCTCTTATTCTTGTGTTTTGCTTTATCGTGTATCTTGTATCGTGATCCCTCTGCATCTCTATGCACACTGATATTGATCCTGATCAAAATCTTCTGTCTCATATCTATACCAACCAGCACATTGATCATCATTATTGCAAGTATTTCACAGCACACCAGGCTAAAAACAAACTCCAAAATAGCACCTGTCTATCAGTTTATAACCAAAATGTTAGATCACTTGGTAAACATTTTGACGATTTAAATGCACTACTCACAGCACTAGGTACTAACCTATCGTTCATTATTTTAACAGAAACTTGGCTAAATAAAGACTATACCCAACTCTACAACTTAGCTGGTTATAAAGCCATTCATAACTGTAGGCCTAATAAAAAAGGTGGTGGCACAGCTATATATTACCGAGATACATTTATCTGCAACAGTGTTATTAGTGACAGAGATGACCACTGTGAATATACTTTTGCATAGTTTACAATTAATCCCTTAAATCCTCTTTGACTATTGGAGCCATCTATAGATTTCCTAATACTAACATAGCTTCTTTCTCAGACAACCTAAGGAATCTTATTATAAACAACAATCTCAACAAAAACCACATCATTCTGGGAGGAGACTTTAATATTGACCTGGGTCAACAAAATTGCTCTCAAGTTGACTATTTCCTTAACAGCATGAACTCCTGTATGCTAATCCCCACTATCACCAAACCTACCCGAGTCACTCAAACATCAGCCACTACCTTGGACCACATATGGACAAACATAACAGCTCCCCTTGTATCTGGTATAATCTACGACAGAACAACTGACCACTATCCTACCTTTCTCATAGCGAACATGGACATAACACCACCAAAAAGCAAGAAACTTTCATTTAGGCTACACAGTGAATCAGCTTTAGACAATCTTACAGAGGCACTTCACAATATTAACTGGGATTCTGAATTCAATAATACCCATGATATAAATTCATTAGCAAACCTCTTCCTCTCCAAAACTCTAAGCCTCTACAACCTTCATTGTCCCCTTCTTACAAAGCAAGTAACTGACAAAAGATTAAACAATCCATGGCTCACAAGTGGCATTCTCAACTCAATCAACAAGAAACATGAATATGAGAAGAAAGTTAGGATTGGCCTAGTTTCAAAGGAAGTAGCTAAAAGGTACTCATCAATGCTTACCAGTATCATAAGAAAGGCAAAACTTGCATATTATGTGAATAGATTCAATGAAGCAAAAGGCAACATGAAAAACACTTGGAAAACTATCTCTAGTATCCTAGGAACTAAGCAACACTCACATAACCAAATAAAACTCTACAAGGATGGGGATATACCGTCAACTGATTTAGAAATGGCAAATGAATTTAATAGTTTCTTTTCATCGTTGGTGCTAATCTTGCCAGTAAAATCCCACAGACTCAGACACATATTAACACATATCTCTCAGGCAGCTATCCAAACTCTCTTCTCCTTTCACCAATCAGCCCGGCAGATGTTGTGTCCATCATACACTCTCTAAAAACCAAGGCAGGGGAACACCAGTGAAATTCCGTCCATTGTGTACAAGAGAGCCTCCCATGCCCTTGCCCCACCCATAGCACTACTGTTCAACAAATCTATCGAGTGTCACACCTTCCCTGATATCCTCAAAAAAGCAAGAGTAACGCCAGTCCATAAAGGAGGCAATCCGGCGGACATAAACAATTATAGACCAATATCAAATCTACCCATTCTATCAAAAATATTTGAAAAAATTATTTACAAACAGCTCTATTCCTACCTCGTAAAATTCGACATACTCAGCCCCTGCCAGTTTGGCTTCCGGTCCCAAAAGAGCACCAACGATGCAATCATTAGTCTCCTTGACGTTATCTACTCAGCCCTTGACAAAAATGAGTTTCCGATTGGACTCTTCATTGACCTAAGAAAAGCCTTTGATACTGTTAATCACAACTACCTCTTACTTAAACTCCAGCATTATGGAATCCGAGGCCTTGCCCTTGACTACATCCGATCCTATCTTAGTGACAGACACCAATATGTAACCATCAATGATACAACTTCGTCCACTCTACCAATTACCGTTGGAGTGCCACAGGGCAGCATCTTAGGACCTCTTCTATTTCTTATATATATAAACGATCTGCCTAATGTCTCTAATATTCTCAAACCTATACTGTTTGCTGACGATACTACTCTTATCTATTCAAACCTCAACCCACATACACTAAATAATGTTGTGAATAATGAATTAAAAAAAGTCCACTTATGGATGTCAACGAACAAACTAACATTAAACATCGAAAAGACTTACTACATCTTATTTGGAAGCAAATCATCAAATGCAATTCAGCTACAGATAGACAACATTAACATCAGTAATAAAGATGATGGCAAGTTCTTGGCCTATTCCTAGAGAAGAGACTCACTTCAGCACCCACATTCAACACATAACTAAGAAAGTCTCTAAGACAGTTGGTATACTCTCCAAAATCAGATATTATGTTCCTAACTCTGCTCTCCTCTCACTATATTATGCACTAATTTACCCCTATCTTAATTATGGTATCTGTGCATGAGGGTCTACCACTGCAAACCACCTTAAGCCCATCATCACACAGCAAAAATCTGCTATCAGAATAATAACTAACTCAGCTTTCAGACAACACTCAGCTCCCTTGTTTAAATCCCTAAACTTGCTAAATATTAACTCCCTCCACACATTCTCTTGTGTCAACTACATTTACAAAACCCTGTTCTTAAATGCAAACCATGCTCTGAAACTCTCCCTGGACAGATGTAATAGGACCCATTATCACCACACCAGAAATAAATATCTCTTTGATATCCCCAGGGTCAAACTTAATCTGTGTAAACACTCTATGCAAATTAAGGGACCTAGTTTATGGAACTCACTCCCTAGTGAATTGATAAACTGTAAAACTTTTGCCTTATTTAAAAGCAAACCAAAAAGTACCTAACTTCATCTTCTTAGTTTCCTACACTGAGCTTTAAATTTGCTCTGTACCTAGTGTTACCCAATCTCCTAATTTTTTATGTAATTCAAACAACCTTATCATTGTGTTCATTGCTGTCTTCTTTTATGTGCTAGCCATATGCTGTATTGTGACTACCAATTTTTGTCAACTACCATTCAAGCTGTCATTGCAACCAATCTTATATTGTTTCTGCTGTATTATGCCTACCAATTTTTTTGTCAACTACCATTCAAGCTGTCCATTGCAATCAATCTTAGCTACCTATGTGCTTTAATATACTGTACCTACAATTTTCTCTCATCTTTTTTCATTTCATGTATCTGTTATCATTTTTTGTCTATAATTTTGCAAGTATTTACCTCCTTAAAATTTTCTTAGATTAAGGACCTGCCCGAAACGCTGCGCGTGCTAGTGGCTTTACAAGACTGTAATTACCATATTTGTATCCTCACATTCCTTATGTACATTCTTGTATATGCATAAATAAATAAATAATAAATAAATATCCAGTTGGTTTTGAATGGTTATTAATGTGGATTGATATTAAAGTGTAGTATATATAATAGAGAAGTAGGAGGGACTCGCCTAGTAGGCGTGTCCTTACAGAGGACTAAATATGTGGTCTGGTCAAGGAAGGGGAAATATATAGTTGGATGTAGAGAAATATTGTGGGGGGAATTGTTGAATCATAAAGGAATAGATAGTTGTAGGGAATCGTAAGTAAATATTTAAACTAGAAGTACCTAATTTCCTAATATTTTTCTTACTGTAATCTCCTAATTTCTATCTCCTAATATCGTAAACCTAATCAGGTACCTAATATTTAAACTAAAAAGTACCTAATTGCATCTTCATAGTTTTCTACATTGTTGCTTTAAAATTGCAGTGTATCTAGTGGTACCCAATGCAAAAAAAACTTTACCATTGTGATCACTGCTGTCTTCTTATGTGCTTTCAATTTGCTGTATGGTGCCTATTAATCTTAGTATAAATTACCAATCAAGCTGTCTGTTACGACCCTGGGTTCTCCAGTGGAAACCAGAGGTCAAAATTGAGCTATTAAACTTCTGGTAGTACAGTTGGGCATCTAGAATAGCAATTGTTTGTATCTTCCCTGCCAGACGTAAGACTATTATTGTTTCTCAAAGAGCATTTAAAGACTGAGCTGGGGGTTGATTATTAAATAATAACATAGGCACCAACTTTGCTTACTAATACTTTCTAATCATTCATAAAGTAACAATACGTTGCATAGGGGAAGATCTTTAATGTGCTTAGCTGCACGATCAATTAGGCTCCTCCCGGCACCACGACATGAGGGAGGCAGCTGGTGGCTAGCTCGGCTCTCTCTGGCTGGTGTCGTGCAGATAAGACCTACTCTGTGGCTGTATCCCTACTCTTCTCCCTTCTCCTCTTACTTATTTCCCTTACCTGAAGTTCCTGTATCCTTACGCTTAAGTACGGGGCATTAGTAAGTGTACCTACTCTGGTAGTAACTATTGGTGAGACCTGGGGTTAGTATTTGCCAGTGTTTTGTTTACCCTAAGTGTTGTGTTTTGTATTAGGGTACCACATGGTCTCACTACCCTAAGCTGCATCCAGCTTCAGTGCTTATCCAGTAGTACTTTACCCTAGCTTGTTATTAGTGTAAACCTTGTATCCTGTCTATGTGGACCAAGGCTTTTAAACGTAAGATAGTGTGGTAAAGTTATTATTATTATTGTTATTGGTGTGAGTGTATATGGGGGGTTGTTAAGGGGTTAATAAATAAGTACATGAATTACAGAGTATCTCTTCTTCCAAGGTGGGAGCGCAGTGATCAACCCTTAGACTAACATATATGGTCTTGTAGCAAGCTATTACTACTGTGGACAGTTTATTTTGGGGGCCGGGCCTTTTAGCTCTCCCATATTTGATACTCTTGTCTTCTAACTACCTTTACCCCTTAATAGTACCAGTACCCCATAGAAGCCCCACTTCCATTGTTGTAACAAGTGGTTGGCCAGTCCGGGAGGAACATTATAAGTGTAAAAAATTAGATTCTTGAGTGCCAAAATTAAAATTTTTTATTTCCGCAGAACGGTTGTGTGCTAGCCTAGGGTCCAGCTCATCTAGCAAAGGACATTCTTGCACTGACTGGACACCCAGCTGGATCCCTTCACGATTAAGGTTAGTGTGGCCTTGTGTTAGGGGCCGTGCAAATTTTTGTTTTTTTTTCCAATTTTTATTTTTTTTTTTTCTTTGGCTGGGAGCTAAAATTATTAGTGATGTCTTTTGAAATGCAGGAACTGGCAAGGGAGCCTTCAGTGGTAGAGATAAAGAAACTTAAAAAGTCTAATTTAGTATTGTTAGGCCAGGAATTTGGCCTAGAATTAAATGTCGCAGATAAAAAGTGGACTTTGGTGAATGAAATATTACAACATTGTATTGATGAACAACTATTGGCAAGTGATACACCTTTATGCCAGCCTAGCCAAGCAGAAAGTGCAACTCATAGGGAAAGTGAATTAGCTTTAGAGTTAGCAAAAATAAAATTAGAGGAGCAAAGACTCAAAACCGAGGAGGCTAAAATTAGAGCGAATGCCACTGGAACTCCACCTGCCGGGGATTCAAACCCCAGGCATTATGAGAAAAAGCATAATTTGCCTGAATTTTCCGAGTCTGACCCTGAAAGGTTTTTCAACCATTTTCAGAGAGTGGCCACGTCCATGAACTGGCCAAAGGAAGAGTGGGTGAAAATCCTACAGGGAAGACTTAGGGGTAAAGCACAAGATATTTTTATAAACATGCCTGACGACGAGTGTTTCGAATATGATAAAGTCAGGGAATGTATTTTGCGGGCATATGAAATTACTCCTGAAGCTCACCGCCAAGTTTATCGTAACCTTAGGCCTACTCACAACCAACCGCTCACTGAATTTGTGAATGATCAAATTCGATTGTTTGATAGATGGATTCGCTCGGCGAAAGCCGAAACATATGAGGCTCTCAGGAACTTAATTTTAATGGAGCATTTTATAGATGTTATGCCAGAGAACGTATCACAGTACATTAAAGGAAGGATATAGTTAAATTCTAAAATAGGGGATTTGGCCAAGTTGGCAGAAAACTACCAATTGGCGGGCAAAAGGCCCAATAAAAATAATTATACCCCACAGAGTAGCAAACCTTATACCCACAGCCAGTCCAGACCAGCTCATTCTAACCCTTTACCTAATGCACCTTCTGTTTCAGACATAACTAACCCTGTCAAAGTGTCTAGCCCAACGGCACCTAAAGGTGAACCGAAGGGTAATTCGGTTAGTAATGTCTCTTCTCCCCGACGTTTTTGTGGTCACTGTAATCGTCCAAACCACACTATTAGCCGTTGTTGGCAACTGCACCCTGAAAAAAGACCCAATGCTCTAGTTGTGACACAGGGCTTGAGGTTTTCAGAAGGGTTAGGAAGTAAGACCTCCAACCCACAGTGGTTGGACTTGCTTACCCCATTCTTATCGAAAGGGAGACTACTTTTGTCTGAGGGCTCTTCCTGGAAGGACGTGGTGATCTTCCGAGACACCGGTGCCATCCAGACTTTAATTTTAGAGAGTGCGTTGCAAGGTGCCAACTCTCTCGACACTGGAGAGGTGGTACTGGTCGAGGGTGTCACTAGTGATACTCGAGCAGTACCCCTCCATAAGGTTACCCTGGAATCTGATTTCCACAAGGGTGTTTGTACAGTCGGAGTCACTTCATACCTACCTTTCCCTAATGTTGATGTAATAGTTGGTAATGATTTAGCAGGGGATAAGGTAGGGGACTCCAGACTGCCTATTATGTTGCCTACCCCTAAGGTTTGCCTGGATCCACCCGCCGCAGAGGATAATGTTGTGTACCCTGCGTGCGCGGTGACCAGGTCTATGGGACTTAAATGTAAGGGCAGCCCTGTGCTTGCCAAGGTGGTAAATCCCGAGGTCACGAGGAGCTTTCCGAGTGGTGAAAACCAAGTGGACCTCGCGGACACATTCATGGCCCGACTCGATGACGTGGCCGAGGACATTGTGGAGAGCCTGCCACCGCCATCTACAGAGAGTAGTGGGGAGGTGGAGGAGAACACTGTTGAGCCTCGGCCAATGGCATCTGACCAAGGCCTAGATGCCTCCTTGAGTGAGTTACAGAAAGCTGACCCCACTCTTGCAGATTGTCATGAAACAGCCGTCTCTATGGAGGAAATTGTAGACGCAGCAACTGGGTACTACTACAATGATCGGATTTTGATGAGAAAATGGAGACCACAGAGTGCTCCCTTGTCAAATGAGTGGGAGGTAGTCCACCAGGTTATGTTGCCGACCTGCTATAGAGAAAGAGTTTTGGCAGCTGCTCATGATGATCCTATGGGGGGACATCAAGGTATTAATATTACGTATCACAAAATTTTAAAGTATTTTTTCTGGCCCAAGCTGAAAAGCGATGTGGCAAAATTTTGTAATGCGTGTATTGTTTGTCAACTGGTTGGGAAACCAAACCAGACTCCACCTAAAGCTCCTCTAAGGCCTATTGTTGTGCCAGAGGAACCATTTTCTCATGTGGTAATGGACTGTGTTGGACCATTACCTAGAACTAAGTCTGGTAATATTTACCTAATCACGATGATGTGTATCACTACTCGTTACCCAGAGGCTTTTGCTGTAAGGAACATCCGAGCAAAAACTGTTGTTGCTCGTATGTTGCAATTTTTTTCCACTTTTGGACTGCCTCGGGTCGTGCAAACTGACAATGGTACAAATTTTAAGTCTGATGTTTTCGAGCAATTTTGTAAGGAACATGGAATAACTCATAAGGTTTCCAGCCCATACCATCCACAGAGTCAGGGGGTAATTGAACGTTTCCATCTAACTCTGAAGCAGATGTTGAAGACATCGTGCGAGAGTTCCCACACCTTCTGGGATGAGAATTTACCGTATGTTTTGTTTGCGGCTAGAGAGGGATTACAAAGTTCACTGGGCTGTTCTCCTTTTGAGTTAGTCTTTGGCCATAAAGTTCGTGGACCCTTGCAAATGCAAACCCGTTCTCACACAAGACAGCACATATATGACTTAATGCTTAAAGTCAATATGTTGAATATGAATTAGTAAATATGTGATATATTCCCAGTTACTTTTTTACCAAGGCCCAAACTCTTCCTCACGTACCAATTTACGTGTCACAGTACCCGTCCGTCAACATAGATAGCAGAATATTCGTGATTGGTTCAATTATAAGGAAAATTGTAGTTTTCAGGTCCCACATGGGTTGTGAAATTTACCTACTGTTGTCCATGCTCTTATAATATTACAGATCAGCTATATCCTATTGAAGGCTCGTAGTTTTGTTTTGAGAAATATTAGTTGTTCTTAGTAAATTATAATAAGCACTATAAATTATTACATAGAATAAGTGCTTCACCAATCAATATTATATACCATAGTTTGGCTTTAAAAATCTTTAAAGAATGTTTTGTAGGAACGCTAACAGAAAACGATGTTACATTTGAATGTCTATGGGGTAAACTACTGCAAACAGGACGGTATTGTGTCTACTATACCAACTATAGCTAGGATGGGTATATTGTCACCTACCGCCTGTTAGGTGGGAAAGGGGTCCAATACCACCCACAGGATGGGTATGAGGGTCACATCCACCCACAGGATGAGTATGGGGATCACATCCACCCACAGGAAGGGTATGGGGTCCAATACCACCCACAGGATGAGTATGGCGTCCACTACAACCCACAGGATGGGTATGGGGCTCCAAACCACCCATAGAATGGGTATGGGGCTCCAACCACAAATAAATGGGTATAGGGTCCAATAACACCCACTGGATGTTTAAGGCGTCCATTGCCAGCGCGTCGAGCTCGAAAAACCGCAGCATTCATCTCAGACCATGCCTATTTCACACAGATTCCTTAATAAACGTAAGAGTTTTATATGTCACAAGAAAGATAGAAATATAAGCTTCATTCTAATACCTTACCATGGGCATATTTAAATTTAAAGCGAAGATACGTGTACTTTTATAATAGCCGAGCTTAACCCCGGACAGATTGATCGACCGAGCAACTCTCTCTCAGAACAATGTTTATTTCACGTGAATTCGTTAATAAACATATATGTTTTATATGTCTCAAGAAAGGCAGACATATAAGCTTCACTTTAAACACTTTACCATAGACATATTTAAAGTTCTAATGAAGATACATGTATTTTAAAAATTACGGAGCTCCCACCCCGTACAGACTGAACGACAGAGCAACTCTCCTCTCAGATCAATGTTTATTTCACGTAATTCGTTAATAAACACAAATGTTTTATATGTCTTAAGCAAAGATAGAAATAAGAGCTTCATTTTCAATACATTACAATAGACATATTTATAGCTCAAGTGAAGATACATATGTTTTATAGTAGCGCTCAGTAGCTTGTCGGGCATGGAGTGCAGACGCCTACGCACTTGCCGATATATTGTATAATTATCAAAGATACGCTAATAAAGCCTAAAATCTTATATGCCTCCAGAAAGACCGAGATATGAACATTATTATGATTTTACCAAATGAAATATATCATGTTCGAGAACAAAGATATATCAATTTTAAATTAAGTTTCGACTCTTGCTCGGGCGAGAGAGAGGGGAGCGGACTCTCGCCCCATCTATTGGAGATTCTGTCCACTAAAGACCCAAAGCTACTCAAACCCTCCTAGCATTATTTAAGTAATGAAGTAATATGGTATATTTACTATAATGTGGGTGCTGAATGCGGAACATGAGAAAACATATATTTACTCCAAACTAATATAATTTCATTATGAAATAAGTAGGCATCAAAGGAAGTCGACGGGTCCAAGCGTCAATGTTGTGGAACGACTTATCCAAGATATATCGTTGTTTGGAAAGTGTTTGTTGGCATATCCAGTTGTCGCACTTCTCTGCACAAATTTAAAATTATAATGTTAACAAGTAGAATACGTATTTTTAATAAAATCTAACATAGCTAGCCAGAAAACATTTAACATTTATTAAAAAAATATATGTTTGGAAGTTAAATCGACTTCATAGGACAATAGTGTTGTTATATATACTCGTTATTCGTTGACATGCGTTCGCTACTTAAACTACCATGTACTGTACTTATGTGAAATCTCCCATGTCTCTTCGCTCATCTCACCGAACCCTACAGGCTCTGTGATATATTGCTTAATTAATTGAGATTCACAAATAAAGCT
Source organism: Procambarus clarkii (assembly GCF_040958095.1). Lineage (NCBI taxonomy): Eukaryota > Metazoa > Arthropoda > Malacostraca > Decapoda > Cambaridae > Procambarus > Procambarus clarkii. The sequence goes on along the minus strand of NC_091190.1, from coordinate 25,613,820 downwards.
TATAATTGTATATGTTATAAAAAAGGCAGAGCTTATTTTAGTTCATTATTATGCACCCCATACCCATCCTATGGGCGATAGTGGAGTGTTACAGAGGCGGCATAATGGGCTCAGGGATTGAGCCCCACAATTCATATAGCCAAGGAAGTTATAATCTTGATAAGCTAGTTACAAAGTCAATGCACATTGTCACATCAACAATGGGCTCGAGACCGACCACAAGTACAGTTTATAATTTAAGCAACTGACATATATGGAGGGCTAGTGTCACAATTGATTTGTTTATCCTACACATACCCCCTCTCCCCCATCCAATGGGCAGCGGTGGATAGGTTACAATCAAGTCGTTTTTTGCGTTTTATTCAGAGATTAGATCTTATTGGGTGAGGAAAGATATTCATATTTTAAAGAAGGCTTCTTGGCTGATGCTCTCCATTGATGGAAAATATACAACCTTTTGAAAATCAATGTTAGTTTGATCTAGATATTTGTAATTAACGAAAGTATTTATGTCATCTGAAAGGTAGAAATATAGGCTACATCTAAAATCCTTTGTCATAAATATAACTGAAGTGAAAACGAAGATATATGCGTTTTGATAGTTACTTGATGGCTAGCTCTGAGAGTGTGAAGCCCTGCACACCAGCCAATAAATTGTATAATTAGTTTCCATATATTTTAATTAATCTTAAAAATCTATATGTCAGAAGAAAGGAAGATGTAGCCGTTAATGTGACAACATTTAAAAAATATTATATCTTAAGTTAAATAAATAATATCACCTTATCGCCGGTGTCCGGACACATAAAAATTACCTAGGTATCAGTATCCAGCCAGGCGGGGATCACAGGCTGCACAATACTGATAAATTATGTAATGCACTAATTGTGGTCCATCTCGAACCCATTTATGTGACGACTTATAGTGAATTTTGTAACTAGCTCATCAAGATTGTAACTTGCTTAGCTAAATGATTTGTGGGGTTCGGTCCATTCATTTCTTTCTTTATTATGCACCCCATAATACACATCCCGTGGTCGGTGGTGTAAAGGATTACAGAGGCACATAATCGGTTCAGGAACTGAACCCTCTAGTTCGTTTAGCTAAGGCAAATAACAATCTTTTGACTCTAGTTACAAAATTATTAATGTACACATACTTATGGCATACATGTACATATTCATACGTATACATATACATACATATTTAATCACCACCACAAATACACACATCAGTAATCTTTTGTGTCACAAGTGATACAACAAGAGGCTCACAACAGTCACTATACAAGGCACTTTACATCTATGAGGAGTCGCACAGTTACTAGTCTTGCTGCACACCCACCCAACTGGGTGGCAGCTTACAGTCATGTGCTCCACACCCACCCAACTGGGGCGGCAGCTTTACAGTCATGTGCTCCACACACCACGCCAACTGGGTGGCAGCTTTACAGTTCATGTGCTCCACACCCACCCAACTGGGCGGCAGCTTTACAGTCATGTACTCCACACCCACCCCAACTGGGCGGCAGTTTTACAGTCATGTGCTCCACACCCACCCAACTGGGTGGCAGCTTTACAGTTATGTGCTCCACACCCACCCAACTGGGCGGCAGCTTTACAGTCATGTGCTCCACACCCACCCCAACTGGGTGGCATGCTTAAAATTTACAGTCATGTGCTCCACACCCACCCAACTGGGCGGCAGCTTTACAGTCATGTGTGTCCACACCACCCAACTGGGCGGCAGCTTTACAGTCATGTGCTCCACACCCACCCAACTGGGCGGCAGCTTTACGTCATTGTGCTCGACACCCACCCAACTGGGCGGCAGCTTTACAGTCATGTGCTCCACACCCACCCAACTGGGCGGCAGCTTTACAGTCATGTGTATGCATTACCTACAGTAAGCAAATTTTGGATACTTCGCTAAGATTTCGGGCAGCACATCATTATGAATGAAGTACTTACACATTTCATGGACACTATTGATGTTGTTATCTTTAAATTCCGCTATTTTTCACATTCCATTATATAATGACTCAAAGTATGCGAATAGTTCTGCTGACAGAGTTTACATTTAGTCAAATCTAGATCATCAGATGTTACAAACTTCCAGAGGTACTTGTTGCCGAGCCTAAACCTAGCAGTGGTAACATCTAGAAGTCTGCTAACATTATTGGATGACCCATAGACGAGCGATTCATCAAAGTTTATACAATATTGTGAAATTGAGAGTCAGTGTAGTAACATAAATTGGTAAATAATAAATATTGTAAGTTAAGAATCTGATGCATGTGTGTGTGTTGGGGGGGGGGCGGGGGTTATACCCTTGGTAAGCGAGAGTGGAAAGTAACCTTAGACGTACTGCGGTCAATGTGGGGGGGGAGGGGGAGGGAGGGTGGGAGAGTCAAATCCACCCTCCAACATCTGGACATAGTACCACCAGCCTCCACAACACTCCATCAGCCTCCAGCTGATGCTTGTAGATGCCTCATCTAACCTCACTTATGTCACACATTAACCTACAGTTCCTGTGATATTTAAACTCCTCATCACAGTGGCGTCTCACCAATATAAACTGTATTGGATTTTGTCCCGAAATAGCTATATGCTGACTGGATGTGTATGTATGTATGTATGTATGTATGTATGTATGTATGTATGCATGTATGCATGTATGCATGTATGTTATGTCATGTATGTATGTATGTATGTATGTATGTATGTATGTATGCATGTATGGGCATGTCTGCTGTATGTCATGCATGTATGAATGGATAGATGTGTATGTATGTAAGCCATGCATTGCATGCATGTAGTATGTATTGCATGCATGCATGTATGTATGCATGCATGCATGGTATGTATGTATGTATGTATGTATGTATGTATGTATGTATGTATGTATGTATGTATGCATGTGTATGTATGTATGTATGTATGGATAGATGGATGGATGTATGTATGTACGCATGCATGCATGTATGTATGTATGTATGTATGTATGTATGTATGTATGTATGTATGCATGCATGTATGTATAGATGGATGGATGTATGTACGCATGCATGCATGTATGTATGTATTTATATATGCATGTATATACGCATGTATGTATGTATTTATATACGCATGTATATACGCATGTATTTATATACGCATGTATGTATGTATGTATGGATGTACGCATGCATGTATGTATGATGTACGCATGCATGTATGTATGGATGTACGCATATGTATGTATGTACGCATGTATGTACGCATGTATGTATGTATGTATGTATGTACGTACGTATGTATGTATGCATGTATGTATGTATGTATGTATGTATGTATGTATGTATGTATGTATGTATGTATGTACGCATGCATGTATGTATGGATGTATGTATGGATGTACGCATGTATGTACACATGTATGTACGCATGTATGTACGCATGTATGTACGCATGTATGTATGTATGTATATATGTATGTATGTACGCACGCATGTATGTATGCATGTATGTATGTATGTATGTATGTATGTATGTATGTATGTATGTATGTATGTATGTATGTATGTAGTAGTATGATGATGATGGATGTATGTATGCACGCATGTATGTATGTATGTATGTATGTATGTATGTATGTATGTATGTATGTATGTATGTATGTATGTATGTATGTAGTATGTATGTATGCATGTATGTATGTATGTATGTATGCATGTGTGTATGTATGTATGTATGTATGTATGTATGTATGTATGTATGTATGTATGTATGTATGTATGTATGTATGCATGTGTGTATGTATGTATTCCCAATCACGTTAAAGACTCCCCCTCTATCATCCAGTTAAAGAGAAAAACAACTATACTAAATAATCAACTCCTTGTAACTTTAATTATGCTGACCTTCCTATCTGTATTCAGACTGAGCCTACCATCATTAAGGTGATTATAACGCTAGCCATAGGAATATTGGTAATTCGCAGTTCAGTAATCGTAACGGCAACCAACTGGTGTCACTATTAGGTAGTCACGATGATGCACAGATTGTGGGTGACCTTGAACCAACGCATATCTACGGAGGTATTCTTGATCTATGTCTCGGTGTCAACGTCTCCCACACCGTGTGTGCCTCGTCAATAGTGCCAGATATGGCGTCTGATCATCTGGCCATATTAGCCACTGTAAGCATTGGCAGCTCTATCCTCCCTGGTGGAGTGTTCAAGCGGAAGAGGCTGGCTGTGCCCATCGATCAACGAGACAATCTTGTTGCTCATGTGTCAGATTGGTGCAGTTCATCTGAGCCTTCATCAGTTGAAGATTTTAACAATGAGCTCACAGGTACTATCGAGCAGTTTATAGAATCACTTGATTCATCGTCCAGGCCACGTAACCCAAATTACACTGGTCATAGCACTTATGCTTATTATAATGATTCTAAATTGCATGCACTAAAACGCACTGCCAGAATAATTGGACTAGCTTGTAGAAGGACCCGCACTGCTGAAATGCTTCGGCTCTTTCAAGCGGCTCTGGCTAAGGCCAGGGAACGTATGGTGGAGCTGAGGCAGACAGACTGGGAAACTTTTGTCCGTGGTCTCAATTCTCACACGCCACTAAGTCGGGCATGGAAGGATATCAACAAGATCAAAGGGAAAAATGCTGCAGAGATCTCGTACCCTAATCCTCTGCACAGAGCAAATGATCTTGTTGATGCTTGGGCCACGACTTCCAGCTTTGACAGTCTTCCTCTACCCTCACAGAATGAATTAAATGATAGATATACTGATAGGGCAAGGTTCCTTGACTTCATGCTTCATCAAGAGGATGACTGTGACATGCTTTTTACTGAATACAAACTAGATTCTGCTCTACATAAAGGCAAAGCTACATCACCCGGGGAGGATGGAGTTACTTACGGCATACTGCTTATGCTTCTGCTAGTTCCAAGGAATACCTTTCTTCAATTGTATAATATGAGCTATGTAACTGGGGAGCTTCCTAAGTCATGGACCAACAGTGTTATTATTCCCATTCCTAAACCTCACCAGCCGAGTGCTTTATGCCCAGTCTCCCTCACTAGTTGTCTCTATAAGTGTCTTGAGAAGATGGTTCTCAACCGTCTCCTTTACAAAATTAATAATATGTTGTCTCCCCAGATATATGGCTTTATGCATGGAAAGAGTGTACATCACTGTATTACCACATTCCTCACCCTGCATACTGATAGGTCATATACCACTTTCCTAGATCTTAAGTCAGCCTTTGACATTGCTAACCCACACGTCATTATGAGAGAACTTGCTAAAATGAATGTTGGAATGTTAATGTTAAAAATTGTTCAAACTGAAATAAATATATAACACTGTACGGTACAGTTGTGTTTAATTATGTTTTGCGATTCCTATGGAAAAGGTATTTGTGCACCAAGTACTACTAGGTCATTATGAGATATGCTGAATGTTGTCAATATACCATCTGAATACGCTTCACTTTGCGTTAATCATTGGACGTCCTAATGATTAAGGTCCCCAAAAGGACTTAATCAGACCTCAGTGGATAATTTTACTCTCTCTCTCTCTCTCTCTCTCTCTCTCTCTCTCTCTCTCTCTCTCTCTCTCTCTCTCTCCCTCTCCCTCTCTCTCTCTCTCTCTCTCTCTCTCTCTCTCTCTCTCTCTCTCTCTCTCTCTCTCTCTCTCTCTCCCTCTCTCTCTCCCTCTCTCTCAGAGCATCCCCTTATGTGTTGTATGTGGGTGCTGAAGTTCAGTCTCTTGTCTATGTATAGGTGAAGGAACTTTCCATAATTGTTATTGCTAATGTTTACTTGTAATACTGGGTATACATCCGGTGTTCTTACCCTCGACCGCGGCGAGGGTAAGCCGTGGCCGTATGGTCTGAAACCCACAAATATTTACAATGGGGGGGGGGGGGGATAACATTTCCTCTTCAAGCACGCGCACACAAATGAACTATGTTACTTAACTGGAAGCACTCGTACAACATAATTTACACGATTTCTCAGGATAATTATACTTCTTACCAGCATATATACAGTATAGTACCTAGGAGGTTCTCTTCAATGATATCTAAGATAATTAAAAGAACCCAAGCAAACCACTGTGGAAATGTGCAGGACAAACATATCAATTGTGACACTAGCTCTCCACTTATGGCATTTGCTTAATTTAGAAACTGTACTTGTGGTCGATCTCGAACCCATGTTGTTGATGTGACGATGTGTTATGAATTTTGTGGCTAGCTCCTCAAGATTGTAACTTGCTTAGATAAATAAATTGTGTGTTCAGTCCCTGAACCCATTATGTGATAAATTAACTAAACTAAAAACTATAGTCTGGCGACGAAGCCTGAACTGCATAATGTAAATAGGGATTAACCAGAAAAAGATATAGGTGAAGAATAACATCAGGTAACTGCGTTAATTACAATATTAGATCAAACTAACATTGATTTTCAAAAGGTTGTATTTTCCATCAATGGAGAGCATCAGCCAAGAAGCCTTCTTTAAAATATGAATATCTTTCCTCACCCAATAAGATCTAATCTCTGAATAAAACGCAAAAAACGACTTGATTGTAACCTATCCACCGCTGCCCATTGGATGGGGGAGAGGGGGTTATGTGTAGGATAAACAAATCAATTGTGACACTAGCCCTCCATATATGTCAGTTGCTTAAATTATAAACTGTACTTGTGGTCGGTCTCGAGCCCATTGTTGATGTGACAATGTGCATTGACTTTTGTAACTAGCTTATCAAGATTATAACTTCCTTGGCTATATGAATTGTGGGGCTCAGTCCCTGAGCCCATTATGCGCCTCTGTAACACTCCACTATCGCCCATAGGATGGGTATGGGGTGCATAATAAATGAACTAAAATAAGCTCTGCCTTTTTGATAACATATACAATTATAAGCTTTATTTGTGAATCTCAATTAATTAAGCAATATATCACAGAGCCTGTAGGGTTCGGTGAGATGAGCGAAGAGACATGGGAGATTTCACATAAGTACAGTACATGGTAGTTTAAGTAGCGAACGCATGTCAACGAATAACGAGTATATATAACAACACTATTGTCCTATGAAGTCGATTTAACTTCCAAACATATATTTTTTTAATAAATGTTAAATGTTTTCTGGCTAGCTATGTTAGATTTTATTAAAAATACGTATTCTACTTGTTAACATTATAATTTAAATTTGTGATAATTTGTGCAGAGAAGTGCGACAACTGGATATGCCAACAAACACTTTCCAAACAACGATATATCTTGGATAAGTCGTTCCACAACATTGACGCTTGGACCGTCGACTTCCTTTGATGCTACTTATTTACTTATTTCATAATGAAATTATATTAGTTTGGAGTAAATATATGTTTTCTCATGTTCTGCATTCAGCACCCACATTATAGTAAATATACCATATTACTTCATTACTTAAATAATGCTAGGAGGGTTTGAGTAGCTTTGGGTCTTTAGTGGACAGAATCTCCAATAGATGGGGCGAGAGTCGCTCCCTCTCTCTCGCCCGAGCAAGAGTCGAAACTTAATTTAAAATTGATATATCTTTGTTCTCGAACATGATATATTTCATTTGGTGAAATCATAATAATGTTCATATCTCGGTCTTTCTGGAGGCATATAAGATTTTAGGCTTTATTAGCGTATCTTTGATAATTATACAATATATCGGCAAGTGCGTAGGCGTCTGCACTCCATGCCCGACAAGCTACTGAGCGCTACTATAAAAACATATGTATCTTCACTTGAGCTATAAATATGTCTATTGTAATGTATTGAAAATGAAGCTCTTATTTCTATCTTGCTTAAGACATATAAAACATTTGTGTTTATTAACGAATTTACGTGAAATAAACATTGATCTGAGAGAGAGTTGCTCTGTCGTTCAGTCTGTACGGGGTGGGAGCTCCGTAATTTTTAAAATACATGTATCTTCATTAGAACTTTAAATATGTCTATGGTAAAGTGTTTAAAGTGAAGCTTATATGTCTGCCTTTCTTGAGACATATAAAACATATATGTTTATTAACGAATTCACGTGAAATAAACATTGTTCTGAGAGAGAGTTGCTCGGTCGATCAATCTGTCCGGGGTTAAAGCTCGGCTATTATAAAAGTACACGTATCTTCGCTTTAAATTTAAATATGCCCATGGTAAGGTATTTAGAATGAAGCTTATATTTCTATCTTTCTTGTGACATATAAAACTCTTACGTTTATTAAGGAATCTGTGTGAAATAGGCATGGTTCTGAGATGAATGCTGCGGTTTTCGAGCTCGACGCGCGGCAATGGACGCCTTAAACATCCAGTGGGTGTTATTGGACCCTATACCCATTTTATTTGTGGTTGGAGCCCCATACCCATTCTATGGGTGGTTGGAGCCCCATACCCATCCTGTGGGTTGTAGTGGACGCCATACTCATCCTGTGGGTGGTATTGGACCCCATACCCTTCCTGTGGGTGGATGTGACCCTCATACCCATCCTGTGGGTGGTATTGGACCCCTTTCCCACCTAACAGGCGGTCGGTGACAATATACCCATCCTAGCTATAGTTGGTATAGTAGACACAATACCGTCCTGTTTGCAGTAGTTTACCCCATAGACATTCAAATGTAACATCGTTTTCTGTTAGCGTTCCTACAAAACATTCTTTAAAGATTTTTAAAGCCAAACTATGGTATATAATATTGATTGGTGAAGCACTGTTATTCTATGTAATAATTTATAGTGCTTATTATAATTTACTAAGAACAACTAATATTTCTCAAAACAAAACTACGAGCCTTCAATAGGATATAGCTGATCTGTAATATTATAAGAGCATGGACAACAGTAGGTAAATTTCACAACCCATGTGGGACCTGAAAACTACAATTTTCCTTATAATTGAACCAATCACGAATATTCTGCTATCTATGTTGACGGACGGGTACTGTGACACGTAAATTGGTACGTGAGGAAGAGTTTGGGCCTTGGTAAAAAAAGTAACTGGGAATATATCACATATTTACTAATTCATATTCAACATATTGACTTTAAGCATTAAGTCATATATGTGCTGTCTTGTGTGAGAACGGGTTGGCAAATGTTACAGGAGAATCTGTTAGGGAACGTAACGTTAACCGAAGGTTCGGCTTTCTTTGCGCAACATCACCAGAGACTCAAGGACTGCAAGGCGGCTGCATTTAAGTATCTTGGCAAGGCCCAAGAAAAGATGAAAGAACGTAACGATGCTAAATCTAAGTTACGGGTATTTCAGCCTGGCGACCCTGTCCTGGTATTAAAGCCTCGACTAGGGAACACTATGTCCCACAAGTACGAAGGCCCCTACATTGTGACAGAAAAGACTGGGGACCTCACGTACAAAGTGAGGCACTCTGACAAACGTAACCAGGTAATGCTCATACATGTAAATCGACTGAAGAAGTTCCAGGGCCCCAGGCCCATTGCACTAACCAATGTTTCCATTCCCAGTGAGAGAGGGAATGATTGTTCTGGGGACCCAACTAATCTCATTTTCAATAATTCTAGTTCTGTGAATGCTGTGGAGGGACTGTCCCATTTGCAGATGGCCCAACGTGAAGAGGTGCAGTCGTTGGTTGATGAATTCTCCAGTCTGTTCGGGGAGGTCCCGACCCAGACTGATGCCATTTGCCATGATGTCGAGTTGACGGACTACACTCCCATTCGCCTTCAACCCTATCGGATGAGTCCAGAAAAGAAGGCCATCGTACGGAAGGAGGTCGACTTCTTGCTCCAGCACGGCCTCATCCGGCCGAGCCAAGGCTCTTGGTGCTCGCCCTGCCTTTTGGTCCCCAAACCAGACGGCTCCTGGCGATTATGCACCGACTATCGGCAGCTCAGCAAGGTGACCATTGTGGATGCCTATCCGCTGCCCCTCCTCGAGGACTGCATTGACGAGTTGGGAAATGCCAAGTACGTTTCAAAATTCGACCTCTCGAGGGGGTATTATCAAATCCCACTCACTGAACGTGCTAAACAGCTCACCGCGTTCGTGACACCCGAGGGTGTTTTTGAGTATCAAGTGTTACCGTTCGGCTTGCGTAATGCCCCTGCCACGTTCCAGAGACTCATGAACTCTCTACTCGCTAAGGTGCCAAATTGTCGGGCGTATTTAGATGATATCGTGTTGTTTGACAGTAATTGGGCTGACCACATAGCTAGGTTACGCCAGTTGTTTGCCATCTTGAAAAGGGCAAATCTTACCTTAAATGCTAAAAAGTGTCATTTTGGCCAAGGCACAGTGACGTACCTCGGTTATGAAGTGGGCCAAGGAAAAGTGTTACCTCGGCAAGATAAAATCAGTGCCATTCTGGAGTATCCAGTACTAAAGTCTAAAAAGGACGTTCAAAGATTTATCGGTATGTGTGTGTACTATCGACATTTTTGTCAGAACTTTTCCAGTGTTGCCACTCCTCTCACAGACTTCTTGCGGAAAGCCGTTAAATTTAAGTGGTCATCAGACTGCTCAGAGGCATTTAAAAATTTGAAATTGATCTTAGCTTCTGCCCCAGTGCTTGCTAGTCCAAGGTTCGACCGACCGTTTAAAATTCATGTTGACGCGTCTGACTCGGGTGCTGGTGCAGTGTTCTTGCAAACTGGGGATGATCAGGTGGAACACCCAGTATATTATTACTCTGTGAAATTCGACAAGGCGCAACGCAATTATTCAGTGGTAGAAAAAGAGGCGTTGGCGCTAGTGTTAACATGTAAAAAGTTCGAAGTTTACCTCACAGGTAATATAGTGGAAGTGTACACGGACCATAACCCACTAGTTTTCCTGACTCAGATGAAGGGTAAGAATAAACGCATCCTCAGGTGGGCGTTGTACCTACAGGACTTCAATCTTTCCATTACCCACCTACCGGGCAGACTCAACGTGATAGCCGACGCTCTGTCCCGGTTGCCTGAATAACATTCATCTGAGCCACAGAAAGCCATTTACCAACCGTCATGCTTTAGTTAATTTTTTTTAGGTTCTCCTGTGACATTAAATATTCTGTGTCCAATTTATTTACTTCCCTGTTCTTTTATTTTTGTTGTGTATGTTTTTTTTTTTTTCTTTCAGAGAACTCCTTTGTATTTTTTTTTTTGCAGAGAAATTGCTTTTGATTGATTTTTTGTTTTTGTCATATGTTTTTCTTTTTGTTCTCTGTATACTCTTACAAAAAAATATGACTACTATTCTAGTAGTCACATTTTTTTTTCTCTGAAGGGGGGAGGAGTGTTACGACCCTGGGTTCTCCAGTGGAAACCAGAGGTCAAAATTGAGCTATTAAACTTCCTGGTAGTACAGTTGGGCATCTCGAATAGCAATTGTTTGTATCTTCCCTGCCAGATGTAAGACTATTATTGTTTCTCAAAGAGCATTTAAAGACTGAGCTGGGGGTTGATTATTAAATAATAACATAGGCACCAACTTTGCTTACTAATACTTTCTAATCATTCATAAAGTAACAATACGTTGCATAGGGGAAGATCTTTAATGTGCTTAGCTGCACGATCAATTAGGCTCCTCCCGGCACCACGACATGAGGGAGGCAGCTGGTGGCTAGCTCGCTCTTCTCTGGCTGGTGTCGTGCGGATAAGACCTACTCTGTGGCTGTATCCCTACTCTTCTCCCTTCTCCTCTTACTTATTTCCCTTACCTGAAGTTCCTGTATCCTTACGCTAAGTACGGGGCATTAGTAAGTGTACCTACTCTGGTAGTAACTATTGGTGAGACCTGGGGTTAGTATTTGCCAGTGTTTTGTTTACCCTAAGTGTTGTGTTTTGTATTAGGGTACCACATGGTCTCACTACCCTAAGCTGCATCCAGCTTCAGTGCTTATCCAGTAGTACTTTACCCTAGCTTGTTATTAGTGTAAATCTTGTATCCTGTCTATGTGGACCAAGGCTTTTAACGTAAGATAGTGTGGTAAAGTTATTATTATTATTGCTATTGGTGTGAGTGTATATGGGGGGTTGTTAAGGGGTTAATAAATAAGTACATGAATTACAGAGTATCTCTTCTTCCAAGGTGGGAGCGCAGTGATCAACCCTTAGACTAACATATATGGTCTTGTAGCAAGTTATTACTACTGTGGATAGTTTATTTTGGGGGCCGGGCCTTTTAGCTCTCCCATATTTGATACTCTTGTCTTCTAACTACCTTTACCCCTTAATAGTACCAGTACCCCATAGAAGCCCCACTTCCATTGTTGTAACACTGTCAATGCAATCGGAGCTTTAATATACCAATGTGGTTTAATATACCTGTACCTACTAATCTCTCTAATCTCATGTTTAGTTTTTTCTTTGTTGCAATGTATCAATCATTTTATTAATTCCGCTATAATTTACCTACTTAAAATTATCTTAGATTAAGGACTTGGCCGAAACGCTGCGCGTACTAATGGCCTTAAGTGTAAATACCATGCTATGTATTCTAACAAACCCAGTGTACCTTCTTGTATATAGAAATAAAATTGATTAGTTTGGCATTCTAGGGAATAAAATAAGTTTGTAATATATGGGAAACGTTACCGAAATGAAGTTAAATTGGTAATAGATATAAATGTAAAGCAGACGTGAATCTAGTGTTAGATCATTGACTGTAAAAGACAATAAAATATACAAATGAGTAAAGAAATTGGTTAAAGTTTGGTATTTGTCCAGTGTGAAAATATTTTAGTAAGTTGTGTATTAGATAGGCTAAGGAATGGTAAAATAATAAATGCGAAGAGGGCATTGTAAGTAAGTTAAGATTTTTATTTAAAATCTTAGTTCAAAGGGGAAACAATACATACCTCATCTTTTTTTTAGATGAGGAGTGGAGAGATAAGCATCATGGTTGATTGGTACAGCGAATCCGAGCGTGGAACAGCGCATATACCAGTGGATTTTGAACTGTGGCTGTGCTTCCGTAGTAGGTCGACGAAAGATTAGTGTTGAAGACGAGGATCACGCGACCACACCGTGAGTAACGCAAACATCGCCAAAGAGTTGTAAATGTCAAATGAAGATAAGCTGAGGGCACAAGAAACAAGGGGTTCTTGTGCTGCATGTTTTTACTTTACTGGTTTACAATTATGTTTGTTTAACTTATGCTTCACCTTTAAGTTAAATCAGCTAGGATGTCCTAGACGCTGTCTTCGGGCCTCATGCCTCTCCCTTTAAGTTTATCTTGGACTCGTATTATGATTAGTTCCTTCAGCAATTTATTGCTAGTTATGCATTGCCTAAGTGCATGTCATTTTACTTACCGTTTTACCTTTATACTTGTTTTCTTGACTGTCATTAAGTACTGACAGCTAGACAGTACCAGTTTCGTTTACCAGTACCAGTGAACGTTTCCAGTCGTTTTGTCTG
>NC_091190.1:25593758-25599903 GCF_040958095.1 Procambarus clarkii | reverse complement strand
ATATATATATATATATATATATATATATATATATATATATATATATATATATATATATATATATATATATATATAATTTGTTGTACCTAATAGCAAGAACGCAATATCTGGCCTACAATGGAACCCGGCGTGGGGCCAGGATTGCCTTGTGATAACCTGATAAGTAAGGCTGTTGCTTGAAGTGACCTGCAGCCCACATATACGGCCCCACATATGCGGGGCCCACATATGTGAGCCCACATATGCGGGCCCACACATCCACCACAACGTGTTGCTCCGGCACTTGCTTCAGGAACTTGCCCAATTGCTTGAATGACACTTGTTTTTTCTGCAATATTTCCTATACTAGCATTATCGTACCTCTGTTAGTCCAATATTTGTATAGGCCTACACGTGAACACTAGTAAAATAGGTCAGTATTTTGCTTTAAGGAAAGAAAACGAAGTTGTGTTTTACATCATAAATCCTGTTATGGACGGCATTAAATTGCAGTCATTAATTATTGCACTAATCCGTGAACCAGTATTGACCCTGGGTGCACCTGGGGCAGCATGTACTCCCCTGCAGGTGCTTGCCTAAGGCTTCCAGCACGGTCGTGTCGCAGCTCCTAAGTCCCCCTTGTCGAATCATTAGTAGTTTAAGGCACTGATACTCTTTGGTTTATTGTGTAATGTTTATGTATGTTAATTTTTTAATTTACCTACGACAACATGTCAAGTCGAAATGTTTACACAGAAGACCTTTCAAGAACGTATTTGAGACTTTATTTCTCTAGTTGTTACAGCATGTGAATGTCTCCTGGTTCGTCTATTTCTCTAGATTTTATGCATGTGAATGTCTCGCCATACTCAAGAGTGGGTCTCACATGGGTTGTACACCTGGGCACCATACTCAAGAGTAGGTCTCACATGGGTTGTACACCTGGGCACCATACTCAAGAGTAGGTCTCACACGGGTTGTACACCTGGGCACCATACTCAAGAGTGGGTCTCACATGGGTTGTACACCTGGGCACCATACTCAAGAGTAGGTCTCACACGGGTTGTACACCTGGGCACCATACTCAAGAGTAGGTCTCACACGGGTTGTACACCTGGGCACCATACTCAAGAGTGGGTCTCACATGGGTTGTACACCTGGGCTCCATACTCAAGAGTGGGTCTCACACGGGTTGTACACCTGGGCACCATACTCAAGAGTAGGTCTCACACGGGTTGTACACCTGGGCACCATACTCAAGAGTGGGTCTCACACGGGTTGTACACCTGGGCACCATACTCAAGAGTAGGTCTCACACGGGTTGTACACCTGGGCACCATACTCAAGAGTGGGTCTCACACGGGTTGTACACCTGGGCACCATACTCAAGAGTAGGTCTCACACGGGTTGTACACCTGGGCACCATACTCAAGAGTGGGTCTCACACGGGTTGTACACCTGGGCACCATACTCAAGATGGGTCTCACATGGGTTGTACACCTGGGCACCATATTCAAGAGTGGGTCTCACATGGGTTGTACACCTGGGCACCATACTCAAGAGTGGGTCTCACACGGGTTGTACACCTGGGCACCATACTCAAGAGTAGGTCTCACACGGGTTGTACACCTGGGCACCATACTCAAGAGTGGGTCTCACATGGGTTGTACACCTGGGCACCATACTCAAGAGTAGGTCTCACACGGGTTGTACACCTGGGCACCATACTCAAGAGTAGGTCTCGCACGGGTTGTACACCTGGGCACCATACTCAAGAGTAGGTCTCACACGGGTTGTACACCTGGGCACCATACTCAAGAGTAGGTCTCACACGGGTTGTACACCTGGGCACCATACTCAAGAGTGGGTCTCACACGGGTTGTACACCTGGGCACCATACTCAAGAGTGGGTCTCACACGGGTTGTACACCTGGGCACCATACTCAAGAGTAGGTCTCGCACGGGTTGTACACCTGGTTGGGCATCGTTCCTTTCCCCCGTCCCATCACAAATCCTTATCCTGTTCCCTTCCATTCTCGTTATCTTCACAACTCCTCTTGGTTGGGTCATGTAGCCATTTCTTCGACCGCCATTTGGAGTGTCAAGATCTCCCTTATAAGACCTTACAGTTCCTCTGTTCTAATTGTTTTCATTAGTTATAGCATTAACGGCAAACAGAGAAATAACAAATCGGCTTGTTATATGTATCAGATCGTTAACATTAACTAGATATTTGATGGACCCTTATAGCGCCCCTAGTGGCGCTCCACTCATTGTATCTCTTGATACCTCCACTCTCATTATAGCTCGTTGTTTACATCCCCAGAGGTACTCCTTCTCCTACCTTGAACACTGGTACACATCAGGTCTTCTTTTTCTGCCTGGCTCCCCCACTCCCAAACACTCCTGCGGCCAGGTGCCAGCTGGAGGGACTGGCCAGGTGCCAGCTGGAGGGACCGGCCAGGTAGGTCACCTGGAGGGACCGGCCAGGTAGGTCACCTGGAGGGACCGGCCAGGTAGGTCACCTGGAGGGACCGGCCAGGTAGGTCACCTGGAGTGACCGGCCAGGTAGGTCACCTGGAGGGACCGGCCAGGTAGGTCACCTGGAGGGACCGGCCAGGTAGGTCACCTGGAGGGACTGGCCAGGTAGGTCACCTGGAGGGACTGGCCAGGTAGGTCACCTGGAGGGACCGGCCAGGTAGGTCACCTGGAGGGACCGGCCAGGTAGGTCACCTGGAGGGACTGGCCAGGTAGGTCACCTGGAGGGACCGGCCAGGTAGGTCACCTGGAGGGACTGGCCAGGTAGGTCACCTGGAGGGACCGGCCAGGTAGGTCACCTGGAGGGACCGGCCAGGTAGGTCACCTGGAGGGACTGGCCAGGTAGGTCACCTGGAGGGACTGGCCAGGTAGGTCACCTGGAGGGACCGGCCAGGTAGGTCACCTGGAGGGACCGGCCAGGTAAGTCACCTGGAGGGACCGGCCAGGTAGGTCACCTGGAGGGACCGGCCAGGTAGGTCACCTGGAGGGACCGGCCAGGTAGGTCACCTGGAGGGACCGGCCAGGTAGGTCACCTGGAGGGACTGGCCAGGTAGGTCACCTGGAGGGGGGGAGAGGAAGGCGGTAATGGTTAAGACTCGACACACCACAAGAACAATATTATCACTGTATATTCTCCCTCTAAGCTTCTCTGGCTATCTCGCTATCTTATTTGCAGTGTTTATTCTACCATTACCTTCTCTCGCTCTGGCTATCACACCTGTTTTTATAGCGCAAAATACCTGTCTGGAAGTTGCTATCTTGCCTCTCCCGTAGTCGCTGATTGCGTAGGATAACTGGTCAGACATTAGTTCCTACTGCTGATACTGCTGTGGTGCCCTGACAGCTAAGTGGACAGCGCTTCGGATTCGTAGTTCTGAGGTTCCGGGTTCGATCCCCGATGGAGGCATAAAAACAAAATGGGCAGAGTTCCTTTCACCCTGATGCACCTGTTACCTAGCAGTAAATAGGTACCTAGGAGTTAGACAGCTGCTACGGGCTGCTTCCTGGGGACGTGTAACAAAAAGGAGGCCTGGTCGAGGACCGGGCCGCGGGGACGCTAAACCCTGAAATAATCTCAAGATAACTAAGATGATACTGAAGGAGCTATAAGATTTAGTTTGGGTCGTGTTGGGTTAGAAACGAAGTCATTGGATCTTTAGGTAAATCCTTAAGATTAAGATTTAGGTAAATCATTAAGATCTTAAATATATTAGATCCTTAAGTACCCTGTGTCGTGGGAAGATAAACATATCTTTAAACATACCCTTAACCTCCTGGTTGGTGGTCTGTTCAACCAGACTGTTTGACGCTGCTGCTCGCAGTCTGATGAATGAATATTACGACACTTTCATTTTACTAATACATCGCATTTTTAACGGATTACTCCCTAACGTACAAAATTCGATGTGTTAGGTGAGAGAACCGGGTGAGTCGCAAACACACACACGCCAGTGTGTGTGTTTGTGCACGAACATTTGTGTATTTGTTTTATGTTCAATCGTTTTTTTTTCCAGTACTTGATTTTTTACAAAATAAAACTTGTTTCCCAGCTCACAACGTAACAATTGCGGTGGTTTAGGGATATTAAAACCACCGCAACATTGGTGTTTCCAGTAGTTTAGGTGGGTTGTCTAGGGCCTGGCGCTTCAGGGCAGGCTAAACCATTGCATATTTTACGTAGTGGCAATCGAGGGAATAGACTTTCACGGAGCGACAGGACGCGACACCCACAGAGATTGTAAGTGGTAAGTGGCACTTAAGTTTCGGTTCCCAAGTGGTAGTTGCCTGCTATAAAATGTAGGACTCGGACGGTGATTGGCTGGTCTGCCGTAGGGAAAGGCCCCAGGCAGGCCTCTCTTACAAAACTGAAAGCAACGTAATATTGACGTTTATATGCACATTGATAACGTCAGTATAAGTT
Organism: Procambarus clarkii; assembly: GCF_040958095.1. NCBI lineage: Eukaryota > Metazoa > Arthropoda > Malacostraca > Decapoda > Cambaridae > Procambarus > Procambarus clarkii. The sequence goes on along the minus strand of NC_091190.1, from coordinate 25,595,465 downwards.
TATTAATATTGTAGTGCATGAATCTTTTCCAGGACCTCAGACACTCGTGAGGTCCATTGCCTCATAAGTGTCCCAAGTCTGGGAAGAGTTTCAGTCGAGGTGACTGAACCTCTTCATATAAATTAAATATATAAGGTGCTTTAATTTTATACAAGTACGTCGCAAAATAAAAACGAAATAACCAATGTAACTATTGTTTGAGGCTAGTTACCAACCACTTGGGCTGGACGGTAGAGCGACGGTCTCTCTTCGTGCAGGTCGGCGTTCAATCCCCGACCGTCCAAGTGGTTGGGGCACCATTCCAGCCCGTCCTCCAAACAAAGATCCAAAAGTGATTCCATCCACCCACCAAACCCCCTGTTTATGAATGAAAAGCAGTTTACACACGACTCACAACTGCTGACGTTCGAACATATCCGGAACAAGTGTTTCACTGACGAATTTTGTTCGAATCACAACGCTGTAAATGCTTCACCCACGTACTACAAATACAAATAATCGCCAACAGAACCTAAACACCTAACCTAACCTCTGCCTATATATGCACAATATGCTAATATATTATAATATTAATTTATACTTGAGAAAATTCCCGTTTTGAATGAACAGCATGTTAAAATTTATGAATGCGTCTGTGGGGTCGACCGCTGGATGTAATAGACTTGAGTCGAGGACGGGTTGCACCATTCCTTTCCCCCCGTCCCATCCCAAATCATCCTGATCTCTCCAAGTGCTATCTAGTCATAATGGCTTGGCCCTTTCCCCCTGATAGTTCAATCCAAATTATGGCTAGTTGTGCTAGGGTTTTGGTCGGATGTATGTGAGGATAGTTCCTTGCTTTATTTTATATATATATATATATATATATATATATATATATATATATATATATATATATATATATATATATATATATATATATATATATATATATATATATATGTCGTACCTAGTAGCCAGAACGCACTTCTCAGCCTACTATGCAAGGCCCGATTTGCCTAATAAGCCAAGTTTTCATGAATTAATTGTTTTTCGACTACCTAACCTACCTAACCTAACCTAACCTATCTTTTTCAGCTACCTAACCCAACCTAACCTATAAAGAGAGGTTAGGTTAGGTTAGGTAGGGTTGGTTAGGTTCGGTCATATATCTACATTAATTTTAACTCCAATAAAAAAAATTGACCTCATACATAATGAAATGGGTAGCTCTATCATTTCATAAGAAAAAAATTAGAGAAAATATATTAATTCGTGAAAACTTGGCCTATTAGGCAAATTGGGCCTTGCATAGTAGGCTGAGAAGTGCGTTCTGGCTACTAGGTACGACATATGTATATATATATGTATATATATATATATATATATATATATATATATATATATATATATATATATATATATATATATATATATACATATATATATATATATATATATATATATATATATATATATATATATATATATATATATATATATATATATATATATATATATGTCGTACCTAGTAGCCAGAACTCACTTTTCAGCCTACTATGCAAGGCCCGATTTGCCTAATAGGCCAAGTTTTCATGAATTAATTGTTTTTCGACTACCTAACCTACCTAACCTACCTTTTTCGGCTACCTAACCTAACCTAACCTATAAAGATAGGTTAGGTTAGGTTAGGTAGGGTTGGTTAGGTTCGGTCATATATCTACGTTA
>NC_091190.1:25448758-25588758 GCF_040958095.1 Procambarus clarkii | reverse complement strand
CTTCGCTAGTGGCGCTGAGCAGAGCTTCGATAGTGGCGCTGAGCAGAGCTTCGATAGTGGCGCTGAGCAGCAGGGCTTCGCTAGTGGCGCTGAGCAGCAGGGCTTCGCTAGTGGCGCTGAGCAGCAGGGCTTCGCTAGTGGCGCTGAGCAGCAGGGCTTCGCTAGTGGCGCTGAGCAGCAGGGCTTCGCTAGTGGCGCTGAGCAGAGCTTCGATAGTGGCGCTGAGCAGCAGGGCTTCGCTAGTGGCGCTGAGCAGAGCTTCGATAGTGGCGCTGAGCAGCAGGGCTTCGCTAGTGGCGCTGAGCAGCAGGGCTTCGCTAGTGGCGTTGAGCAGCAGGGCTTCGCTAGTGGCGTTGAGCAGCAGGGCTTCGCTAGAGGCGTTGAGCAGCAGGGCTTCGCTAGAGGCGTTGAGCAGCAGGGCTTCGCTAGAGGCGTTGAGCAGCAGTGCTTCGCTAGAGGCGTTGAGCAGCAGGGCTTCGCTAGAGGCGTTGAGCAGCAGGGCTTCGCTAGAGGCGTTGAGCAGGGCTTCGCTAGAGGCGTTGAGCAGGGCTTCGCTAGAGGCGTTGAGCAGCAGGGCTTCGCTAGTGGCATTGAGCAGTGCTTCGCTAGAGGCGTTGAGCAGGGCTTCGCTAGAGGCGTTGAGCAGCAGGGCTTCGCTAGTGGCGTTGAGCAGCAGGGCTTCGCTAGTGGCGTTGAGCAGCAGGGCTTCGCTAGAGGCGTTGAGCAGTGCTTCGCTAGTGGCGTTGAGCAGTGCTTCGCTAGAGGCGCTGAGCAGTGCTTCGCTAGAGGCGCTGAGCAGTGCTTCGCTAGAGGCGTTGAGCAGTGCTTCGCTAGAGGCGCTGAGCAGTGCTTCGCTAGAGGCGCTGAGCAGTGCTTCGCTAGAGGCGTTGAGCAGTGCTTCGCTAGAGGCGCTGAGCAGTGCTTCGCTAGAGGCGCTGAGCAGTGCTTCGCTAGAGGCGCTGAGCAGTGCTTCGCTAGTGGCGCTGAGCAGAGCGCGCGCGCACACACACTCCTTTGTGTGTGTGTGTGTGTGTGTGTGTGTGTGTGTGTGTGTGTGTGTGTGTGTTTTTTTTTTTTTTTTTTTTTTGCAGGGATATTCCTGCGTGGGCCCTAAGCCTCTGTCTAGCCCACTAAGTGTTGCTTGTTTCTGTTTTACTTGGGCGGAGTATGAGTATTTATGACTCGTATGGTCGCTTCAGTAAGATTTTGCCATGTGTGTTTAACAACTTCTTCTGCTCTGTTGAATCTAAGTTGAAATCTTAATGGGTTTGTAACTGTGCACTGTGTTAGATAATGTTCCAGTGGTCTGTCGGGCATTTCTCCACAGTGTTGACATTTCCTCTCATCTTCCGGAACCTGTAAGCCTATTTCCCATGCACATGGGTATCCAAGCCTGATGCGATGTAAATGTACTTCTGTTGCTCTACTGTTCCCTTTCATCAAACTAAGTGGTTCGTAGTTGGTTGAATTCTTGTACCAACCCGCAGGTGTGTGTGTGTGTGTGTGTGTGTGTGTGTGTGTTTCACCTGTTATCTCCTTGGCAGTCATTTCATGCACAGTTACTCTTCGGCCACAGATGTCAAACATCTCGACAGAGTTTGTTTATTTTGTGTTGAGACTTGACAGTTGTCGTGCCGATGTAACTGTTGTGGAAAGCACGATGTTTCCGCTCAAGAGGACTCCTGCCCTGGCTTGTGGCTCTTTGTGATCGCTGTTGTCAACCGGCTTGAGTCGGCCTCGATACGCATATAGTTCGTTATATACGCGTACGACAGTTCGTACGCTTCTGGTCCGACAAAACCACTTCGGATTGCCCCTTTGAACCAAGTGAACGTGGCCCCACGTCAACTCGTCCTCACTCTAAATGCGACTTATTTGTACGCTTGGAATACAGGCGTACGTCCTGAATGACTGTGGGAAACTTAAATGCCTTGGCAAGGTACGCTTTTCTGGGCTATTGAAAATTAACATCAATGGTTTAGGTTGGTCTACATTCGTACGATTTCGTACGCTAATAACTTTTATATCGTATGCTTGTTACGTGGTAGGAACGGGCTGGTGTCGGCAGCCCGTTCTCAACCACATTTGTTTACGCAACCGATCCTTGGCGTAAAAATTGAGGTGGTTTTAGGGGAAATTAAAAACCACTGAAATATTGACGTGTGAGTGAGGGTTGGTGAGGTGAATAATGGTTGGTGTGAGTCAGGGGTGGTAATGAGGGGTCGTAATTAGTCAGTGTATAATGAGATAATTGTTTAATGAGGCAGCATCGCCTTGGCCAACATACTCGGGCTTAAAAAAAATATTTGACGTATGAGTAAAAATTATATTACCACATGCACTGGTTGGTCGTGCGACGGCGGCGCTTCTTGCACGGTCGACGTTCGATTCCCATCGTCCAAGTGGTTGGACATCGTTCCTTTCCTCCATCATTGTATCTCAGCTCCTTGTCCTCGTACCACAGCTCCTTGTCCTCGTACCCCAGCTCCTTGTCCTCGTACCCCAGCTCCTTGTCCTCGTACCCCAGCTCCTTGTCCTCGTACCCCAGCTCCTTGTCCTCGTACCTCAGCTCCTTGTCCTCGTACCCCAGCTCCTTGTCCTCGTACCTCAGCTCCTTGTCCTCGTACCCCAGCTCCTTGTCCTCGTACCCCAGCTCCTTGTCCTCGTACCTCAGCTCCTTGTCCTCGTACCACAGCTCCTTGTCCTCGTACCCCAGCTCCTTGTCCTCGTACCTCAGTTCCTTGTCCTCTTACCTCAGCTCCTTGTCCTCGTACCACAGCTCCTTGTCCTCGTACCCCAGCTCCTTGTCCTCGTACCACAGCTCCTTGTCCTCGTACCCCAGCTCCTTGTCCTCGTACCTCAGTTCCTTGTCCTCTTACCTCAGCTCCTTGTCCTCGTACCCCAGCTCCTTGTCCTCGTACCCCAGCTCCTTGTCCTCGTGCCCCAGCTCCTTGTCCTCGTACCCCAGCTCCTTGTCCTCGTACCACAGCTCCTTGTCCTCGTACCCCAGCTCCTTGTCCTCGTGCCCCAGCTCCTTGTCCTCTAGTCCTCTAATCTTTGTCTATCTCATATCCCCTGCCAGTGCTATATAGTCATACTTGGCTAATTAGCATTTTCTCTTCATTATTGTCTTGCCTTCATCAATAAGGCAGCTCTTAATATTGGTTGTTAGACTCTTGCAGCCCCTGACTCTTGCAGCCCCTGACTCTTGCAGCCCCCTGACTCTTGCAGCCCCCTGACTCTTGCAGCCCCCTGACTCTTGCAGCCCCCTGACTCTTGCAGCCCCCTGACTCTTGCAGCCCCCTGACTCTTGCAGCCCCCTGACTCTTGCAGCCCCCTGACTCTTGCAGCCCCTGACTCTTGCAGCCCCTGACTCTTGCAGCCCCCTGACTCTTGCAGCCCCTGACTTGCAGCCCCCTGACTCTTGCAGCCCCCGACTTGCAGCCCCCTGACTCTTGCAGCCCCCTGACTCTTGCAGCCCCTGACTCTTGCAGCCCCCTGACTCTTGCAGCCCCCTGACTCTTGCAGCCCCTGACTTGCAGCCCCCTGACTCTTGCAGCCCCCGACTTGCAGCCCCCTGACTCTTGCAGCCCCCTGACTCTTGCAGCCCCTGACTTGCAGCCCCTGACTTGCAGCCCCTGACTTGCAGCCCCTGACTCTTGCAGTCCCTGACTCTTGCAGCCCCTGACTCTTGCAGCCCCCTGACTCTTGCAGCCCCCTGACTCTTGCAGCCCCTGACTTGCAGCCCCTGACTTGCAGCCCCTGACTTGCAGCCCCCTGACTCTTGCAGCCCCTGACTTGCAGCCCCTGACTTGCAGCCCCTGACTTGCAGCCCCTGACTTGCAGCCCCTGACTTGCAGCCCCTGACTCTTGCAGTCCCTGACTTGCAGCCCCCTGACTCTTGCAGCCCCTGACTTGCAGCCCCTGACTTGCAGCCCCTGACTTGCAGCCCCTGACTTGCAGCCCCTGACTCTTGCAGCCCCCTGACCTCTCCAGCCCTGGAGATCATCTACAGGGCTCCCTGACCCATGTTTTGAGATGAGCGCTGTTTGTTCTTGGTGTTCGGGCCGGAGCAGACCATTGTTTAAGCCACACTAAAGTGCACTCTGGGTATTATTCTTCCTCCCGCGGACACTATTGGGTTTCTCTCATTGTTTATGTTGTCTTTATTGATGTTTTTAGTTTGGATTGTGGAATTGTTAGCGATTGTGAATGTTGACGGATGTTGAAACGTTAGTGAACTTTTATTTGTTTTGTCTTGATTGGTTATTTGAACTTCTCTTCTCTCCTTCCCAACTTCTCTTCTCTACCTATCCTCTCCTACCTCTTCTTCATTTTTTCTTTTCTTTCCAGTTCCCATTCTTCCCCCTCTCCCCTCCTTCCCCTCTCCCCTCCTTCCCCCTCTCCCCTCCTTCCCCCTCTCCCCTCCTTCCCCCTCTCCCCTCCTTCCCCCTCTCCCCTCCTTTCCCCTCCTTCCCCCTCTCCCCTCCTTTCCCCTCTCCCCTCCTTCCCCCTCTCCCCTCCTTCCCCTCTCCCCTCCTTCCCCCTCTCCCCTCCTTCCCCCTCTCCCCTCCTTCCCCCTCTCCCCTCCTTCCCCCTCTCCCCTCCTTTCCCCTCTCCCCTCCTTCCCCCTCTCCCCTCCTTTCCCCTCTCCCCTCCTTCCCCCTCTCCCCTCCTTCCCCCTCTCCCCTCCTTCCCCCTCTCCCCTCCTTCCCCCTCTCCCCTCCTTCCCCCTCTCCCCTCCTTCCCCCTCTCCCCTCCTTCCCCCTCTCCCCTCCTTCCCCCTCTCCCCTCCTTCCCCCTCTCCCCTCCTTCCCCCTCTCCCCTCCTTCCCCCTCTCCCCTCCTTCCCCCTCTCCCCTCCTTCCCCCTCTCCCCTCCTCTTTCCCCTCTCCCCTCCTCTTTCCCCTCTCCCCTCCTCTTTCCCCTCTCCCCTCCTCTTTCCCCACTACCCCTTCCCCTCTTCTCCCCCATCTCTTCCTCTCCTCCCTTCCCCTTTTCTTCTCTTTACTCTCCACTGTCACCGCCTTCCTATTCCCCATTTCACTTCAGTAATGAATTTGCGTCCCCATAGTGGACAACACTTGTGTTTCTATACCTCACCATAATCGGTCACGTGTTCCTCTCCCACTCCTCACCCTGTCCATGGAGGACAGAAGAAAATGTACATATGCTGGTTAGCATTGTAAATGTGTGGCCGCGTCTGTGGTAGAAAATAATAATAATAAAAAAACTTTTCACTTCTCTCCAAGTCTTCACTATGAAGATTATAAGGGGTAACGTTATCTTCCTGCGGTGTTGCCCAACCACTTGGGCTGGACGGTAGAGCGACGGTCTCGCTTTACGCAAGTCGGCGTTCTTCTTCATGCAGGTTGGGCACCATTCCTTCTCCTCCGTCCCATCCCAAATCATTATCCTGACCCCCTTTCAAGTGCTATATAGTCGTAATGACTTGGCGCTTTCTCCTGATAGTTCCATTCCTCCTTCCTGCAATGCTGTTCGCTGGAGATGTTGGTCAGTGTGCTTTGGTTTGGGCTTAATTTATACCGACAGATTTGTCTGTGTATCTCTCTCTCTCTCTCTCTTGGTATTTACTTTATACACAAGGTACATTCACAACAAGATGGCATCAAACAAGAAAGACGGTTGGGAATTCTGCATCTTACATGATTGCCAGAAAGTATTCGACACTGTCTTTCACGAAAAGACTTCTTCTTAAGCTAGCGAAAGAGACTTGTGTATCGGGAAGAGGGCTAAGTTGGATGAGGGAGTACCTCACGATCAGGAGCCTAAGGGTCATCAACAGCGAGGGAGTACATCTTGGGAAGAGAACAAAGGGTCACAGTGAGAGGGTGAATATCAGAGAGACCCTCTCAGGTAGGAAACAATGGGTTATAATGAGAGGGAAAAAATATCCTTTTGGGATGGATAAGATTATCTTCCTTGCGATGATTCAGAGGATAAATGTCTCCGTGGCCCGATTTCTGGCCAGGTCTCCTGGGGCCAGATTCACGAAGCAGTTACACAAGTACTTACGAACATGTACATCTTTCCTCAATCTTTTACGGCTTTGGTTACATTTATTAAACAGTTTACAAGCATGAAAACTTGCCAATCAACTGTTGGCATTGTTATAAATAGCCTCCTGGTGCTTCGGAGCTCATTACCTGTTTAATAATTGTAAACAAAGCCGCCAAAGATTGAGAAAAGATGTGCAGGTTCGTAAGTGCTTGCGTAAAAGCTTCGTGAATCTGGCTCCAGGTTGGTGGTCTGGTCAACCAGTCCGGTTCGCTGGTTGGACCTCTGCTTTTCAACGGGGGTATTCTGCACATCCTGCCATGCCTTCTGGTCTCGTGTGATATTATTTTCCGTGTGTAGATTTGAAACTAGTCCCTCTAATAGTTTCAAAGTGTAAATTATTATGAATCTCTTCCTCTTGCGCTCTAGAGAATACATACTAAAGCATTTTAATCGGTCGCAATAATTTAGATGTTTTATTGAGTGGATTTTAGCTCGTGTTCTTGAAGATATCCTCATATTGCACCAGAAATTTGCCAGTGCAGGCTACTAAACATATGGCTCTGTATGACTAACCATCCTGCGAGATGGGGACTTTTAGTATCACTGCTGCCTTATTTACTCTTGTGTTGATGATATCCTCATAATGCACACAGAGTCTGCCAGTGCAGACTACTGATCACATGTCTGTATGACTAACCATCCTGTGTGATGGGGATTTTTTAGCACACGTGGCTAGCTTTTTGACACACTGTACTCCCCTTCATATAGTCTAGGGTAGCTGCACAAATGCAGAAGTATATAATGTGTTAATAACAAAAAAGTGGATTCTAGTAGTAAATGATGTATGTCTACATGCTCTTCAGGTTAACAATTTCTCCAGCTTTGAAGGCTGTTATTCTGCAATAATATTCCTCTCTAGGGTGTACTAGTGTCTTGAAAAGTATCATCATTGGTATGTCATCTCTTGTTTGAAAGGTTCTTGTTATCCAACCTTTCTTTTTTCTTGCAGTTGTGACGGCTATTTTATTGTGTTTTCTAAAGGAGTAAGGTATTCTAAATGATTACTCCCAGATCTTTTGCATTGTTTTTACGTTCTACCATATGATTTGACTGCGTTTTATAAGTGGTTTTCATTTTTATATTTTCGTTTTTTTTCCATAGCGAAGGAGCTGGTACATAGCTTCATTAAGCATTATTTTCTGTGACGCATTGAAACACCTGCTTTTTATCAGATAAGAGGTTTGCTATCTCTATGTTTACTGTCATAAAAATCCTAGTGTCATCTACAAAGGATGATACGGTACTATAGTTTGTGTTCTCGTCTATGTCCGATATGAACATGAGAAAGAGTATTGGAGCAAGCACAGTACCTTAGGAGGTTATCTTGGTTATCTTGAGAGGATTTCGGGGCTTAGTGTCCCCGCGTCCCCGTCCTCGACCAGGCCTCCTTTTTGTTACACATCCCCAGGAAGCAGCCCGTAGCATCTTCTTAACTCTCAGGTACCTATTTACTGCTAGGTAACAAGGGCATCAGGGTGAAAGAAACTTTTTGCCCATTTGTCTCCGCCTCCACCGGGGGTCGAACCCGGAACCTCAGGACTACGAAACCGAAGCGCTGTCCACCCAGCTGTCAGGCGCTCATGGGGAGACTGAGCTTTTCACGATGGATGAAGCGGATTTCACTTTGTTGACAAGAACACACTGGGTTCTGTCAGGAAATTGAAGATCCATCTTCCTGTTGTCCAGTAATTTCCTTTCAACACATTGTGTGTGCAATAACAACATGGCCAAATTTGTCGAAGGCTTTTGCGAATTCTGTGTAAATTACATCAACGTCTTGTTTGTCTTCCATGGCATCTAATGCCGTGTCATAGTGGTCCAGCAACTGTGATAGACAAGAGCGCCCTGTTCTGAAACCATGTTGTCCGGGGTTATGGAGATGCTGTACTTACGTTTGTTTTGTGATCTTACTTCTTAGCACTCTTTCAAAGATTTTTATGATGTGTGATGTTAGTGCTATCGGTTTGTAATTTTTACCTTTGCTTTATTTCCTCATTTATGGAGAAGTGTTATCTCTGCTATTTTTAGTATGTCGGGAATAACGCCAGTATCTAGGCTCTGTCTCCAAAGAATGTGAAGGGCCTGCGATAATTGTATTTTACAGTGCTTGATGAATATAGAGTTCCAAGAATCAGGGCCTGGCGCAGAGTGCATAGGAATACTGTCTATGGCTTCTTCAAAATCCAGTGGGGATAGGGTGACATCTGATATATGATTTGATGTTGGTATCACATCCATGAAAAATTCATTTGGGTTATCAATCTTTAGTGTGTTTAGTGTGGCTCACTGAAGACGTACTGTTGGCTCAGTATTTCGCTGATTTCTTTGTTGTCATCTGTAAAAGTTCCATCTCCCTTGTACAGGGAGCACAATACTAGATGTAGTTTTTGTTCTAGAAAAGGTATTTCAGATTCTTCTGTTTCACTGGATTTGATATGATTAGTTCAGTTAGTTGCTTTAGTTCAGTCGTTTCTATTTCCCTGTATAGCCTTTCTTGTCGTTCTTGAGATAGGGTGCGACTCTCAAGTTGTTCCGCGATTTTTTATCTTCTCCTATAGAGGGAACTCTGTTTCTCTTTCAAGCTGCATCTCTCCTTTTTTTAAGAGGTATGTGACTTGATCATATTTCTAGAGCTACTGAGTTTATTTTCTTGAGACATTGATTAAAGTTTGCTTTTTCTAGCTGTTCTTCCCAGCTTATAGCTGTAAAGTCTTGTTTTTTGTCCCTCAGTTATTGTTTATTATTAAAATTGAATTTGCTGAATTCTCCTCCTAGAATTTAGGACTGGTTGCACAGGTCTGTTGCCCATGCTTGTCTGAACTTCAATTAAGTTGTGATGTGAGTAACAGGTATTAGTAATCATTATGTTTCAGCATCGGTATTTGTGAAAATAATGTCCAGAATGCTTTCTTTTCTAGTTGGTTCTACCATTTGCTGCTTTAAGGCAAATCTGTCACACGTGAGATGTCATTTGTGTAACTGTTCATCTAGGCTTCCTCCTGTGATTCTCTCGGATATAACTGTATTTGCTACATACTTTCATTTTAGGTCGGGAGGTGTCATTTTAGGTGGGGAGCCGGTCGGCCGAGCGCACAGCACGCTGGACTTGTGATCCTGTGGTCCTGGGTTCGATCCTAGGCGCCGGCGAGAAACAATGGGCAGAGTTTCTTTCGCCCTATGCCCCTGTTACCTAGCAGTAAATTAGGTACCTGGGTGTTAGTCAGCTGTCACGGGCTGCTTCCTGGGGGTGGAGACCTGGTCGAGGACCGGGCCGCGGGGACACTAAAAAAGCCCCGAAATCATCTCAAGATAACCTCAAGATAACCTCAAGATAGGTGCCGTAGGTTAAAGTTGCCAAGCAAAATGATGTTTGGGCCGGGATTTGGGGTTTTCTAAACCACATTCTATTTCCATTAGTCTTTAAACTACTGAGGATTTTGCCTCCGTTATACAAGGACAATAACCACATTTAGGATCTCTATTTTGATATCACCATTTCCACCATATCATTTGTGATGTTCAGCAGGTCAGTGCAGATGTGTCTTTGATGTACAGGCTGATCCCACCCTGTAGCCTGTGTTTCCAGTCACATCTGAAAAGATTGTACTCCAGTATCCATATTTCACTATCATAGTAATCCTTTGCGCGAGGCTCAGTTAGGGCGGCAAACACTGCTTTTGCCTCAGTCAGCAGGTCACCTTTAAAGTGGACTTTGATATGCGTGTGTTTTATACATTGAATGTTGGTAAATAGTAATGATGTTATAGTAATAATGTGGAAGTGTTGGATGTTTTACTTGGTGTTAATATCTGGGGTTCTGGTAAGGGGGGTCACTGTGTTTGTGTCCTCTATAGCATTTGGCCGAGTTGGTGGTAGAGTCTGGACAGTTTTAGCCACCCTTCTCTTCTTCCTCTTGCTAAAAAAAATCTCCCTGGTGTAGAGTTGTGGCTGTTTTCATAGTGGCGTTTTTTTGTTTTTATTCGCCTGGTTCCTCTTATATGCAACGGTGGACAGTCTCTGTTGAAACATTCTTTATCTAATGAGTCCTTTCAAAAGTCCTGCAAAGGCGGAGGAGGAGGAGGAGGAACGTGTTGCGTGTCAAATTGACCTCAAGTTTTCAAAGGTGGTCTAAAAAAGAATGGCTACATGACTTTAACCCAGACAAATGTAGTGTTATGAAGTTAGGGCCAGGTGAAGGCACCTTGAAAATGGCTCCTTGCAGCATTAAAGGAGAAATATTTGGGAATGCACATATTCCAGAATTAATTGTCAGAGGCACACAGCTTTCCAAACGCAATGTACAACCTACGTGAGACCATTCTTGAGTATGCTTCCGCAACATGAAACCCCCACAAGAAAAGAGCATCAAATTGATAGTAGAATAGATTTAAAGATATGCAGTAAGATTCATTTTTAGCCAAGAACTACGAGGAATTTTCAGCGAACTAGGCTTCACAACACTGGAACATAAAGGAAACAGGAAGGACATGATTGCGACATCAAAGATTCCAAGTGGAATTAACCAATTTGACCAAGCAACTGTGCAACGTGAGGTACTCCTGGAAGACTTAACCCAGGAGGAAATTGAGAGACTAATGAGTCGAGAGTCGTCAGGAAGAACTTCTTCAATGTGTGTAATACAAATTAAATGGACGAGATCACGTTGCCTAAACTAACTTAATATACAACTTTATATATTAGATGCTATTGGCAAAACGAGAGAAGTCATTGCATTAATCTACTAATGGTTTCTGAGGCGGGACTAAAGAGCTCACTCTCGACCCCGTAGTTCCGTCTAGGTGAGTAAACATATAATATGCAAATATTCGTTTCTAGTATTTATTCATTCCCGTGTAAATCTTCTCTCGTGTAATTATACAATTTTAAAACTTTTATTTCATGTATGATATATAGATCTTTGTTGGGTCTACATCTTTATTTCTTATATACACAATACAACAAAAATGCCTGTGGATATATATAATATATATATTGAGAGGGGAGAGAGAGAGAGAGAGAGATGAGATCTGGATAGCTGGATTGGAAGGTGGGGGGGAGGGGGAGGCGAGGGAGAGAGGGGGGGGGAGGGGGAGGCGAGGGAGAGAGGGGGGGGGGAGAGACCCCGAGTACCGCCGGGTACACCTTCACACGTGAAAGAGGTTGAGGTCTTGCTAGGCTACAACAGCCAGGGATGAAGTCGAGGCTGGTGAGGTCTACTGGTAGCCGGGCTGGTGAGGTCTACTGGTAGCCGGGCTGCTGGTACGTGGGCTGTGGCTTGTAGACGGCGGGCTTGAAGGTGATGGGGGGACCGTACTCCTTAGGGTATTGGGCTTCACCGTAGTAACTGACCTCAGCACGGTAGCCACCGTAGTCGTCGGCCACGTAAGTTACCTGTCACAAGTAACAAGTTGAGATGAGCACTTTCACCCCAGATGCTTGTATTTTTGAAACTTGTGGTGTATTTAACCCAACCTAAGTGTCTTCGTGTATGGGAAGACACCGTCACGACGTTTCGGTTCGTCTAAGGCCCTTATCTAGTCACTATTAGCCCTGATCAGGTCACTACAGGACCCTTTATCGTGTCGAGTGGGCCCTGATCAGGGGCCCTTGTCACTACATAAGGGTCCGGGATGGACCGAAACATCAACACTTCCTTTTCACGTGTGCGAGTGGGATTGTTGATTGTAATCCACGTTATTGTGACAATCTCCGCACGTGTCATATGTTTTGTCTCTACCCTATAACACATAATATCTTACCGTCTGTTTGCGACCGTCGGGAAGTTGGACGGTGTAGGAGCCCTTGACGACCTTCCCGTCGGATTCTTCATTTTGGCTGAAGTCGGTACCTTTGTATTCGTCCTTAACTCCATAGGCAAAGTTGTACGGAATCTGGAAGGAGCGTATAGATGTTTAATGGTTTATGCAACCTACTCTACTATAGAGTTAGACAGCTGCTACGGGCTGCTTCCTGGGGGTGTGTAACAACAAGAAGGCCTGGTCGAGGATCGGGCCGCGGGGACGCTAAGCCCCGAAATCATCTCAAGATAACCTAGATATTCTAAGTTGCATAACATTGAATTGGATTAGAGAGCTTTATTCGTAACAAGATGTACAAATCGTTACACTTCTGGTTGGACTGAACAGTTGAACGACGGTGTAAATCAGACATATATATTTTTGTTTACAAAAAAATTACAGCCTACTGGTGATATGACGAAACTGTCAAAATAGCAATGACAACAATAGTAGTAATAAAATACACATTAAGACATAGCCCAGTCGATAGAGCGTCAGTCTCTCACACGTGGGGACCAGGGTTCGAGACCCATACAGCCCAGGTGAATGGAATGGAGGGAGGGAATTATCGGGGAAAAGCGTCAAGCCATTACGACTATATAGCACATGGAACGGGAGGTCAGGATAAGGATTTTGGGATGGGACGGGGCGGGAAGGTATGATGTCCAACCACTTGGACGGTCGGGGATTGAACGCCGACCTGCATGAAGCGAGACCGTCGCTCTACAGTCCAAGCCAAGTGGTTGAGCGAATGGAATGGCATAGTAGTAGATTGACTGATGAAGATTAAGCCACCCAATAGGTGGCACGGGCATGAATAGCCCGCAAGTGGTGGACGTAGTAGTAATAACAGTTATGTACTGACCTCGGCGTAGACTTGTTTGTGTTGAGGAGCGCCGTAGAGGTCTTCAGGGAGTGCCAGGGCCACACCCACCACCACCAGGACCAGGGCAACCTGTGGGGGGGGGGGGAGACACGATAATTTCACGTTTCACAACAATAAAATGTTCTAAATAACTTCTAACCAAGCTCGCAGGAGTCAAAATTATATATATAGTTTTCGGAGGAAGAAAACGACTGAAAGTACTTGAGACAAAGACAGCTTTGTCTCAAGTACTTTGAATCTCAAGTACAGGGGGATAGTGGTTGTGTCCGGAAATAACAATTATACACCGTTTTGAAACAAGAAAATGCTTTACTTGACACAAAGTAAAACAAAGAAAGTAAAGTAGAAAGTAGTAGAACGTAGTAAACAAGTAGAAAATAAAGTAGAAAGTAGAAACAAAGTAAAACAAACTTTGTTCGAGAACAAAGAACACTTGTAGGATAAAACGAAATGTCTTCGGGGCAAGAAAATACTTTAAACTACTTCCTATGAAGAGTTTTGCGATGATTTAAACGTTTTTCACATATTTTCGTCTATGGCGCACTTGTTGACTCTTCTTCCTCCCAGGTTACATAGACTCCACAAGCTAAGCTTTAATCTTCACTCGTACGACTTGTTCAGAGTGAACAGTTGCACTGTACAGCCCACGGAGAGCACAGTTGACGAAACAGTAGTGGACGGGTTGAAAAAGTACAGGAAGTGCCGGACCAACCGGGTTCTAATAGGTGGGCGTGCGAGCCGCTCCAAGCAACAGCCTGCTGGATCACAAGTAATCACAAGACAAGCCTGGCCCCCAGTCTGGGCTTAGGGGAGTTGAATAACTCTCAGAACCTCTCTCCAGGTATACAAGAGGTATATGGCACTCTCCAGGTATACTGGAGGGATATGGCACCCCAGGTATACTAGACGTGTATGGGACTCCAGGTATACTTGAGGTATACACACTCCAGGTATACTAGAGGTATATCACACTCCAGGTATACTAGAGGTATATCACACTCCAGGTATACTAGAGGTATATCACACTCCAGGTATACTAGAGGTATATCACACTCCAGGTATACTAGAGGTATATCACACTCCAGGTATACTAGAGGTATATCACACTCCAGGTATACTAGAGGTATATCACACTCCAGGTATACTAGAGGTATATCACACTCCAGGTATACTAGAGGTATATCACACTCCAGGTATACTAGAGGTATATCACACTCCAGGTATACTAGAGGTATATCACACTCCAGGTATACTAGAGGTATATCACACTCCAGGTATACTAGAGGTATATCACACTCCAGGTATACTAGAGGTATATCACACTCCAGGTATACTAGAGGTATATCACACTCCAGGTATACTAGAGGTATATCACACTCCAGGTATACTAGAGGTATATCACACTCCAGGTATACTAGAGGTATATCACACTCCAGGTATACTAGAGGTATATCACACTCCAGGTATACTAGAGGTATATCACACTCCAGGTATACTAGAGGTATATCACACTCCAGGTATACTAGAAGTATATCACACTCCAGGTATACTAGAGGTATATCACACTCCATGTATACAAGAGGTATATCACACTCCAGGTATACAAGAGGTATATCACACTCCAGGTATACAAGAGGTATATCACACTCCAGGTATACAAGAGGTATATCACACTCCAGGTATACTAGAAGTATATCACACTCCAGGTATACTAGAGGTATATCACACTCCAGGTATACTAGAGATATATCACACTCCAGGTATACTAGAGGTATATGGCACACTTCAGGTATACTAGATGTATATCACACTCCAGGTATACTAGAGATATATCACACTCCAGGTATGCTAGAGATATATCACACTCCAGGTATACTAGAGATATAGGCACCTTGTAAGACATGTCGAGACGGAGTCGGGGAAGAGTGTGGTGGTTGAGAGGCGCTACTCCACACATATATACACCAGGGGTCGAACCCCGGCCTTGGCCTCAAGCTGACGGCACCAGCTTAGTGTGTACGGCAGCTGGGAAAGGCAGGGAAAAAGTCCCGTCATTCTGAGGTGAATATAGAGTAAGGTCGCTGGGAGGGGTGAATATAACAGGGGAATATAATGCTATCGCCAATTCCTCAGAAACCTTGTACCTTGAGATCGAGTTAGCTGTTGTTGCTGTATTTCCGCACCATCAAGGAGAAATTCCCGGTAACTTTCTCGTAGTCATTTTCACTCGAAAGGGATTAACATGTTGATATGTGAGACTAAGCATGTGCGATGGTAAATGTGTTACGATATCGACTAATCCGTTTAAAATGCTGTGCATTAGTACATATTAAAGCACCTTAATATTGAAGTAATATATATATAGACCTCAATGGGTATGGTGGGTTGGTAGGGTTCGTATGTGCGTGATTCGGCTAAACAGTTGTCTTTTTTACGGAGTAAATAGAGTGAACTGGGTGATATATCAGTGTAATATTACAGTGAACTTCATTTTAGTTGACCTGATTAGCTTAAGGTCAGGTCACGGGATGTATTTTGATGTATTGGGATGTATTGTATTCTGATATATTGGGATGTGTTGCTGGAATGGCAACACTGAGTGGTTGTTGTTGTGTCAGGGGGTAGTGTGTAGTGGTTGTGTCAGGGGGGGTAGTGTGTAGTGGTTGTGTCAGGGGGTAGTGTGTAGTGTTGTGTCAGGGGGGGTAGTGTGTAGTGTTGTGTCAGGGGGTAGTGTGTAGTGTTGTGTCAGGGGGTAGTGTGTAGTGGTTGTGTCAGGGGGTAGTGTGGTTGTGTCAGGGGGTAGTGTAGTGGTTGTGTCAGGGGGGGGTAGTGTGTAGTGTTGTGTCAGGGGGGGTAGTGTGTAGTGGTTGTGTCAGGGTGTAGTGTGTAGTGTTGTGTCAGGGGGGGTAGTGTGTAGTGTTGTGTCAGGGGGGGTAGTGTGTAGTGGTTGTGTCAGGGGGTAGTGTGTAGTGTTGTGTCAGGGGGGGTAGTGTAGTGGTTGTGTCAGGGGGTAGTGTGTAGTAGTTGTGTCAGGGGGTAGTGTAGTGGTTGTGTCAGGGGGTAGTGTGTAGTGGTTGTGTCAGGGGGGGTAGTGTGTAGTGGTTGTGTCAGGGGGTAGTGTGTAGTGGTTGTGTCAGGGGGGGGTAGTGTGTAGTGGTTGTGTCAGGGGGTAGTGTGTAGTGGCTGTGTCAGAGGGTAGTGTGTAGTGGTTGTGTCGGGGGGTAGTGTGTAGTGGTTGTGTCAGGGGGTAGTGTGTAGTGGTTGTGTCAGGGGTGGGTAGTGTGTAGTGGTTGTGTCAGGGGGGGGTAGTGTGTAGTGGTTGTGTCAGGGGGTAGTGTGTAGTGGCTGTGTCAGAGGGTAGTGTGTAGTGGTTGTGTCAGGGGGTAGTGTGTAGTGGTTGTGTCAGGGGGTAGTGTGTAGTGGTTGTGTCAGGGGGGGTAGTGTGTAGTGGTTGTGTCAGGGGGTAGTGTGTAGTGGCTGTGTCAGGGGGTAGTGTGTAGTGGCTGTGTCAGAGGGTAGTGTGTAGTGGCTGTGTCAGTGGGTAGTGTGTAGTGGTTGTGTCAGGGGGTAGTGTGTAGTGGCTGTGTCAGAGGGTAGTGTGTAGTGGTTGTGTCAGGGAGTAGTGTGTAGTGGTTGTGTCAGGGGGGGGGTAGTGTGTAGTGGTTGTGTCAGGGGGGGGTAGTGTAGTGGTTGTCAGGGGGGGGGGGTAGTGTAGTGGTTGTGTCAGGGGGGGGTAGTGTAGTGGTTGTATCAGGGGGGGTAGTGTAGTGGTTGTGTCAGGGGGTAGTGTGTAGTGGTTGTGTCAGGGGGGGTAGTGTAGTGGTTGTCAGGGGGAGGGGTAGTGTAGTGGTTGTGTCAGGGGGGGGTAGTGTAGTGGTTGTATCAGGGGGGGTAGTGTAGTGGTTGTGTCAGGGGGTAGTGTGTAGTGGTTGTGTCAGGGGGTAGTGTGTAGTGGTTGTGTCAGGGGGTAGTGTGTAGTGGTTGTGTCAGGGGGTAGTGTGTAGTGGTTGTGTCAGGGGGTAGTGTGTAGTGGTTGTGTCAGGGGGTAGTGTGTAGTGGTTGTGTCAGGGGGTAGTGTGTAGTGGTTGTGTCAGGGTGGGGTAGTGTGTAGTGGTTGTGTAAGGGGGTAGTGTGTAGTGGTTGTGTCAGGGGGTAGTGTGTAGTGGTTGTGTCAGGGGGTAGTGTAGTGGTTGTGTCAGGGGGTAGTGTGTAGTGGTTGTGTCAGGGGGTAGTGTGTAGTGGTTGTGTCAGGGGGGGGGTAGTGTAGTGGTTGTGTCAGGGGGGGGGTAGTGTAGTGGTTGTCAGGGGGTAGTGTGTAGTGGTTGTGTCAGGGGGTAGTGTGTAGTGGTTGTGTCAGGGGGGTAGTGTGTAGTGGTTGTGTCAGAGGGTAGTGTGTAGTGGTTGTCAGGGGGGGGGGGGTAGTGTGTAGTGGTTGTGTCAGGGGGTAGTGTGTAGTGGTTGTGTCAGGGGGTAGTGTAGTGGTTGTCAGGGGGTAGTGTGTAGTGGTTGTGTCAGGGGGTAGTGTGTAGTGGTTGTGTCAGGGGGTAGTGTGTAGTGGTTGTGTCAGGGGGTAGTGTGTAGTGGTTGTGTCAGGGGGTAGTGTGTAGTGGTTGTGTCAGGGGGTAGTGTGTAGTGGTTGTGTCAGGGGGTAGTGTAGTGGTTGTGTCATGTGGTTGTGTCAGGGGGAGGGGGGTAGTGTAAGGGCAAGAGTTAACCTCACGTATCACTGGTAGGGTGTTACCACAAACTTCCATGGCCCCGAGGAGCACCACTCAGAATAGCTGTGTTTAGGTTTCGGCGCCTTGTTTCATCCGGTTGTAGTGATAGGTATGTGATACACAGGAGTTAACCGAACCGATCTTTTTATTTTCGTGGGGGGTTACACTACGTCTGTACCTGCTGCTGTATCCTCGTGAGTACACTGTTGTATTGGTTCTTCCAGTAGACAACTCGCCTCAACATGATCAACAACTCACACATATATAAAAAAAATTACTTTTAGATTCAGAGTATATTGTACCGTAAATACGAACTGTTAAATATATATATATATATATATATATATATATATATATATATATATATGTATATATATATATATATATATATATATATATATATATATATATATATATATATATATATATATATATATATATATATATGTATATATATATATGTATACTTTATACTTTATTGTACAAGATTTCATGATTACAAAATGTGGCCTTGACACATACACAACACATCCAATAAAAGTCAAATGAAAACATACCAACGGAATATCTTAATAAATGTCACAGTTTCGATCGCTGTTGCAAGTCAAACACCTCTTCAAATTCCTCTGCAGTTGGACTCGTGCCCAAGATGCATCAGACATTTCCACTCTGAATCGCGACACTGAGGCGCTGGAACACAAAACATTTCGGTCTATTGTAACACCAATCAATGTCACCTTCAGGAATTCACCTAATTCCTTCAAGAACTTCAATGCACATTTCCCCCATGAACCGAGGGTCTCCGAACCGAAAGGAACAAAACTGTAGCAATGTACCAGACCTCTGTATTTGATGGCTTTCTGCGTTTTCCAGGAAGAGGCAGCGCCACCCCCTTCGCTAGTGCTGTGTTGGGCTTACACACTGGCTAGTACTTACCTCCATGTAGGCCCCCCCCCCACTTGCTTATCATCTTCCCTTCTTACCATCCTTACTATATATATATATATGCAGCAATGATCACAAAAACACTGATCCAAGTATGCAGAATAACCACATGTGAAAAATAGAAAATGCTTAACGCGTTTTCGGCTAATTCGCCTTCATTAGAGCAAAGTAGAATGAAGATAAGATTGCTGATCAGACCTTTATATCCGCCTAGGCAGATCACCTGACCACCAAAAATAAGTGGAGAAAAGGAATTATAAGAAAGAAGGATACTGCAGAAGGCCTATTGGCCCATACGAGGCAGCTCCTATTAATATCTCCAAGTGACATACGTGTTAAATGATTGCTATATTGTTTTGACGTGCTATATTGAGGCTTAAATAGGGATCCAACTTGTACATACCGGGGCTCACATTAAGGCTGTTTTTACAATGTTTGATCAGAGCAGACTCGATCACGTTTCGTTCAACAAAATCCTTACTTTTAACAATACATTTTGCCCCTGCGAAGTCGATAGAATGATTACATAAACTGGAATGTAAATACAATGCACTGGATTGCTGGGCTGTACGAATAGCATATGAATGCTGTTTTAAACGCGAGGAAAGAGATTTACCTGTCTGGCCGATGTAAACACATTTTGTGTTTACATCGGCCAGTTACATGGGGTCGGCCAGTTATGCCCCTTATGTGTAGTGGAAGCGTGTTGAACAGTCTCGGGCCTCTGATGTTGACAGAGTTTTCTCTCAGAGTACCTGTTGCACCTCTGCTCTTCAACGGGGGTATTCTGCACATCCTGCCATGTCTTCTGGTCTCATGTGGTGTTATTTCTGTGTGCAGGTTTGGGATCAGCCCCTCAATTATTTTCCACGTGTAAATTATTATGTATCTCTCCCGCCTGCGCTCAAGGGAGTATAGATTTAGGCTCTTTAGTCGGTCCCAGTAATTTAGATGTTTTACTGAGTGGATTCTAGCAGTAAAGGATCTCTGCACGCTCTCTAGGTCAGCAATTTCTCCAGCTTTGAAAGGGGCTGTCATTGTGCAGCAGTACTCCACTCTAGATAGCACAAGCGTTTTGAAAAGTATCATCATCGGTATAGCATCTCTAGTGTGAAAAGTTCTTGTTATCCAACCTGTCATTTTTCTTGCAGTTGTGACGGCTACTTTATTGTGTTCTTTAAAGGTAAGGTCTTCCGACATGAGTACACCCAGGTCCTTTACATTGCCTTTTCGTTCTATGTTATGATTTGCCTGCGTTTTGTACGTGGTTTCTGTTTTTATATTTTCAATTTTTCCGTAGCGCATGAGCTGAAACTTATCCTCGTTGAATACCATATTATTTTCTGTAGCCCATAGAAAGACCTGATCTACATCTGATTGGAGGTTTGCCGTGTCCTCTATGTTGCCAACTCTCATGAAAATCCTAGTGTCATCTGCAAAGGATGATACAGTGCTATAGGTTGTGTTCTGGTCTATGTCCGATATGAGGATGAGAAAAAGTACTGGAGCAAGCACAGTACCCTGGGGGACTGAGCTCTTCACGGTTGATGGGCTGGATTTTATTTTGTTGACTATTACACATTGGGTTCTGTCAGTCAGGAAATTGTAGATCCATCTGCCTATTTTCCCGGTAATTCCTTTTGAACGCATTTTATGTGCAATAACACCATGGTCACATTTATCAAAAGCTTTTGCGAAATCTGTGTAAATTACATCAGCGTTTTGTTTGTCTTCCATAGCATCTAATGTCATATCATAGTGGTCCAGCAACTGCGACAGGCAAGAGCGCCCTGTTCTGAAACCATGTTGTCCGGGGTTATGGAGATGCTGTGATTCCATGTATTTTGTGATCTTACTTCTTAGCACTCTCTCAAAAATTTTTATGATGTGCGATGTTAGTGCTATCGGTCTGTAATTTTTTGCCTCTGCCTTATTTCCTCCTTTATGGAGTGGTGCTATCTCTGCTGTTTTTAGTATGTCAGGGATAACGCCAGTATCTAGGCTTTGTCTCCACAGAATGTGAAGGGCCTGCGATAGTGGTTTTTTACAGTTCTTGATGAATATGGAGTTCCAAGAATCCGGGCCTGGTGCAGAGTGTATAGGCATACTGTTTATGGCTTCTTCAAAATCTAGTGGGGATAGGGCGACGTCTGATATGTGATTTGATGTTGGTATCATATCCATGAAAAATTCATTTGGGTTATCAATCTTTAGTGCATTTAATGGCTCACTGAAAACAGAGTCGTACTGCTTCCTCAGTAACTCGCTCATTTCTTTGTTGTCATCTGTGAAAGTTCCATCTCCCTTTTGCAGGGGCCCGATACTAGATGTGGTTTTTGATCTTGATTTTGCATAGGAGAAAAAATATTTCGGATTTCTCTCTATTTCACTGATGGCCTTTTGCTCTCTTTGCCTCTCCTGGGTTTTGTATGATTCTTGTAGCTTGAGTTCAATTGTTTCTATTTCTCTACCTAACCTTCTTCGCCGTTCTTGAGATAGGGTGCGACTCTCAAGTTGTTCCGCGATTCGTTTTCTTCGCCTATATATGGAACGACGTTCCCGTTCCAATCTGCATCTCTTTCTCTGTTTTCTTAGGGGTATGCGGTTTGAACATATTTCTAGTGCAACTGAGCTTATTTTTTGTCCCCACTTCACTATTCACTATTGACTGTCCCTGTCACTGCCGGGGACAGTCTCTCCAGTTACTATATACATATAAATGAGCCTGTATCAATACTCTCCCCAAAGACTAGACACAGTTAAAATTTGATTTAAAAAAACGCATTCAACCTAGTGAAAAGGGAAGTAGGTCTCAAATCAGCCCAAGAACACTGCCCCAAGTGTTCTTCCCCTTGTTTCAACAGTTTACAGCCAAGACTCAATGCTCCTATTTGGCGAACACAGAGTCAGCCTAGCAGAGGGAATTCAACAGGGAGGCCCCCCTTGCACCCTTCCTCTTCTGCATAATGGTTCGCAAAATCACAAGCAGACTGACCAGTGAACTCAACAACAGCTTCCTGGGTGATGGCATTCTGGCACGCGTGTAAGACTCCCTGCTGGAAGACCTGCAGCTGGTGAAGTCACAGGGGGAGTCACCCTGGGTCTCGTCCTTAACCCTTCCAAGTTCGAAATTATTGCAGACAACAAAGTAGTCATTAAAATAGTGAAATCAACTTCACCGGAAACCTCAGCCATTGAACCCACTGATAGCACACTACATGGAGCAACTCTAGGCCACAACGCCATTGATGCAACCCTCGACGAAAAATTCCGTAACCTAAAGAGGATGGGAGAGAGAATAGGAGACTTGGAAGCTCATAATACCGATTACTTTCTCGCAATGTGCCTAACCTTGCTCGGGGAGACGTGTTTCATAAAGTACACTCCCACTTTTGGCAGACCACACTAAAGCCAATATGACGAACTCCTGAAGTTAATATTCATGAAACACTCAACCTACACATCAGTGACAGTGGGAGCAAACAACACTACCAGCCTGAATTCGGGAAATAGGCGTACACAGAGCAACAATTACCACTACCAGCATTATTATCCTCGTGTACTGGTGTTAATGAATTAGTGGAAAAAATTACACCAGAGCACAGACATATTCGGTTTTCTCTCTGTGCTCTGCTATGAACGTTTGTTGATAGAGTCGGCCAGTGGGGACACTACTGCACACCCCTCACCCCGACCACCAGCTCCAAAGGATCAGACGTGCTCACTCGGATAGTCACATGATGGAAAAGATTGCTTCAACAACACTCGAATATGAATATGTTGACAAAAAAAGCCCGCCTCCTAGTGGTAAAATAGAACAAACGTTGAAGCAATCATACGAGTCTTGAGGAAATGGAATTGGAACAGTAAGCTATACAAGAGATAAAGAAAAATCCAAAATATTTTTTTCACATACGCAAAATCAAAAACCTCCACCAGTATTGGACCTTTAATTACAACTGAAGGTACGTACACAGAGGACAATAAAGAAATTAGTGAAATTATAATAAGCTAGTATGAGGATATCTATGTTTAGCACACCAATAAACAACATGAAAGTTAATGATCCAGACAACTTCTTTATGAATGACATTCAAGCTGCAGATAATATAACTGATATTAACACGAACTCAGAAGACTTTGAAAGATAAATTGACAACATGCCCATGTACTCAGCTCCTGGGCCTAACTCGTGGAATTCAATATTCATAAAGAAATGTAAAGTACCAGTAGTGCGAGCGCTCAATGTAATATGGAGAAAGAGCCTGGATACAGGGGAGATACCAGCAGCACTTAAACCTGCAGATATAACTCCTCTGCACAAGGTGGGTAGCAAAGCCTTGGCAAAAAAATTATAGGCCAGTTGCACTAACATCACACAAAATAAAAGTTTTTGAAAGAGTGATTAGGAATAAAATTTCTAGTTTTATGGAAAATAATGAGCTACACAACCCAGGACAACATGGAATTAGAGCGGGAAGATCCTGTCTGTCATAGTTACTCAACCACGATGACAAAATCACAGAAGCTTTAGAAGAAAAGCAAAATGCAGATGTTGTATACACAGACTTTGTAAAGGCATTCGTCAAATGTGACCATGGAGTGATAGCACACAAAATGAGGTCAATGGGAATAACTGGTAAAGTAGGACGCTGGATATTCAATTTCCTGTCGAACAGAACACAAAGAGTAACAGTCAGTCACATATAATATCGAGTCCAAGCGCAGTTAAAAGCTATGTACCCTAAGGTACAGTCCTTGCACCACTGCTGTTCCTTATTCTCATATCAGATATAGACAAAAATACAAGTCACAGCTTCGTGTCATCCTTTGTAGATGACACAAAAATCAGCATGAAAATTGCCTCGGCTGAAGACATTGAAAAACTACAAGCAGATATCAACAAAGTTTTCGATTGGGCAGCAGAAAATAACATGATGTTTAACAGTGATAAATTCAAGGTACTCAGGTACGGCAAAAATGAGGATCTGAAACATAATACAGGGTACAAAACACAATCGAATCTGCCCATAGTAGGAAAGCAGCATGTCAAGGATTTGGGAATAATGATGTCCGACGACCTAACGTTTAGGGAGCATAACCAAGCAAATATTGCGTCAGCCAGAAAAATGACAGGATGGATTACGAGAGCTTGCAAATCCAGGGATCCCATCACAATGGTTGTACTCTTCAAGTCACTTGTGTTGTCCCGTCTTGAGTACTGCTCAGTACTCGGTCCCCCTCTTCAGAGCAGGAGAGATTGCTGAAATAGAGGGAATACAGAGAACATATACGGCACGCATAGACGTGATAAACAACCCGTTCTCGCAAATTCGTAAAGTCAATATTGACTTATTAACTACGTGCATAGGTGATATACTAAACATAATAGATACCCTTAAAAAGATTCATAGAAAACACCGACCTTACCTAACCTTGTTAGTATCTTAAGATAAGCATCTTATTGCTTCGTAATTACAATTATTACTTAACCTATACCTATTATAGGTTAGGTAATAATTGTAATTACGAAGCAATAAAATGCTTATCTTAAGATACTAACAAGGTTAGGTAAGGTCGGTGTTTTCTATGAATCTTTTTAAGGGTATCTATTATGTTAAGTATGTCACCTATGCACATATTTAATAAGTCAATATTGACTTATTAAATTTGCGAGAACGGGTTGTGATAAAGCACCTAAATTATTGGGATCGTCTCAAAGCTCTCCAAATGTACTCACTAGAAAGGAGACGAGAGAGATACCAAATAATATACACATGGGAAATACTGGAGGGCCAGGTCCCAAATCTACACAGTAAAAATTAAAACGTACTGGAGTGAACGATATGGAAGAAAATGCAGAATAGAACCAGTGAAGAGCAGGGGACAATTAGGCACTATTTAGGCAGACAATTATAGGCACAATTAGAGAAAACTGTATAAACATCAGAGGTCCACGGTTGCTCAACGTCCTCCCAGCGACTATAAGAAATATTGCCGGAACAACCGTGGACATCTTCAAGAGAAAACTAGATTGTTTTCTAAAAAAAAGTTCCGGACCAACCGGGCTGTGGTGGGTTTGTAGGCCTGCGGGCCGCTCCAAGCAACAGCCTGGTGGACCAAGCTCTCACAAGTCAAGCCTGGCCTCGGGCCGGGCTTGGGGAGTAGAAGAACTCCCAGAACCCCATCAACCAGGTAAAAGCTCCCCGTGCAGGGGATATTTGATTTGCCGTATCCAGCTCAAGCCTGGGAACTCGCAACTATCATGATGCTCTTCATACTGGTGTAGCCCTTTGCCTTGCTGTCCCTATGCTCACCAACCACGGATGCATCTACAGAAGGGCATTGGAAGACTATTATGACCATCGATAAGTGATAAATCACAAGGAAAGACAGGAAGAAGTCGGTGAAATCAAGTGGAGCCTCGCCAGAGTCCCCCAGCACAATGGTCACCACGCCTATACACACCCAATAACACTCATAGAAGCATCGGGTCTGGGTCACTATGCTTCCCTGAAGGGATGTGTGGGACTGCACGTGTGCCTCCACATTGGCCAGTACCTCCCTTCAGTTCCTGTAATCGAAGTGTGTGGTGTTGCCTCTTTCAGGGAAATACAGAGAGCCACCAAATACAGAAGTCTGGCACATTGCTGCAATTTTACTCCAGTTGGTTTGGAAATCCTTAGTGCGTGTGGAAATATGCACTGAGATTCCTGAAAGAAGAAGGGCGACAAATAAATTACGGTACAAAAGACCATAGAGAGACAAGTTTCATGTTCCAGCTCCTTAGTGTGGCGGTTCAGAGGGGAAACGCCTCCTGCATCTTGGGAATGCGTCCAGCCCCGGAGGATTTTTTGAGGATTTGAGTTTCGAGGTCCTGGATTTGTAATAGGTGTCAAGTTGATTAGTGATATGCATTAATTAATCCTTTTTGCTTGGCCCTACAGTGGATTGAGAGTTCCAGTTTTTGGTTATGGTCAACTGGTTTTGCTCCTCAGGTTATGATGTCCTTTTATAATGCATACATCCGTCTTGTATTGGGCATTCATGATGGATTTGTAATATAAGTTGAAGGTGGGGACGAGTGCTGGTGTGGTGGGTTAGTTGTACCCACCATCTCTAGATTCTTTGGCATCTGGGATTTGGCATCTCTAGATTCTTTGGCATCTGGGATTTGGCATCTCTAGATTCTTTGGCATCTGGGATTTGGCATCTCTAGATACTTCTTAATGCAAGTGTTCTTTGCTTTGTTAGTGTGACCATTGTTTACCAGAGCTTGCACACGTCTCGACAATTCTTTGTGCTCCTTGTCCCAGTATAAAAGACTAGACAGATACATTATTTGTCTCTCTGGAACAGACAGGCTGTTCAACAGCCTGTCAACTGGCTGGAACAGACGGGTATAAATCGGAGCTGCTACATTTTGACCAATTCAGCCTCTACAGACTATTCCTGTGAGGTTATGTTCTGTGAAGTTTGTGGTCAGTGAAGCAGCTATGAGTGTGTCACGTTCCTGATTACCTCTTAATTGTTTGTGAAGATCAAATCGAGAATATTGTAATTTCAAGACATTTGTATTTGGCGTAGTATAGTATAGTAAATTGTGAATTTCATTTGGTATAAGTGACATTTTCCGTGGCTGCTTTACTTTCGTTTTTCAGCAGTTACCTTTTTTTTTTTTTTTTTTTTTTTTTTTTTTTTTTTTTTTTTTTTTTTTTTTTTTTAGATATATACAAGAGTTGTTACATTCTTGTACAGCCACTAGTACGCGTAGCGTTTCGGGCAAGTCCTTAATCCTATGGTCCCTGGAATACGATCCCCTGCCGCGAAGAATCGTTTTTTGATCCAAGTACACATTTTACTGTTGCGTTAAACAGAGGCTACAGTTAAGGATTTGCGCCCAGTAAATCCTCCCCGGCCAGGATACGAACCCATATACGACATAGCGCTCGAGGAACGCCAGGCGAGGCGTTCCGCGTACCTGGTTGATGTTACTAAAACATGAATACAATAGTAGGCTAAATAAGGTTCCTACAAAAAAGACATTTTTTAAAGTTTAGTAAATATTGTATAAGATAACGAATAATTTAATACAGATAAAGAATAATTAATATATAATGTTGATTACACACTTCAAACCATTCAATCAAGAGATGCTGTCCCAATGATTCTTTTTGAGACTTTTGTGTTCTCGATGTTGGAATATTGTTGCCCACTAACAGCCCCTTTCAAAGCTGGAAAAATTGCTGACCTGGAGGATATCAAGAGATCTTTTACTGTCCGAATCCACTATGCAAAACATTTAAGTTATTTTTACCGCTTAATAATTTTAAATCTTTTTTATTCTCCAGAGCGAAGGAGAGAGATACAAAATATTATAAATTTTGATAATAATAGAGAGACTGGTTCCAAACTTATACACTGAAATAACTCCACATGAGACCAGAAGGCATGGCAGGATGTGCTACATTGCTCCGTTGAAAAGCAGAGGAACAATAGGTACGCTGAGAGAGAACTATCAACACCAGAGGCCCGAGACTGTTCAACACTCTCCCTCTAATCATAAGGGGCATAACTGACTAACCTCTCACGGTGTTCAAGAAATAACTTGTTAAACACCTCCAAAGGATTCCTGATCAACAAGGCTGTGGGTCATACGTCAAACTACGAGCAGTTGCATAAACAGGCTGATTGACCAGGCTACCAACAAGGAGACCTGATCAGAGACCGGGCCGTGGGGACGCTGATCCTCGGAATGATAAACAGGTAGGCCTCCTTCAAGTAGCTTCTGTTGAAAATGACTGAACCGAAATTGGCCTTCATAAGTCCTTTTAAATATATTGAAGAAACGGTTTTAAGTGTTTATATATTAAATGACATGCAAATAAACAAATGCACGTGGAAGATGCTGTGAAGCGGTTTCCATGGAGACGAAGATTTCCTCGCAGCATCTTACCTGTTGTAGTGCTCACACCTGTGTTTGCAAATTGATGCGAATAAGCTTAAGTCAACTTTCTCGGAGATGCTAAATGAGGAAAATTCAAAGTTTTTTCAAAGATTTTTCTCTTTATTAAAATCACAACACAGCAGAGTTCACACGTAGATGTTGTTGGGGTGGAAGCTAGCAGAGGGTTGTGGTATGTGCCGAGTGCAGCTCACGTGTCGTCAGGTGAAACCGCTTGTGCAGTATGGCTAGCACTTGGAAAGGGGGGATGTGAAGACAAGATCCGGGGTATGAGATGGGATAGGAGGACAGATGGGAAATGAGGACAGATAGATGGCATATGAGGACAGATAGATGGGGTATGAGGACAGATATATGGCATATGAGGACAGATAGATGGCATATGAGGACAGATAGATGGGATATGAGGACAGATAGATGGGATATGAGGACAGATAGATGGCATATGAGGACAGATAGATGGCATATGAGGACAGATAGATGGCATATGAGGACAGATAGATGGCATATGAGGACAGATAGATGGCATATGAGGACAGATAGATGGCATATGAGGACAGATAGATGGCATATGAGGACAGATAGATGGCATATGAGGACAGATAGATGGCATATGAGGACAGATAGATGGCATATGAGGGACAGATAGATGGCATATGAGGACAGATAGATGGCATATGAGGACAGATGGAATATGAAGACAGATGGGATATAAGGACAGGAAACGGGATAAGAGGGCGGGGAATGGGATAAGAGGACAAGGGATGGGATAGGAGGACAGTGACGTAATGGTTCCCAACCACACGGAACATCAAAGATATGTTTAGTTAGGATCTAAAGGTATGAGGGCTGGGGCTGGTATGAGGGCTGGGGCTGGTATGAGGGCTGGGGCTGGTATGAGGGCTGGGGCTGGTATGAGGGCTGGGGCTGGTATGAGGGCTGGGGCTGGTACTGGGGCTTGAAGGTGATGGGGGGACCGTACTGGTGGGGGTACTGGGCTTCACCGTAGTAACTGACCTCGGCGTGGTAGCCACCGTAGTCGGCCACGTACTTCACCTGTCGAATGCAATAAAGCAGTTATTTTACCTTTTACTCGAGTGTTCTTTTATACCACAAATCAGTTGTATTAGACATTTGGCTTGAAATAAGAACACAAAGAAAAAGGGAAATTGTGGGAGGCCTAATGATCCATGCGATGAAACACGTGTGTGTGTATGTACTCACCTATATGTACTCACCTATATATGCTTGCAGGATCGAGCATTGACTCTTGGATCCCGCCTTTCTAGCTATCGGTTGTTTACAGCAATGACTCCTGTCCCATTTCCCTATCATACCTAGTTTTAAAAGTATGAATAGTATTTGCTTCCACAACCTGTTCCCCAAGTGCATTCCATTTTTCTACTACTCTCACGCTAAAAGAAAACTTCCTAACATCTCTGTGACTCATCTGAGTTTCCAGTTTCCACCCATGTCCCCTCGTGTGTGTGTGTGTGTGTGTGTGTGTGTGTGTGTGTGTGTGTGTGCGTGCGTGTGTGTGTGTGTGTGTGTGTGTGTGTGTGCGTGCGTGCGTGCGTGTGTGTGTGTGTGTGTGTGTGTGTGTGTGTGTGTGTGTGCGTGCGTGCGTGCGTGTGTGTGTGTGTGTGTGTGTGTGTGTGTGTGTGTGTGTGTGTTTGTGTGTGTGTGTGTGTATATTAATATATATACACACACACCCAAGCTAACATGTATATATGTTAGGGGTATACAAAAGTGAACAAATAGTTACGCTTGAAACACCCCCTCGAGCCCATTATTATGTTACTCGGTAATTTGTTCCATGACTCAACAATCCTTTTTCCAAACCCAGTATTTACCCAGGTTTTAACTGCATCTAAACTTCACGAAATTTATATCCATTGTTTCAAGGTCTATTTTAATTTCATCCATTCATATAATTCAGCCATATTACCCCGTATTCTTCGTCTTTCTAGAGAATGTAAGTTAATTTTTGTATCTGTCAAATTAAGGAAGATTTCTAATTTCTGGGATTAGCTTTGTCAAATTAAAGGTCTGACGGCTGAGTGGACAGCGCTCGGGATTCGTTGTTCTAAGGTTTCGGGTTCGATCCCCGACGGAGGCTGAAACAAATGCGCATATTTTCTTTCATCCTGATGCTCCTGTTTACCTAGCAGTAAATATGTACCTGCGGAGTTAGACAGCTGCTACGGCTGCTTCCTGGGAGTGTGTAACAAAAAGGAGGCCTGGTCGAGGACCGGGCCGCGGGGACACTATGCCCCGAAATCATCTCAAGATAACCTCAAGATAAGGATGGTTTCTAATTCCTGGGATTCGCATTGTTTTTCTTTTTTTCTATATTCGTTAAAGTGAATTTATTTTTATTATATATTCCGGCGACCAAAACTACGCTGCATATACTAAGTGGCCGCTACCAAGGGCAAGATAAAGCGCAATGATATTTAGATCTGGCACGTTAAGGTTAGTTGTGTATTGTGTTCTGTGGAGGAAATCTTTGAAACAGGACGCTGGGAGGGGGACGTCCAGGGGACAGGTCCAGGGGACAGGCGTCCAGGGGACAGGCGTCCAGGGGACAGGCGTCCAGGGGACAGGTCCAGGGGACAGGTCCAGGGGACAGGCGTCCAGGGGACAGGCGTCCAGGGGACAGGCGTTCAGGGGACAGGCGTCCAGGAGACAGGCGTCCAGGAGACAGGCGTCCAGGGGGCAGGCGTCCAGGGGACAGGCGTCCAGGGGACAGGCGTCCAGGGGACAGGCGTCCAGGGGACAGGCGTCCAGGGGACAGGCGTCCAGGAGACAGGCGTCCAGGGGACAGGCGTCCAGGGGACAGGTCCAGGGGACAGGTCCAGGGGACAGGCGTCCAGGGGACAGGCGTCCAGGGGACAGGCGTCCAGGGGACAGGCGTCCAGGAGACAGGCGTCCAGGGGACAGGCGTCCAGGGGACAGGCGTCCAGGGGACAGGCGTCCAGGGGACAGGCGTCCAGGGGACAGGCTTCCAGGGGACAGGCGTCCAGGGGACAGGCGTCCAGGAGACAGGCGTCCAGGGGACAGGCGTCCAGGAGACAGGCGTCCAGGGGACAGGCGTCCATGGGACAGGCGTCCAGGGGACAGGCGTCCAGGGGACGATCCTGGACGCCTGTTCCGTCTCGTCGTCCTGCTTCAATAATTTGTACACAAATATATCACGTTATTGTACTGTGTGTGTGACGTATATAGAGACATAGTGACCTTACCGTTTGCTTGCGTCCGTCGGGGAGGTTGATGGTGTAGGAGCCCGTGATAGTGTCACCATCAGATGCTTCATATTGACTGATGTCGTTGCCGGCACTGTCATCCTGGGCTCCATGGTTGTACGGTCTGGCCACCTGAGGACAGTGTCACTATTATGAAGTGTTTACTAGAGTGTGTCACACTTCTGAGTGTGTGTATACACTGAGAGTTGACTTTAGTCCTGGACTATATTTAGCACTAAAGAATACTTTCTTTAGTGTTCACTAAACTATATATGTGTCCTTAAAACCCTCTAGAGGTTCATATTAGGTAGTAAATTAGTATTTTGGGAATTGCACTGTTCAGAGTTACGATTAAAAGAGTTAACAAAAAAGTTGAGCAATTACTTCATATCCGGGTGTTGGAGAGGCGTGGACGAGGCCCACAGCTGTCACCACCACCACCACCACCAGGGACATCTGTAGCGTGCAAGGTATTATAAAGTCCTGTGTGATTTGTACTCGAATCCATTTCAAAGAAATCTTTCAAAATAACCAGCATATAAATATTTATGAATATATTTGTAATGAAACGGCGGTTGTTTTATAATTTAACTTATTTTGAATGTCTAAATGTAATTTACTTTTAATGTAATTTTCGAGACTAGGACAAAATTGGAGGCCGAGATGATGTAAGTTAATAGCAATATATATTTTGGACTGATCCAATGTTCATGTTTAAGAACTGGCGCGATGAACCTTAAAAGATTGACGCTACCTTCATGTACATGTTGAGCGGGGAGGTTGTAGAGTAACTGATGTCAGACTAGCCATCTGTCATGGCTTTATACTGAGACATCAGGGTGGCCCTGACACGACCAGCTCTCACCATCAACACACTACAACAGCCCAACACACTGAGGCACCAGGGTGTTCTTGACAGAACTTTCTCACCTACCACCACTGTTCCTCACAAGCGACTCTTGTGCAAACTTGAAAAAGAAAATTGTAATGAAGTGAAGGAGTACCTTTCAGGAAGAATGCAAAGAGGCATAGTAAGAGGAAAGCTGTTAGACAGGCGAGAAGTAACGAGTGGAATACCTCAAGGGGTCGGTGCTAGGGCCCATCCAGTTTCTAATGTATGTCAACAATCTAACAGAGGCAGTAATCTCACTCATATCGATGCTTACTAATGCTAAGTTAATGCGAATTGAAACAGAAATGCATTGCAAAATGAAGTAGACAACTCGTTAGATGGCTTAAGAAATGGCTAACAGACTAACCCTGACAAATGCAAGGTTACGAGGATACGAACTGGCCCACGAAGGCATCACGTACAGTACAGGAT
Organism: Procambarus clarkii; assembly: GCF_040958095.1. Classification (NCBI taxonomy): domain Eukaryota; kingdom Metazoa; phylum Arthropoda; class Malacostraca; order Decapoda; family Cambaridae; genus Procambarus; species Procambarus clarkii. The sequence goes on along the minus strand of NC_091190.1, from coordinate 25,556,794 downwards.
GGAGGGAAGGCAACTTCGCACTTCAGAAAACGAGAGAGAGATTTTGGAGTGGAAGTAACTGGAGAACTAACACCAGTCACACATCAACAGAATAAAGACAGCTGCATATGTCGCACTGGTAAACGTTCGGTTATCCTTCAGGAACCTGGACAAAGATCCTTTCTGAGCGCAATATTCATCCTTCGTGGGACTCATTGCTGAGTACGCTGCCCCAGCATGGAACCCCCCTTCCCTACTTAAAAGAAACACAAAACTTTAAAACATCTATGCAATCATTCTTGTTCCTGAGCTAAGGGAGCTGTGAAGAAAGAATGAAAAATTGCACCTCACTACAGAGGGGAAAAGAAGTAATAGGACAGACAGGATACTGAGGAGAGTGACACAGTATATATAATATACATATATAAAAGAAATATTCAGTGAGGAAACAGTAGAATGAAAGGGCATAATTTTATATTAGAAGGACAGATGAGTCATGAGATGTGCGGAAGAACTTTTGCGGTCTTAGAATCGTGAATGAAACAGACTACATGGAGAAAGTTGTTGGAGCCAGTGCAGCTTTAAATGCCAATATGACAAGAAAAAAATTAGTGAAAAGAGGCAATGCATTGAACTATACTGATGGTCGAAAGGTGGGACTGAAGAGCTGGTGTTCAACCCTGCAAGTACAACTAGGCGAGGACCCCTCCACAGCAACCAAACAAACCTTACGTGACGAGAGAGTGAGGTCACCCAACACATTCAACCACCGGACGATAATGATGCATTCGGATCCTGTAACTGTGGTAGAAATATATGTTCCCTGGTGATCAAATTCTCCTTGGGGGCGAATGTGTTCACATGCAGGAATTTCTGAACCTGTTGGAATATGACTTGTACCAAACATACTTGATACAATCAGAATTCTTTCGTTGCGCATATTCATGCTAATTCGTAAAGCCAGATAGTAAAACTTTGACACGGGTCTGAAGTATATCAAAAATTGAATACGACCGATTTTCTCTCTTTCCCCCCCCCCCCCCCCGTGTGTGTGTGTGTGTGTCCCCCTCTCTCTCTCACTCTCTCTCTCTGTCTGTCTCTCTCTCTCTCTCTCTCTCTCTCTCTCTCTCTCTCTCTCTCTCTCTCTCTCTCTCTCTCTCTCTCTCTCTCTCTCTCTCTCTCTCTATCTCTCTCTCTCTCTCTCTATCTCTCTCTCTCTCTCTCTCTCTCTCTCTCTCTCTCTCTCTCTCTCTCTCTCTCTCTCTCTCTCTCTCTCTCTCTCTATCTCTCTCTCTCTCTCTCTCTCTCTCTCTCTCTCTCTCTCTCTCTCACACACACACACACACACACACACACACACACACACACACACACACACACACACACACACACACACACACACACAAATGTTTTACAGTATGCCGCCCCATCGTGAAGGCCCGTTTAAAAAACATTTAAGCAAGCTGGAAATAATCCACAACTAAGAAGGTTTCGAGCATATAAATGAGATTGGGTGGCTATAAACAGGAGCCGCCTCCTATGGGCCAATATAGGCATTCTTCAGTTACCGTCATTCTTATGTTCTTACACATGTGGATATGAGAGTCATGTGTACTCACAAGCGGCTGGACCAGCTGGTAAACATCACATCTCTGACATATACATTTCCCTGGAAACTCCCCACGTCAGGAGAGAAGATGTCCTTAAGGTTTGAACCACAGCCATTCACTGGTTGATGAAAGCACTTTATTTCTAACCCACAATGTCTCTTCCACGGCACTCTCGTGAGTGACAGCGTGGATTTGAATTAATTGTTTCCATTAGTCGTCAAATGGCTGCGGCGCCCGCTGTAAAGACTTTCCATTTTCAACTGACTGTGGAATGAATGTTCGCCAGGCCAATAAAATTGCCTGAGGATTGTATTGCAAAATGGAAGGATGCGCGCGGGGAGTTCTGAGTCTTTGGTTCGCAGGACGTTCTCCTAATGTTCCCAACGTCAAGAAAACGATCAATTTAAAGTGTCCTCTCCTAACCTACCAGAGGACCCAAAACAGAAAACGGGACAGTACGTCACTTTCGCGAGCCGCTTTCATTTTGTAGTACGACAATATTTGGCCTCGTGTAACGCATACGATCTAAAAGCGACATTCTTTGAAGGACAGGTTGCAGGGTTCGGGGTTTGTGCTTATCATCGTTATTTATATTTCTCGTTATAATATATGGATCTTGCGTTCTAGATTGATATCAATGAAACAAAAAAAAGCTATGCTGGAAGAACTTGTTTGTAAAGAACATACTTAAGTAACTGTCACAGCTACACAGACACTGATGTTCTGTATAACAAGAACCTTCTAAACAAATGATTCAGAGCCAGTTGTTTTCATTTTAGGCTTTAACTGTTAACCGATTATTTCTGTACATTTATATTCCCCTTTGAGGCTGACATTTTCCTAGGCCTAGAGAACATTAACTTCCCACACCCACCAGTAAAACACACACTATGGAAAATCCCTCAAACCCTCAATGCTTCCAGAAATACAGGTGAGAATTATATATATCATTAGCTACACCTGTAAAAGAGTAGTGGGAACTGGCTGAAAGTCTTGGGGTAGACTATACCTGAAGTAGGTTCTGGGAGTTCTACTCTCCAAGCCTGGCCTCGGACCAGGCTTGATGACTTGGTCCAACAGGCCCGCAGGCCCCATATGGCCACTACAACCTGGTTGGTCCAGCATGGAAGCCTACCAGTGTGGAGTAGCAGTATAATAAGTATTCCAGTATAACTATAAACAAGGAAAGAGCTCGAGGTCTTTCAGTATATTATTTACAGTTATTGGGAGAATTACCTACAGATCTCCACCATTGTTCATTACAGGATTAGATTTTATTACGTTTTAAAAAGTTATTTACTACTTTTGTAATTCTTAGTCCAAGTTACATTTATGAAGAAAGTAATCTTATATTGATCATAGGCAATATTAGAATAAAATCAATTAGCTAAACAAAATATTGTGTTAATATTCACAGTTGCAATCTACCGAGTAGTCTAAGCTGTTACAGATCCCTACAGCGCGAGGCACATGACTCCACACCCACCTACACCTGCTACCACCGTCCACTGGTGCTGCGACACCCACGTAGGGCTGATGTACGTGTGTCACCAGTGTTTGGGTGGATACAAATAGGAGCTGCCTCGTATGGGCCAGTAGGCCTTCTGCAGTTTCATACGTTCTTATGTAAAGGATTCATTTATAAGAAAGTATTTGAATTAATGGTATAGGATTTTATTTAATATTAAATATAAATTTGCCATGAAGTCGAAGATGATGGTATATATGATTTGATATCAAGACTATATTGATAACTGTGTTATTGATAGACAGGTTCTGGCTGGTATGAGGGCTGGGGTTGGTACGAGGGCTGGTACTGGGGCTTGAAGGTGATGGGGGGACCGTATTCGTAGGGGTACTGGGCTTCACCGTAATAACTGACCTCAGCCCGGTAGCCACCGTAGTCGTCAGCAACGTAGGTTACCTGAAACAGTTGGGTTTAAAATAAGACACAAACCACAATGAGACGGTTCGGTTGCTTCAGGAAGACATTTCAGCGCTAAACTACAGTTTTCTGTCAACTTACCGTCTGTTTGCGGCCGTCGGGAAGTTGAACAGTATAGGAACCAGTGACAGTTTTCCCATCAGATTCCTCGGCTTGGCTGAAGTCAGTGCCGGCATATTCGTCCTTGACGCCATACTCGAAGTTGTAGGGAATTACAACCTATTGGGCAAGTCACAGAATTTACCATAGTTATCCAAGCATTAAATATTCGTTACATGTGTCAGTGCTTTATGAACAACAGCAAATTGTTTTATGGAGTTATAAACTTTTATATTGTGTGTTAAATGAGAAAAAAGGATGTTGACTGACCTGGTTGTAAGCCGGTTGTGGTCCAGGGGCACCGTAGCGGTCTTCAGGGGCGGCGAGAGACATGCCCACCACCACCACCATAACCAGGGCCACCTGTGGGGGAGACAGTTGGGTCATTAAGGGTTTCCTGCTTTAATGTTTCCTCTCGTGTTTAGTTTCCAGTCACACATTCACTGGAATATGCAGCTCCAGCCTGGAGTCCCATACCTAGTTAAACACAAGACGAAGTTAGAGAAGATTTAGAGGTATGCCACCAGACTTGTCCCAGAGCTGAGAGGTGTGATTTACGAGGAAAGGCTACCGGAATTAAACCTCACGTCTCTGGAAGACACATGTTAGGAGAGACATGATCACCACGTACAAAATTGTGTGTGTGTGTGTGTGTTTGAAATATATGTAGTAGATATGATGGAGGAAAAGAGGTTAAGAGTTGGTACATTAAACAACCGACGGTTAGAAAGGCGGGGCCCAAGAGCTAACATCTCGATCCCACAGGAACAGAGAGTCACAATGCAAGTAGTAAATACCCACACCAACAAAATACAAATATAGCTCAATGATTGTTATCATATATGTTGTACTTTCTACTTGTGACTATGATGAAGTGTTCTACAATAGGATCGAACCCCTCATCGTTCAGCTTCAGTATGGCAGAGATATATCACGTTATTGTGATTTCATTATGTTGTAACTATGATGGTTGACGTCAGCCTATATTAATGTAAGGTAATGAGAATTTGGACAGAAGACAGGAGACTAAAGCCAGAAACACTATATTTACCTAAACCAGAAAAGAACGAAGCCTTCATATTCTTGTACGCAACGTATGTCAGATCAATACTAGAATATGCAGCTTCTGAGTAGAAACCATACACAAAAAAGGTCCTGTAGTTTTAACGTAGTCCTGTAATTTACTCAGAACTGGCCCCAGAACCGAGAGGGTTTGTATTCAAGGAATGATATAGTAATCACCTCAAAACGCTGGAAGAGAAAACAAACACAACATCGTTATTTTCACTATTGGTACTTAGATGCAACGTTCTAACAACGTTATAACGTTACAACAAAACGTTATGAGAATGTTATTGATGTGTATGCAGTCACGACACGTCGTCCCTGTGATCCTTACAACAACTGAGATAATAAATGGGGTAGAAATAGTCAGCACAAGAAATAGCTAAACATAACGGCATGACTTGAAGATCCAGTCACGAGTTATTCACTGTGCTCAAGGGTGAGTCCCAGACGAGATACAGAACTGTGAGGAGAACCCTGGGGGTGAGAGACGTGAATAGAACGTCAAATGAAACAGTGTAAACTGTGATTCCAAACTCTGAGTATACTTACCATACATGTGTTTACATTTAAATATGGAAGCCATTGGAATTATAGAGCCATCAGGTCTGAGCCATCAATTCATGTGTGTTACTACAGTGTTAATGAAACTTTCGTGTCCCTTCAAAAAACTATGACTAAAACCATAATTATGAAACGAATATTCCAATTGCACAAATACTTGCGAGGTCCTAGAGCTAAAGCTCGATCCTGCAGGCACAATTTTGCGAGTACATTCATTATAGAGCATGAGTTGCATTCATCATTTTCTGGTCAGTGATAAAAGAAGCGGTAATTCACCTTGGGGATCATCGTGTGATATAGTCTGTTGAGGGTGTGGCGGTGGAGAGGCGACTGATGGTACAGTGTTGGGGCTGCTGGCTTATATAGTGGCGGCTACCACCCCCCCCACCTCCCTCTCACTCTCTCACTCTCTCACTCTCTCTCTCTCTCTCACTCTCTCTCTTACTCTCTCTCTCTCTCTCTCTCTCTCTCTCTCTCTCTCTTACTCTCTCTCTCTCTCTCTCTCTCTCTCTCTCTCTCTCTCTCTCTCTCTCTCTCTCTCTCTCTCTCTCTCTCTCTCTCTCTCTCTCTCTCTCTCTCTCACTCTCTCTCACTCTCTCTCTCTCTCTCTCTCTCTCTCTCTCTCTCTCTCTCTCTCTCTCTCTCTCTCTCTCTCTCTCTCTCTCTCTCTCTCTCTCTCTCTCTCTCTCTCACCTTCACTCCATAGAGATGTTTGACTGAGTCAGACGGTTATTAAGAAAATAGAATGAACTAAACGAGCAGGTTGTAACAGCAAAACTCAGATCATAATGTTGCAGGTAGTGTTGATATAGGACATATATAGGTTATGTGTTGGTGTATTTGACAACCGGCGGCTGGAACGGTATCCATATCAAAAATATCCATACAAAAATTAACGCAAAAAATCGACAGACAAGATTAAATAGATTATTTTGTCACTTAGATGATGAGCAGTTTTATTAATACACCAAAAACACTGGTAATCAATAAATTAATTAAATGTAGTTGATTTTAATTTAGCAATATGCACTTAAATTCATTTACATTTTTTATTTTTAAATTGCAGTATGTTACATAACTTTTATTTATTCAGAATAAGTGTAACAGTTATGGAAACAGTAAGTTTTGAAATAGGTGTGAACATTATTTTTTCTCTTTGAATTATTACTCTCAGTTTTCCTGTGCATTGATAATATTGTGCTCAGTGGCTCACTACATGTCGTCTAATAGATCTGAAACCCCTGTCCATGGAGGCCACAAGCAAATATAATAATGAGACAGTCATTAGAAGCCATGATGAGCATTCAGTTGAATCCCAGATTGCATTTCTTTTGAGCATCTTATGGTCGAGGTGGTTAGGGCTTATACATTGAGGTACCCAATGTACCACCCAGCAAGTAGTCCTAAACACAGTCCAGGAACAAAACGATTTCGGTTAAGTTGATGTTGACCAGACCACACACTAGAAGTTGAAGGGACGACGACGTTTCGGTTAACTCATGATTTCGGTTAACTCATGAAAGTTGAACTATTACGCGACGGGTACAACAAGGCTATAGTAACCGGGGCATCAAGAACTAAAGACCTCACTCCTCCCGCCAGCAGTGTTGGGTAACTACCGGAGTGACACCCCCGGCCAGGCACGGTACACGTGAACACACCCCCAGCCAGGTACACTTGTCTGGCTTCGGGCACGACAGTAACTTCCCCCAGGTATACTACGTTCTTCTTGTGGAATATTGAAGCAGAGGAAAGTATTCTTTACACTCGTGGAGAAGGTCTGTCTGACTAGTCAAATGTTATTTTACGGTCTGATAACTTAGGGAGTGATGGTAGTGTTTTAAATTAAAATCACTTTGTCAATATATCTGCAAAGGGTCAAATATACTCTATACTCTGATTTATTTGCGCGGCCCGCACAGAGGATACTTTAATTTGGTCATTTAAACTTTACGAATTTCAGAAAGTTTAAAATCTTCAGAAAAGACTCTCATGCCAACGCAAATGTGACCCATCTGGCCCTAGAGGGACCCTCAGTTTGACATGCCTCTATAGTATAGAATAACGGGCAGTGGTGATTGGAAGAGGATTGAACTGCCCATGTAAGTCTGTAACCTAACGAGGGGTCATAGTTATGAAACAAAACTTTGAAGCCAGGTTCTGGTTATCTTAGTTGAGTGTTTGGTCTGTGGCCACTGGCCAACCTAGGTCGGGTCACTTACCAGCTGTTCATAACCCTCTTGATTCACGGTACTATTTAGGACATGTATTTTGTTTATCTTAGAGCAAAATTGCTCCCTATTATCATCTTTTGTCTCTGGCATTGACTTCAGACCATTAAATCGGTCGAGCCTATTTTTCTTCACTTGGGAAGGAAGTTGAAAAAATAACTCCAAAGTTCTTTTTACATTTTCAGTAAGAGATACATGTAGTTGACCAGCCGAATATATAACCGAGAGTGAGGTGAAGCACTTCACTATGGTCCTCATAGGCCCAGTGAGGTAAAGCACCTCACTATGGTCCTCATAGGCCCCACAGTGAGGTAAAGCACCTCACTATGGCCCTCATAGGTCCACTGCAGCTTACCAGTGATGGCTGGCGCTATGTGGATGTTCCGTCTTGGTCTGGAAGATGACATACGGTAACCGGGTGTCGGCTGGCTGTTAGTGGCTGGGATTGTTGATGTGCAGTGCCTCGGTAATGTCCAGTCTAAGATGGTCGATGTATCTGTCTATTATTTAAGTGTTACTGGGCAGGATATCTCTGGTTGTGTGTGTAGATGGGACCTCGGTATTTGTGCATTGTCAGGCGCTTTGGAAGAGCTGTTGTCGTGCCTATATGCTGATCGAGATGATTGTGGCTGACGGTCCCCAAGTGCGCATGTGAAGGTATATACGACATTCGTCTCTTTCAAGGGGTTTTGTTTTAGCGTCGGCAGAGTATTTCATAAGGAAGTTGGTGCTCTTTTTGTTCTTAAAGTATATATTAATTCAGTCTTCAGGTTTGTGTCGGTAGAGGGGGTCATGTTGCTATCAGTAATGTCTTTCAGGATTCTTTCTTAATTGTTGTGGGCTGTTGAAAAGAAGCTCCTGAAGAATATTAAAATATTCTGAGAAGGGACCAGTAATGTGTTATAGGCCGCTCATCATAGGTAGCATGGCGGCTCACCTTTCTTGTAGTGACCTCTTCGACATATCCACTAGATTATGCATTATTGATTAGGACCTGCCTATATACCGAGGTCGAGTCTGGCTAACATAAGAACGGCTTCTTGGAATATGTGCAAATAAATATTCAGAACCTTGTATATCATATATGTCAGAGCAATCGTAGACTATGCGGCTCCAGTGTGGAGTCTTTATACAAAATTCTTAGGGGAATTGACAGGGTACGTAGATAAAGACTGATTATTTAACATGGGTGGTACTCGCACAAGGGGACACGGGTGGAAACTGAGTACCCAAATTAGCCAAAGAGACATTAGAAAGAAATTTGTCAGTAATTAACAAATGAAAAGCACTAAGCAGTGATGTGGTGGAGGCAGACTCCATACACAGTTTCAAATGTAGAATAGGGTTAGGAAGCTGTACACCAAATGATTGAGAGTTGAGAGGCGGGAGCAAAGAGCCGACCCATCCCTCCGCAAGCACCAATAATGAGTACACACTCTCATAGTTCACTCTTCGCCTCTACCTTCCCGAGAGACTCATGCTTACACAATACATATACAGGACCTGTATATATAACAGTGTGATGAAGAAAGCTTCCTCTGTAACTGTACAATTGCGCTCGTAAATTTAATTAAATGTAATCAGTGTACTGAATACCTTTAATGAATCAATTTTTGTTACATTTAGGTTATGAATATTATTCTGAAAAATTCAACTTCAAGTTCTTCTTAATGTAAAGTAGATTTTGAAGTGGATTATTTCAGTCCAACTTTCAATGCATATATAATTCCGAAAATATAAACCCTAAACAAAAAAATACCCGAACCATGAATATAAATTTTAGATTGCATTCAAGCGGTATTTATATATAGCAGAAATTTGGTAACTGAAGATAGGGTTTTGAACACTGAAGTTAGTTCAGCAACTTTGTTTCTTTTGGCTAGTAACTTTTGTGGCTTAATCTCTCCACGCTGGCTAAATTTGTAAATTTATTTTCAAAATTAATTTTTAGTGTCAAATTTACAGGAGAGAAATTTTAATGTATTTGTTAAATCTTGTAAAATCTGGCAACTTTTTAGTATTGAAAATAACGAAAATTAAAAATAAACTAATATACATACACTATTTTTTAATTGAAATGTTTTCAAATTTGAATTAAATTTTTAAATAAAATTTTCATCTGAACATTTTGACGACTGGTTATGCTCTTATTGCTCATTAATTTTCTGAAATGAATCTTTCAATTGAGGATCAATACAACCTTGCTCAATTGAACATTTATATGTATGTACTACTGTATCCTTACACATGTGGGAGACTCACTTTCCTTACACGATCTACTGTATTCTTAGGTATCTGAGAGATTCATCTTTCCTGGTGTATCAGCGGTATCTGAGATTCAAGATAAACCTAATTATTATTATCGTACACAAGCCGCTATATACAACGGTGGAAGGAGTCAGAGTAGATAAGTAACAGGGAATAGCCTAAATAATCTGCCCCCATGCCAAGTATTATCTAGGGGGACTTCAACCTGCACAGTCCAAGATGGCGAATAGCTAACAATAATATTATACCAGGAAATAACCAGTCACAGGTCAGAGAACTACTGAGATTCTGTGACACATTTTCACTCAACCAGCTGAAAACGGAGCCAACTACGAATGAAAATACTCTAAGGTCTGATGATGACAGTGAAAAAATAATTAGGGACATTACAATCTAAGGTATGTACTGTGTGCTGTGCTACACACGTACACATTACACATGTGCTACACAGTACACACGTACTGTGATCACGTACTGTGATCACTCGCTCATCGAAGTGCAGACTAACAGCAATAATCCTAATAGTTCCCTAAAAAAGTAATCAAGCAAGAGGGGATTATTCATTAAATTAAATTTTAATACTTCTAAGATTGACTGGGACAAAATATAAACATGAACTTGCAAACATTCAATGGGAACCATTAGTAAGAAAACTCCCACACAAGTAATAGAACAATTGATGGCAGAACAACACCAAGTCTGCTTAAGTCAGAAAGAGGACGAGGCTAGAAAGAAAATGTAGACGACACTTCAGATGTACAAAAAAATACAGAAATGCTTAATCAGACGACACGACAGTCCCCTGCTCCCCCATCCCCCCACCTATCCCCCCCTCAAAAAAAGCATAAGCTGAATCAGTCATACCAAACTGAAGGAATGAAGTTAGAACAGGAAACCACACAAGAGATAAAGAACAAATCCAAAATATTTCTTAACATTTGCGAAATAAGTCAAAAACCTCCTGCTGCATTTGACCTATATTTACAGGTGAAGGTTCATATTCAGAGGTTGAGAAAGGAATCAGTTAAACCATAAAATATCATTATGAGGCTATGTTTAGCTCTCCTATTAACAACATGAAAGTGGAAAATCCAGACAGTTTCTTTAACAATGGTACTCAAACCTCTGCCACTCCACATGATGTCACCATAACCGCTGCGGATTTTGATAGAGAAGTTGAAAACATGCCCATGCACTCAGCCCCAGATCCAAACTCATGGGATTCTATATAAAGCAGTGAAAAGGGCCAGTAACACGAGCACTTGGACACATGGGAGATACCAGAATCAGATCAGTAGATACAAGGGCGGTACATCCTTTACAGCAGATACATCCCCTACACAAATGAAGGAGCAAAGCATTTGCTATAAAACTATAGGCCAGTCAAACATTACGCATAATAACAGTTTTGGAAAGAGGGGATTAAGAATCCAATCTCCAGTTTCGTGTAGAACAGTGACCTCCTCAACCCAGGTCAACATAAATTTAGAGCGGAAAGATCATGTCTTTTGCAGTTACTCGACCTCTGACAAAATCTCTGATGCAATAAAAGAAAAAATGTTGATGTGGTATACACGGATTTTGCAAAGGCATTGATAAACGGGACCATTTAGTGATAGCACATAAAATGAGATCAGTAGGAATAACGGGTAAAGTATGACGATAGATACACTATTTCTTGTCGAACAGAATGGAAAGGGTAACAGTTTATCAAACATAATCAAGTTCAAGCTCAGTGGAAAGCTCTGTGCCTCAGCGCACAGTCCTTGCACCACTGCTTTTTTCTTATTCTCATATCAGATATAGACAACACTACGAATCATAGCTTCGTGTCATCTTTTGCAGATGACATAAAGTCAGCATGAAAAGTTCTTGTGTTGAGGACATTGAAAAACTGCAAGCTGATACATGACGTATTCTATTTAGCAGCGGAAAATAACATGATTTTAACAGTGATAAATTCCAAGTACTTAGGTGTGTAAAACATTCAGAGCTAAAACAAAATACAGTGTTCAAGACACGATCAAATCTGCCCATAATAAGACGACAACATATAAAGGATCTGGGAATAATTGTATCTGACGACCTAATATTTAGGGAACATAACAAGGCAAATATAGTAAGAGCTAGAAAATGTATAAATTGCGAGAATATTCAAATTCAGGTATTCCATCACAATGCTCATATTATTCAAATCACTGGTGCTGTCCCATCTTGAGTACTGCTCGACACTCGCTTTCCCCCCTTCAGAACGGTAGAGATTGCTGAAATAGAGGGAATACAGAGAACATATACGGCCTGCATAGAGACGATAAAGCACTTAAGCACTTAAATTATTAGGACCGTCTCAACGCTCTAAAAATGTACTTTCTGAGAGGAGACGAGAAAGGTATCAAATAGTAGATACATGGCAAATACTGGAAGACCAGGTCCTACATTTGCACAGTAAAATAACATACTGGAGCGAACGACTTGGCAGGAAATGAAGAATGGAGTCAGTAGGGGTGCCATAGCCACAATCAGAGAATACTGAACATCAGAAGTCCATGGCTGTTCAGTATCCAGCAAGCATGATCAATATTGCCGCAACAAAGGTGGATGTCTTCAAGGAAAAAAAAAACTGGACAGTTTCCTGCAAGAAGTGCCGGACCAACCCGGGTTGTAGTCGATGTGTGTGCTGCTCCAAACTTGTCTATTGGCACAAGCTCTCTCAAGTTAGGGTCGGGCTTGGGGAAGTAGAACAACTCCCAGGACCCCACTCAGGTGGTTCTTGGCGGAAGGGGGGGAGGGATATTTTGTTACTTCTTAGAAAGTCTATTAACTGAGACGCTATTTCTTGTTTATATCTTGTAGACAGCCTGTTATAGTGCTTGTGTTGCAGGGAGACTTGCAAGTTCTGCATATGTAGACTTACCCCTAATTAGTGTGTTAGTGTATAAGGAAGACTTTGAGTTATACTCATCAGACTCGATATATTTTGGTATTGGACAATTGTAAAGAGTTGCAGGTTCTAGAGTGTTTATGTCATTATGTTATTCAAACATGTCTTTTGTGTAGATAAATCAATGTATCGTGGTTAGAAAACTATTAACCCAACACCATTCGTGCCTTTCCACTTGATAATGGTCCAGGACTGACCAATCACTTGGGGAGGATCCAGGACGGATCAATCACTTGATAATTTGCTTTGATTACTTTTGTCACCGAGTATAAATTGTGTGTTCTCTATTTTTGAGTTGTCACAAACAAAATGTTTGTGACAGCTTGCTAACAATATCAAATGATATATATCAATAATAGAAATTTTGATTTAGCTGTTTCACTGCTTAATATCGTTAAGCGTGATATGCTAGGTAGGTAATGTACCACCTTGAGGTACCACTATTTGGTATCATGATTTGTGATCATGTGTACCTGCCGTTAGACAGTACCACTGCTTGGTACAACGAATAGTTATAATGTGTACCTTCTATGAAACACGGTACCCAAGCTTTGTTAGAAGTATATGGCAAGACCACTTATGTTCGTAAACATTGTAATCCTATCGTTAAATTTGTATGCTTACGTTTTCAAGTGTGTTTACATATAGAGAGCTTGGGGTGCCTAAGGTTTTTTATGCATAAATACCTACAGATCACACTGCAGCACGAAGTTCCTTTATATATTTTCGCCAGATATATATATATATATATATTCATAATTTTTGTCAAATTTCCTGTAATGCGTCCACGAACTAAGAAATTTTTACCTAAATAATTTGCACGAAGTTTTATAAGTGCAAGATTATCGTGAAAAACAAATTAACTTATTTCAATCACTATAGGACCATCGTGGATTCGGGCCTCAGAAGTAGGAGACCATTGTCCTACTGATGAGACCATGGATGCTTATAATAAGGACCCGAGACGTACTAAACTGGATTGCAAGTGAGATTTCAAACCTTACCTGAAGTTTTCAAGTCTCAATGGATATGAGTGGATTTCCTCCATATACTTACTTCCATTGCTCAAGTCTATTTAAGTTCCGAGGTAGCTTTAGTGTTGTATATTGAGGTAATCCACTCGTTTACTCACGCTATTGTGGATTGCATCTTTTAAGGATTTATATGTAAGCAAGGCCTTTATATAATGGAATATTTATTTAATAATATAAACCTTAAATATAAGTTACCCCCTGCAGTCGATATAAATGTATAAACATTATGGCATGGCGATTATGCTAAATCTGGTACTATTGGTAGACAGGCTCAGGCTGGTATGAGGGCTGGGGTTGGTACGAGGGCTGGTACTGGGGCTTGAAGGTGATGGGGGGACCGTATTCGTAGGGGTACTGGGCTTCACCGTAGTAACTGACCTCAGCCCGGTAGCCACCGTAGTCGTCAGCAACGTAGGTTACCTGAAACAGTTGGGTTTAAAATAAGACACAAACCACAATGAGACGGTTCGGTTGCTTCAGGAAGACATTTCAGCGCTAAACTACAGTTTTCTGTCAACTTACCGTCTGTTTGCGGCCGTCGGGAAGTTGAACAGTATAGGAACCAGTGACAGTTTTCCCATCAGATTCCTCGGCTTGGCTGAAGTCAGTGCCGGCATATTCGTCCTTGACGCCGTATTCGAAGTTGTAAGGGATCACAACCTGTTGGGTAATTATTATATATATGAAAGTTTTGCTTTAGAAGATGCCTCGGGGTCATACTTATGTTACCCTGTGGTCCGGTACATACTGGTGCTCCCTCTAGCGTGTATATATACCAAGGATGCTGTAGTGTGTGTTTGTTCGAAGTTGGCTCCAGAGTGAGTATTTTCCAAGATTGCTCTAGTGTGTTTAAGTTCCAAGGTTCCTCTAGTGTTGCATATGTTCCAAATTTTCTCTGGTTTTTACATTTCCACAAGTTTCTCATGTGTATATTTTCAAAGTTTACTCTAGCCACTAGAGCATCCCTGGAACCTAAACACACTAGAGCAACTTTGAAGCATATACACACACTAGGGATAGATCCATTGGCCCATGAACCAAAAGATAACAACAACTGGACTAGAGGGTTCCAGGACTCGGTGATTAGTCCAATCGCAATATAAACAGAACACTGCTGTGGATAGTGTGAATAAACATAGTTAAAGCATTGGTGTTGGACCAGATTACACGTGTCAATACATTTGCACAGAATAACAACATGAAAGGAAACGCAGAATTGAACCAGTGAGGACTACAGGTGTCACAGGCACAATTAACACTGTATGGACATGGCTATTTAATGCCTTGCCAGCAAGCATAAGAAATAATGCAGAAACAAAAGTGCATTTCTTCAAGAAACAATTAGTTCCTGCAAGAAGTGCCGGACCAGCCGGGTTTTAGCGGATGTTTGGGCCGGCGGGTTGCTCCAAGCACGAACTTGTTAAACTAAGTTATCACAAGTCATGCCTGGCCCAGACTGGGCTTGGGGAGTAGAACAACTCCCAGAATCCCTCTCCAGGTAAATCACCAGGTTGAGAGGCTAAAATACGCATATAATAAGCAGTCACAACAGTTTCCTAAGATGGAAAAATTACTTTAATTTTGGGACAGTGCAATGAGATCGAACCTGCGTCCCTGGATTTCCCATCGTGCGGCCTCAGTATGTTTTCATAGATTCATCACGTTGTGATTTCACAGTGCGACTTACATTTTTAAATGGTTAACGGAAGTGCTTCTTTATTCCTAAACATAGAGACGTCCAAGATTTTGAACGAATGTCTTGGTTACCAAGTTTGGTTGATGGTGTTTGGTGCGAGTGTGAACGGTGTTGAGAAGGGCAAAGAACAGACGTCCCAAGAGCCTTCATCCTCCACAGAAAATGGGAAGCTGTGGATAATTTGACAATTAACTAGTAGTGTTTTCTCAGCTGGAGTTTGATCGTATATTATTGCGATCGATAACTAGGTTGAAAAAAGTCTTCCTGAGTGTGTCTTAAAATCTCTGTCAGATGTGGAGATGCATGTTGCAAGCACTAATAGCTCCGGCGATCAGAAGCGATTTTGCACTGCACCGCAGTGGAGGAGTTTCCCAAGAGTTTTCCAACAACAGGAAGGGCGTTGACTGACCTGGTTGTAAGCCGGTTGTGGTCCAGGGGCGCCGTAGCGGTCTTCAGGGGCAGCGAGACCCATACCCACCACCACCACCATAACCAGGGCCACCTGTGGGGGGAGAAACAGTTGGGTAGTTGTCCCCTGGCCATTCTGCTACAATATATATACAGTATTAAGAAAGGTTATGGTTAGCTAAAGTTCATCGGTTCGTTTTCAGTTCACTTTATGCAAAATAGAAATTCGTATAGAAACGTTATTGAACGTTATTATATTGTAACTTTTTTTCTCACGTTATGTTGTAACATCGTTGTTAAAATGCCAGGTCGTGAAAATAAGAGTGGTGTGTGTGTGTGTGTTTACTAGTTGTGTTTTTACGGGGGTTGAGCTTTGCTCTTTCGGCCCGCCTCTCAACTGTCAATCAACTGTTTACTAACTACTTTTTTTTCCACACCACACACACACACACACACACCCCAGGAAGCAGCCCGTGACAGCTGACTAACTCCCAGGTACCTATTTACTGCTAGGTAACAGGGGCACTTAGGGTGAAAGAAACTTTGCCCATTTGTTTCTGCCTCGTGCGGGAATCGAACCCGCGCAACAGAATTACGAGTCCTGCGCGCTATCCACCAGGCTACGAGGCCCCCACTCGTGGGGGCCTCGGGGTGTGTGTGTGTGTGTGTGTGTGTGTCCGAAAGAGCAGAGCTCAACCCCCGCAAACACAACTAAGTGAATACTCAGGTGAAATGCATTAGGCAGTGATGTGGTGGAGGCTGACTCCATACAGTTTCAAATGTAGATGTGATAGAGCCCAATAGGCTCAGGAATCTGTACACCAGTTGAGAGGCGGGACCAAAGAGCCAAAGCTCAACCCCCGCAAGCACAACTAGGCGAGGACACACACACACACACACACACACACACACACACAGGAACCTGTACACCTGTTGATTGACGGTTGAGAGGCGGGACCAAAGAGCCAGAGCTTAACCCCCGCAAGCACAATTAGGTGAGTACAATTAGGGAGTATATACACACACACACACACACACACACACACACACACACAATCTTCGACAAGAATTAAATCTTCCCAACCATTCGAGTAGAACATGCTGAAACCATTTTCAGAGGTCATACCCTGCATATTCCAATATTCATGGAGTAACAACTGCACACAAACACACACACACGTAAGTTTTCTAGTTAATATCCCAAAGTTTCTAGATAATATCACCAAGTTATCGCGTCAAGCCTGGCCCTAGGCCGGGCGAGTAGCAGCTTGGGGGAGTAGAACTTTGAGAACTTGTGTAAAACTTTGAGAACTTGTATACTCCACGTATCAGCGATAGAGCAAGTTTGTTAGTCACCTTGGGGATCATAGCGAGCGTTGTGTGACCTGGTGAAGGAATGGCGGTGGAGAGGGATGTGTTGTGGTGTGTGTGTGTGGGGGCCTTATATATATACGTGGGTGGTGGCGACCTTTCCACAGGCGCCAGCTTGAGGTAAACGTCCCCTGAGGCGGTGTTGGGGGGGAAGCCTCTACCTCTCACTGGGGTCGAGGGACCCACAATAATGATGACACTTACGCAATACTATGAAGCACTCCAGATTTTCGTTTCACTTTTATTTATTCTTTTTATGTGCAGTTGTGTGATTATGTACATATATGTATTACCTATATATACAGTAGCCAGAACGCACTTCTCAGTCTGCTATGCAAGGTCCGATTCGCCTAATAAGCCAAGTTTTCCTGAATTTATATATTCTATTTTTTTTTAGTATGAAATGATAAAGCTATCCATTTCATTATGTTTGAGTTAATTTTTTTTATTTAAAACTAACATAGGGTAGGTTAGGTGCGATCTGTTAGTTTCAACTCAAATTAAAAAAAATTAACTCATAACGAAATGGATAGTTTTATCACTTCATACGAAAAAAATTAAAAAAACATATAAATTCAGGAAAACTTGACTTATTAGGCAAGTCGGGCCTTGCATAGTTGGTCGAGAAGTGCGTTCTGGCTACAAAGTACGATATATAATATGCGAACAAGCTTGAATGGTCCCCAAGCCAATATGCAACTGCAAACTCCACACCCCAGAAGGATTCGAACCCAGATAGCCAGGAGCGCTATGCACCTTGGTGTACGGGGTACCTTAACCACTAGACCATTCGACTGTACAAAAATCTTGGTAGTCGTGAGACAATTTATATCCAAGATCTGACAGCGCTCGGTGGTCAACTCGAGCATAGATATTTTATCGAATCACCTCACTTTGTGGGGCCACGTGAGCAACACAAATGCGAACAAGCTTGAATATGGCGGTGGATATATATATATATATATATATATATATATATATATATATATATATATATATATATATATATATATATATATATATATGACAAAAAAATGTCATTTTCTGACAGATTTGTCAGAAAATGCTCACCAAATTGATTGGGAAATGGATTCTTCAATAACGAGTTGTAAAATCACTTATAAACAGGAACATAATTGAATCTGCTTTAATACAGATTACAACAGAATGTAATTTGAACATTAACAGTGGTTTATATAACTTAGATCCATTTTTGATAGATCAATTAAAGGGCGATTTGAGTAGGATCATTGATACACATTGTCTCACTAATTCATTGTAAATATTTACTATCTTAGGCTATTATTATCCATGTGTCTATTGGTAGGTATAAATAGGAGCTGCCTCGTATGGGCCAATAGGTCTTCTGCAATTCTTATGCGGCTCTTATTTGTATCCACCCAATTCCCATTCATTTTTCATTGAATGGGAATTCAATTCCTCACCTCACTTCATCTCTCTCTCCTGTCTATATATATGTCTAATACTTGACTTGTAAATCATTCCTTCTGAAGATGTATTAATATACGAAAGTACTTAAGGAAATTCCTGTTTCAATTCGTCCTCCATGGTCTGACACAAGTCACATTTTTCATCACGTGTTAGTTTTAGTGATTTACACACACACACACACACACACACACACACACACACACACACACACACACACACACACACAAACACTAAACAGGGGCCTCGTAGCCTGGTGGATAGCGCGCAGGACTCGTAATTCTGTGGCGCGGGTTCGATTCCCGCACGAGGCAGAAACAAATAGGCAAAGTTTCTTTCACTCTGAATGACCCTGTTACCTAGCAGTAAATAGGTACCTGGGAGTTAGTCAGCTGTCACGGGCTGCTTCATGGGGTGTGTGTATGTGGTGTGGAAAAAAAAGTAGTTAGTAAACTGTTGATTGACAGTTGAGAGGCGGGCCGAAAGAGCAAAGCTCAACCTCCGCAAACACAACTAGGTGAATACACACACACACACACACACACACACACAATGTGTGTGGTCCTGTTGATTGACGGTTGAGAGGCGGGACCAAAGAGCCAGAGCTCAATCCCCGCCAACACAACTAGGTGAGTACAATAGAAAAAGAATATTGAGAGAAGACCTTGTGGATTCTCACTGAACACTTTAATATTTTTTTCTCCTACCATCCCTATTCCTTTTTTTTATTAATTTTATTACATTGTGTTACAGTTTACAGAAAACACACACACACACACACACACACACACACACACACACACACATATTAACGCTATGTGAATTAATATTTATGTTTTGTGGCTGCCAGGATTGGCTAATGCAAACTTTCCTTGCACTTGGACTCGAGGCCTCAAGAGTGTTTGGTTTGTTGCTCACTATTAACGTGAAAGAAATTTTGGCGTCTAAAGTGGCCTCTGACAGCCCGAGATAGTACCTTGAGTGGTTTCCGGAATCGATGTCACCGCGGCCCGGTCTCTGACCAGGCCTCCTGGATGATGGTCTGGTTAACCAGGCTGTTAGACGCCGCTGCTCGTAGTCTGACGGACGAATCACAGGTGTCCTTTGGCGGTGGCATAATAGGCGCCGAGTCGGTGAGCTGTTACGGGCTAGACAATGTATTTAGCGGGTGTGTTGAACACAAATATTACTCGTCTCGCATGAGTTAATGAGCCTTCTATAAGGATCAATAAGCTTGCTCTTATTCCCGTCCTCTCACCTAATACGTCGCATTTTGTTACGGAATCGACCAATCTGTTAAAAAATACGGCACATTACTAAAAATATAAACACCGTAATATTGACGGTTTGTATGCATCGGGCTCTGTAGGTTGAGTGGATTGCTTGGGTTCGTACATTTTTGGTTGGACAAAATGTGTATTTTTTAAGGAGTGGGAAATAGAACTTTTTTTCCTTGTCTTTGAATGTTCGTGGAAAAGCTTGGACTTGAGTAAGCTTCAAGTACCGGATCAAGCTGTTGATAACAGTTTAAACTGGGTAGTAAGCTGACGTTATCAAGTGTAATTTAATCAAAACCTAATACATGAAGCGTTAATATGTCTTCACAGCTGTTAAATTTTGGTCATTCATAACGCCAGTAACATCAAGTTGTGGAAGCAGCAAGATTTAGATGAGGATGGCGACTTGAAGTCTTGTGGATTTTTCGTTAATTTTGTATTATTCTCTTTCACAGATGTGGCTATTCATTTTTGCGCACAGAGCTAGCAGTCATCAACCCGTTCTCGCAAATTTAATAAGTCAATATTGACTTATTAAATATGTGCATAGGTGACATACTTAACATAATAGATACCCTTAAAAAGATTCATAGAAAACACCGACCTTACCTAACCTTGTTAGTATCTTAAGATAAGCATCTTATTGCTTCGTAATTACAATTATTACCTAACCTATAATAGGTATAGGTTAAGTAATAATTGTAATTACGAAGCAATAAGATGCTTATCTTAAGATACTAACAAGGTTAGGTAAGGTCGGTGTTTTCTATGAATCTTTTTAAGGGTATCTATTATGTTTAGTATATCACCTATGCACGTAGTTAATAAGTCAATATTGACTTATTAAATTTGCGAGAACGGGTTGCAGTCATATATTTGTTATCTTCTGTTGACAGTGTTAGAGATATGTTGGACATATCCTCTCTCTAACATGTCTACAATCACTATACAGTATGATATTTCACCACAAAGGTGATTGTTGTGCTTTTACCAAGCTATAACTAGCCCACTCACATTCTCACCTGTCCTCCATGGACAGGGTTAGAGATTTGCTTCAGTTCTTTGTGGAGTGATGAGGCAGCGTTGATTGAGAATTATATGTCACGGTGAAGGTCGACCTTGACAGACATAAGTGAAGGGTCACCACTGAGTGGAGGAAGTATTATGGGAAAATTGTAGAGAGAAATCCACTTATTTGTGTGAGCTAACGATGGACCTGCAACTGTTCATCCGTTGTTTAGGTCACTGGAGCGTCTGAATGGCTGAGAAAGTTGTCTTCATGGTCTCCTTATCACAGGAACGTCATGTGCTTGCAAGAGGGAAATAAGTAGATAAGAATATAGTGAATTGTAGAAGTACTAATGGCCCAAACTCGCTCATATACCTTGTTTATATTCTATTTTTACAATTAGTCGTCTATGAATAAACCTGAAAACGGCGTAACACATAAGAATCTTTTGTACATTGAACGCTTTAATACATAGGAAACGTTTTTAATGCGTCCATCTTACAGCTCCACAACTTGCAAATATAAGAGTTGGATTTGAGCGACATTAGGTAAATGTAATGACTCAGTTACAAGAGTTGTGGGTGATATTATGAAAATACTTGACATTCCTTGAGTGATACCATCTAAACTATGAGTTTTCAATATTACCCAAGAAGTTTGGTAAATATATTTTTATTATTTTTAGCGTGAGAAGGAAACTACGTAAGGCCTATTGGCTCATACGAGGCAGCTCCAATTTATAGCCACCAAAACACATTAATATATATGTCTAACCTATGCTTGAAACAATCCAACGCCTATTGTTACAAGGTAACTTGTTCAATAACTCAACATCCCCTATTTCCAACCTAATGCTTACCCATACTCGTGTATATTGGCATTAGCTGCGCTTTCCTGAGCTGTACATAGGTATTAAGTCTGTTAACCAGCACTAGGAAATTTGGGATAGATAATTACAGCAAACTAAAAAGCACGAGATTGCTAATTGCAAAGCTCCAGTTATCTCAACTGGTGGTTTAGAGGGGTCAAGTAATACCAGGTGGTTTAGAGGGGCTTACGTATAAGATACATGTATTCATGTATCTTACAAGTAAAATTGAACTAAATACAGTATATTCAACCTTTTTTTTTTTTTTACTATTATGCATTAAATGAAATTCAACATTGTTAAAATTGTTTGTCTCACCCTGAGTGTTCAGTCGAGTTGATTTAAGACCTAAAATAATACAAACGAATAACTTTTATGAATGGTGTGAGAAATGAAAACACTTGCGGATGCTGGGGGTAATAAGTTATTATTTCTAGCAGATTATGTTTAGAAAACGTAAACGTAGTTTACAACATTTCATTGTTATTGCTGTCCCGTTTAGTTTACCAGTGTTCTTGTCGTTGACTTAGTTTTCTTTGGTAGGATAACTGGGGCCGGTATGAGGGTTAGGGGTATGAGGGCTGAGGGTATGAGGGCTGGGGCTTGTATGAAGGTTTAGGGTAGTATGAGGGCTGAGGCTTGTATGAAGGCTGGGGCTTGTATGAGGGTTGGGGCTTGTATGAGGGTTGGGGCTTGTATGAGGGCTGGGGCTTGTATGAGGGTTGGGGCTGGTATGAGGGCTGGGGCTGGTATGAGGGCTGGGGCTGGTATGAAGGCTGTGGATAGTATGAGGGCTGGTACTGGGGCTTGAAGGTGATTGCTGGACCGTACTCTTGGGGGTACTGGGCCTCGCCCTCATACCTGACCTCCGCCTGATATCCATCATCGTCATTAACAACGTAATTCACCTGTTAGATAATTATAATAAATATTAGTTCAACTGAAATAGTGACAAAATATATTTTGCATAATATAATACAGTTAAGGAGTAACAAAGGACTATTTAACAAGTTGAAGACATGTAAGTTTAGGTCCCTTGGTTTTGGTAATTTGGTCTTTAAAAGATGTTTATAGTGATCTTACGATCTGTTTGCGGCCGTCTGGGAGCTGGACGGTGTAGGAGCCTGAGACAGTGTCTCCATCAGACTGTTCGGTTTGTCCAAAGTCATTGCCGAAGTAGTCGTCCTTGACGCCGTACTGGAAGTTGTATGGCATGCCCTCCTGAAGTGTATCATGGCACAATAGTGTAAGAATGTTGTGAAAGAGCTTATGATCTTATACTATGCTTGACATGAAACTCGATTATCTTCTGCTTATAATATGTTTCTTGTCATTGTAAAATACATAATTGAACTTTTTTTTTATAAAATACTGAAGTAAACCACTTTTCAATTTGCTATAAACATTTGTAAATGTTGAAGTACCTGTTCGTCGCTTGACTGATAGGCTGGGGGGGCGTAGCGATCATAGTCCTGCGCGACAGCCGCCACAACCACCACCAGAAGGACGCTAAACTGAGGAGATTAAAACTGGCTTTTAGTGCGAATGATGACCAATGATTATACACACACTCCTGTGCCTGTAGACGCTTTCGATCATTTCAATAGCTCATCCTGGACTATGTGACAGCCTTTTCCCCGACGCTGCTTGGCTCTACATTCTGCAGAGCCACGTAACAGTAAATTCAATTTCATACGCCACATTAAATATGAGAATTAATACTTACCTTTCTATTATTAATAACACTAATATTAGAAACATTAACACTTCCCCTTCAGAGCGGGAGAGATCTCAGAATTAGAGGGAATACAGAAAATATATACGGCACGCATAGACATGATAAAACATCTAAATTATTGGGACCGTCTCAAAGCTCTCAAAAAGTACTTTCTGGAAAGGAGACGAGAAAGGTATCAAATAATATACACATGGAAAATACTTGAAGGCCAGGTCCCAAATTTACACAGTAGAATAACATCATACTGGAGTGAAAGATGCAGAATAGAACCAGTGAGGAGTAGAAGTGCCATAGGCACAATCAGAGAACACTGAACCTCAGAGGTCCAGTTGTTCAACACCTTCCTAGCAAGCATTAGAAATATTGCCGGAACGAAGGTGGAAATCTTCAAGAGGCACTTAAGAGAAGTTCTTGCAAAAAGTGCCAGACCAACCGGGCTGAAGTGGATATATGGGTCTGCGGGCCTCTCCAAACAACAGCCTGTTGGACCAAGTTATCACAAATCGAGCCTGGCCCAAAGCCGGGCTCGGGGGAGTAAAAGAACTCCCAGAACACCTTCAAGGTATGATAAGTGTTATGATCTCAGCATGCAGGAGAAACGAGTCTCCCTCCTTGAGAGTTATTCATCAAGCCTGACCTGATTAGAAGGTCTAGCAAATATTGAGGTAATAACCCATATGTAAAAAAGTTGCTTGGATATATATAACAATTTAAGATTATGGGCAATGAAGAAGAAAACAGATAAATGACTGGTTAGAAGATGTGGATATTTTGCTGGAGGCGTGAGGCTCGTTTCTGGAGGGGCTTTGACCTCACTTGAGGGGAAAGCCACGCTCCGTTTGAGCTCCCATCAGAAGGGAACCCCTAGTGATATATCTCGAAGAGAAGAGAAGTGTGCAGGCGTACCAGCTGTGGAATCAAAATGGGGACGTGTGGTCTCAAGTCGTGGGCGACGAGGAGTGTTTATTAAACCGCCCAGAGGCATTATTGTGGGCCGTGGAAGTGCCCTGACCAAGCTTCGTCAGAGGGAGGAGCGCCCTCGACCAGACAATCTGTGGTAAGCACGATATACGCCAGTTCATAGTAATTGCTTGTAGTTGGTCGTGTGCCCAGCGACAGTAGCAATGTTTATTGATAAGTTAGACATGTTTTAATAAGGCAGAAGGCCTGAAATAAGAGAGTGGAGAGGGAGGAACACGGAGCGACGTCCGTCCCCTCTGAGCGCTGGCGGGCAACTGAGGGAGCCCGGCTCCTGACGGTGAAGGACCCTCCCTGAGTGAGGAGGCCCACCGGGCGAGGTGGAGTATGGACCCGCCCAAAACGGGGGAGTCCACTCTCACTGTATGTACAGGACAGATAGAGGTTGGAGGCAAACATATTGTGTGATTATTTTTGTTTATGTGTTAAAGGGGAAACAATTTTATTGGAGTGTCGATGGGTTGCAGGTTTGTCTTTGGGGAAGAAGTTGCTGAAAACTTCGAAGCCAGCACAGATGAAGTAGTTGATGAGACTCCAAGGTAGTGGAGCAGACGACCTCGAGCTGTGAGGAAAAGCAGTGAAGAGGAGTGTCACGTGCTTCTGTAGAGGTGGTGAAGCACCATAGTTGTTCGAGGAAACTTCATGGTGTAGCAGCCAGGAGAGCTGTGGAGGACCCTAGCAGAAGGGTGAAGCACCATAGTTGCTCAAGGAAACTTCATGGTAGCAGCCTGGAGGAGCTGCAGAGGATCCTGCTAGTTAAGCCCGGAAGAACCTGAAGATATCAGGGTAGTGAACTTCCAGAGATGGAAGGGAAGTTCTGGTGGATTACTTGTAGGGAGTTGATAGTGTTTGGTCGTCATTAGCGTGCAAGGCGCAGTGAGAGGGGAGTGACTGTTTGTATTCTTATGTCAAGAAGTGTTTTATACGGAAGTTTAGAGTTACAGTCGTAGGCTGGATTACCTACAGATGTATGCGTTCTAGGACTGATAGGGTGATCGATTGATCATTGCAGTGAAGCAAGGAACATTTATGCTGATATATGTTATTGCATTCAAATGCTGATTTTCTTTGTACACATTTATAGATACATATATATATATATATATATATATATATATATATATATATATATATATATATATATATATATATATTCTCTTGCTGATGGTACAACAGTGTATGTAGACTTGATCAACTTGAGGAGGTTGATAGTATCAGGTGGTGAACCAGGAGATAGGATACCACTTGATAAGCTGATGATAGAGTTCTGATGGTGTTGGAGTGCAACCTGATTGTAATATTATAGAGTATAGGATTCATTATTATTATATGTGTATGTATCGTGTATGTGCTTTGTCCAGTAAATGTATCCCAATTTGCTGGTGTTTGCCCTTGTCCTAGTGAGGCTTCCCAGGAGGTAGTAAAGAAGGAGAGAGAGAGAGAACCAAGAACCACTGCTGTGGACAGGATAGAAGGTAATACTAATAAGTCAAAGGGGGATTGAGGAGATCATATCACCTAAGGAGAGAGTGGGGAGTCACAGCGGCTCGAGTGGGTGTGTGCACGTGACAACGAGGCTAAGTGTTGGAGCCGCATCCCCTAAATGTGTGACGTTGAGCCCCTCTCCAAGGGCCAGAAGCGCCTAGTGTGATCTCCTAGCGAGGTATAAGCACTCTACCGAGTTGTGGGTTGGATTGTCTGCAAAGGAGGAACAACGACGACAACACCACCAACCCACGACTATAATATAAGGTACTTGGATTTCTTTAAAACAATTTTTTATAATTATTATTAACATCTTTATTGACAATTTTCAATACTGTTTCAGCCCGTCCTTTCAGCTAATAGGTCGTTTTCTTTACGAGATGATAACCAACGATACAAATGCAACCTATTACGAAAAGCAGTGTCTCACAAATATGAACGTTCTCTATGTATCAGACTTGATGGGTTAGGTGGGTTGCTTGGGTCTATCTGGTTAGGATAACAAAAAAGTTGGATTTTTTTACGGAGAAACAGATCACGAAAACGGCCTGAATGTTTTGCAGAGTAGTTATTGCACCCTGCGTCTTATTGGCGGGTGTTTCAGTTAGGCCTACTAAATGTGTACAGGTGAGGATTCATTTCTATGGCAATATTTGCTGTGTATTATTGCGGATTTGTTCAAGATTTGTTCATTTTAACTTCAATATTGTATGTAGTTTAAGCAGACTAGGTGTTTAACGTAGGATTTGTTCATAGGATTATTTTACGTTAGGTGGTTGGCTAGGTTAGGCAAGCTTACTATGCGTAATATTACACAATCGTTATTATGTACAAAATTATTCTTGTCGAGGCTACTGGAAATTCGTCAATACAACATTATTTGATGAATTCACAATTTTCAAAATATATTTTGTTTGGTAGTTAATATCTGCGCTTCAGAAAATGTGGCCGTGCTCTCCAACATATAGACAGACGTAATTTGTAGCTGAATGAAGTCACATAATAGATAACGTTATTTACCTCCAATCCGTGACGTGTGTGTTAGGCTGATCCTAATAACTAAAATACATATTTTACGCTACCTTAGTGATCATGTTGGCTGTTGTAGAGGCGGAGGAGTGAGTGATGTGGAGAGGATGCTGTTAAAGCTTTATATAGTGATAGTGAAGGTCGACCTTGAAGGAGGTAAGCAGGGGGTCATCACTGCGGGAGGAGGACCACATGGGGTCTCGAAGGTCGACCTTGAGGGAGGTAAGTGGAGGCTGGACACCGCAGAGCCACCTCTACGGGGTGCCTAGACCTGTGGAGGCTGGACACCGCAGAGCCTCCTCTACGGGGTGCCTAGACCTGTGGAGGCAATCACCGGTGCCACACCTCAACGTAGATGCTAATTTGCGTGATTTTGGTGCGTTTATTTTCGTATTTGATTGGTGAAGAAATCTCCCTCGAGACAAATATCTCGGTCAAAAACACAAGAACTTCTGACGTAACCAGATGCCATTTACTGGTTAGCATTTAACCTCATTTTTATTCGCTTGTACCTTGACATGTTCATGGTATATTAAATACTTTAACCGGTTAGCCAGAAACGAACATAACCGGTTAGGAGAGATAGGAAAACAATCACAACCCACTTCCCTCTTCACCCTAACAACAATCTTACGCAACATTTTGTTTAAGAATGAAAAGTGAATTATGAGGATTTCGAATTAAAATGTTTTTATTCGGGATATGCATAAATCAGGAAACTATGAGCACATTGTATTAGCAGGTATACTGTATTAGCAGGTACACTGTATTAGCAGGTACACTGTATTAGCAGGTACACGGTATTAGCAGGTACACTGTATTAGCAGGTACACTACTATCAGGTACACGGGATTAGCAGGTACACTGTATTAGCAGGTACACTGTATTAGCAGGTACACGGTATTAGCAGGTACACTGTATTAGCAGGTACACTACTATCAGGTACACGGGATTAGCAGGTACACTGTATTAGCAGGTACACTACTATCAGGTACACTGGATTAGCAGGTACACTGGATTAGCAGGTACACTGTATTAGCAGGTACACGGTATTAGCAGGTACACTGTATTAGCAGGTACACTACTATCAGGTACACGGGATTAGCAGGTACACTGTATTAGCAGGTACACTACTATCAGGTACACTGGATTAGCAGGTACACTGGATTAGCAGGTACACTGTATTAGCAGGTACACTGGATTAGCAGGTACATTCTACAATAGCAACTGAGCGGATGATCAGGTACTCTTTGGAAATATTAATCATGTTTTTCCCCTCAGCACAAACAGAGGAATGTTGGTCATTCTTCTTATATTTAGAGGGTGTTGAAAAGCCTCAATCCCATAATTGTTATAGAATTAGTGTACTTACAATTCCCGTCGTCTGGGACAGGAAGTCTGTATATATGATTATGCTGTTTGACGCGGCTGCGAGCAGCCTGACGTATGAGTCACAGTCTGGTTGATCAGGTATCCTTTGGAGGTGTTTGTCAAGTTCTCTCTTGAACACTGTGTGGGTCCGGCCAGTTATACCCCTTATGTGTAGCGGAAGCGTGTTGAACAGTCTCGGGGCTCTGCTGTTATCTTGAGATGATTTCGGGGCTTTTTAGTGTCCCCGCGGCCTGGTCCTCGACCAGGCCTCCACCCCCAGGAAGCAGCCCGTGACAGCTGACTAACACCCAGGTACCTATTTTACTGCTAGGTAACAGGGGCATAGGGTGAAGGAAACTCTGCCCATTGTTTCTCTCCGGCGCCTAGGATCGAACCCAGGACCACAGGATCACAAGTCCAGCGTGCTGTCCGCTCGGCCGACCGGCTCCCAATGTTAATAGAGTACTCTCTCAGAGTAGGTCACTTAACCTGGTCACTTTGTCATGCAGTCATTTTCCTTTTTATATGGTTATGTAGGAGTTTCAGTTGTCACTTTGCTTTGGAGGCAATATAATTGTCATAGTTTCTTCCAATCTTCTTATGTTTATGTAGCCATTCCTGGCCCTTGAATTGTTGCCGCCGGAGGCGGCTAGTTTATTGTGCACCCCATACTCATCCTGTGAGCGGTAGCGCAAAAAGCATTACAGAGGGCACAAAAGGTCTTTATCAGACATCAACTTAGATTATTACATAAACAATTTCACCTATCCTTCACACCTTATAATTATAATATCAGCTAGTAACAGAGAATGTTCTACTTCAAGAGCTATATATTAACAGTAAGTTGTTATACAAACATGATAGGTCTTATCACTAATACATATATGCAATGGAGATATTGCAGAGTCATAGGGGAGCTGCTGTTTAATATTAGTCTTCACAATACACTACTTGTTTCTTAATTTCATATGTCGTTTACCTATTGGAAGCGAAATTTGGATACAGTGCAAGGATTTCAAGTATTTTGTCCTTAGTAATAAGATAGGTTGCCATATCATACAGCGTGAACTTAGATTTATCTCTAAATGGCTCAATTTTATTACAATCCAAGATATAGTGTTCGAGACAGAATGTGTCCCTGTCTGTGTCCACACACTTTACACTTCATCTAGATCCCTATACAGGCCGAACTGTCAGAGATTCTTGTAGCCAAGTCTTATTCGAGCTGTGACAACGTCTGTTAGTCTGCTGACATTGTTACTTGCCTCATACACAAGTTTGCTTCACACATTTCATTATGATAAACAATGGATTTGCTAGTTCCAGTTTGCACTGTTCTACTTTCTTCAAATTCTTCCAGGAGTTCTCGTCTAATGACACTTTTAAGGGACCAATTTGGTAACTCAACATTACGTTCAATACTGTCTTTATTTACTGCAACCTTAGCAAGGGCGTCAACTTTATCATGTTCCTACAGGCCAATGTGAGAAGGAATCCACAACATTTTTATATTTACCCTCTTGCTAAGTATGCTTATATATCTCTGTCTGGCTTCTGAGACAAGCACGTCATTACTTGATTGCAAAGTGTTTATTGCTAGTAGTGAGGAAAGGGAGTCGGAAATAATTAAGCTGTCTACTTCAGTGTTGTCAATAATTTAGAGTGCTACCAGTATTGCTACCAACTCAGCTTGCATTGTGGATACCCAGTTATTAATTCTTATATTCCTTTAAATTGTGCTACCATCGGGCTGATGAGCAATAACAGCACTTCCTGCCCTCTCTGTAGTTGTATTGAGCCCTGTTGCGTCTAATCCGGGTTAAGATGCATCTAATCTGTCCTTTGCTTTCTGTATTTCTTCCACTCTCAACTACTTTTTTTTGTGTGTGTGCGTGCTTGCCTATTTATGCCTGCAGGGTCGAGCAGCTCTTGGTCCCTGCTTTTTCTAGCCGATGGTTGCTAATGCAATGACTGACCTATCTCCCTATCATACCTGCTTTTAAAACTATGAATGGAGTTTGCCCCCTATAACCTGCTCCTTTAGGTCATTCCATTTGCTCCCTACCCTTACGCTAAAGAAAAACTTTCTAGCATCTCTATGACACATCTGAGTCTCGAGCTTCCGTTCCATGCCTTCTTCTTCTAAACAATTCCTCTATTTCCACCCTATCAATCCCTCTAAGTATTTTATATCTATATCATGTCTCCCCTCTCCCTCCTCCTCCTTTCAGGTTTAGTTCCTTCAGTCTCCCTTCGTACCTCATCCCTCGCAGCTCTGGGACGAGTCTCGTTGCAAACTTCTGTACCTTATCGAGCTTCCTTAGATGGGGAAGTCTAAGGAAGTCATCCTTCCTGCTTTAGATATCTTTCGAGCTTTTTTTCGGATTCCATGATGAAGCGGCACAGTCTAGGACTGGCCTCACATAGGCGGTATACAGTGATCTAAAAGCCTCATTATTCAAGTTTCTGAAGGATGTTCTGACTTTTTCCAAAGTAGAGTATGCGACTGACATTATTCTATTTTATATGAGCCTCTGGAGTTAGGTTGGGTGTTATGTCCACTCACAGGTGTTTTTCTCTAGTTATAGGGAGGTAGTTTCCCTTCATCATGTATTGGCCTTTCTGTCCACTGGCTCCTGATCCCATTTCCATCACCGCTGGAAATGGGATCAGGAACTTGCCGGTGTTGAACTCTAGCAGCCATTTCTCAGATCAAAGTGTGTGTGTGTGTACACTCGGTTATTTGTACTCACCTATTTGTGCTTGCAGGATTGAGCTATAACTCTTGGACCCCGCTTTTCCCGATGCCAGTTGTGTGTGTGTGTGTGTGTGTGTGTGTGTGTGTATGGGGGTCGGGGGGGGGGAGGAGCACACCCAAGTGTGCTACCAAAGTAACCAAAGCAACTGGGTTTGTGCATGGGTAGGTAGGTGTCATGGGAACTATGGACGGGTCCAAAATAGTATAATAGAACATTAACTAATAGAATTGTGCATCCGCTTGGAGGACCTCAGTTCTTCTAGGGTCGGCGTTCGATCTCCGATAGTCAAATTGGTTGTGTACAATTCTTTTACCCCTGCCTGTCATGTCCTTCTATCACTTTCATGTGCTATAAAGCTATTGTGCTCTAGTGCTTTCTTCTCATAATTATCTTTATTTAATAGAATAAAATTAGGAAAGCGTTTGCCAGTACGACTGTATAGTACTTGAAAGGGATTTGAGGTGGATCCTGGATGGGACGTAGGAATGGAACGGTGCCCAGTCACTTGAACCATCGGGGATCGAACGCTGACCCGCAAGAAGCGAGGTGTTTGGGAAGGAAATGTATATCCCGTCACTTTGCTTATTCTCTCACCTTCTCATACACCATCTTCACCCAGTCAGTGACGCATCAATCATCACCACATAATGATTCATCTATATAAAAATGTGTGAAGGTCGGCGTTTAATCCTCGATGGCCTAAGTGGGTGGAACCATTCTTTCCCAGGGACGAATCCCAGGTCGTCGTCCTCATACCAATTTTGGTGCTATATAGTCGTACTGGCTTAGCGTTTTCTCATAATTGCCTTGCCTTATGTCTGCTCGAGGTTGGGGCCATATCCTTAGCGTTAGCCTCACCAAACCTTGCAGGGTGACTAATATATGAACAGGGATCGTCATAGGCGGATTGGCGTCGAGCCTTGTGCCCGCTTTTGCATTGAATGGCTCCATGAGCTTCCCGGTTTGGAGGCTTCATCTGATAATGCTCTTAGCATGAAATGGCATATTATATCGATTTCCAATAACACTAAATAAGACTCCATATTCACTAACAATCATCTAGTATAATATTTTAAACATGGTTTAAAGAAGATAATGTGTAGTGAAAATGGTTACAGGGATGAATGAAAAGTGAAGGGTTAAGTGGCCAAGAATTGGGAAGTTGGTGTAGGAAAGGGAAGATAGGGATGTTTAGGGGAAGTGATGATTGGCAGGGGGCGGCAGGGAAGGATTGGAGGTAGGTTAAGTAGGTGATACAACACTGGATTTGTGCTTGGTTAAGGGATCGAGCTTGGAAAAGTTCTTGGATATTAGATGTATAGAATAATTTGAAGACGTTCCTGAATTGGAGGCTTCAAATTGTACACTGTGTAGATAACTTTGCTGTTTATGTGTCCAGTCCATTTTTTTGTTTTTGTTTTCTGTTGAAACCTTTTATATGTAAGTTATTAGACGTTGATATACTTAACAAATGTTAAATGTTGCATATAGTTAAGGTATCACCCTGTGTTGGTCACTAAACAAATAAGAAAAAGGAACTATGTAAGGAACATTCCCAGAGAAACTCTTTGAGCAGGACGACAGCATCGAACCAACGTCCTGGATCACCCCAGACGCGCACCGTAACCTACAGATACTGATGTGCTAAAAATTACACAACTTCGAGTCTGCTCGAACTCGCTAGAAATTTTGAGGCACCAAGCTGGTTCCCAGTCCAATCCAATTGGGCTGGTTCCCAGCCCAATTGTGATTTTATAGTTTATAGAGCCTTTCCCTTCTTGCCTTATTTTAACCCCCTCTCTCTCCGTTGCTCAGTTACGACTTGATAAAGAGTCGAAGACGAAACGTCGTGACTTTCATTTTACATGTGTTGGTTGGGCTGTTTGCTTACGGTTCTGTTATGTGACTTATTCTTCGCATCTGTGTACTTTTAAGTATAGGAATGTGATATTTTTGGCGCACGAGAGACAGTCTTTATGAAAATACTTTATTTTAAAGCGTTACATGATGGAATACTAAGATGTACATTAAACTGGTTTTGAAGTATCCTTTAGTTTTCATTACTGCTGACGTTGAACACATTTTCATTGGTAAACTTCCTCAGACTCGTATGAAGGCTGGGGTTTGTATGAGGGCTTGGGGTAGTATGAGGGCTGGGGTTTGTATGAGGGCTGGGGTTTGTATGAAGGCTGGGGTTTGTATGAGGGCTGGGGTTTGTATGATGGCTGGGGTTTGTATGAGGGCTGGGGTTTGTATGAGGGCTTGGGGTAGTATGAGGGCTGGGGTTTGTATGAGGGCTGGGGCTGGTATGAGGGCTGGGGCTGGTACGAGGGCTGGGGGTAGTATGATGGCTGGTACTGGGGCTTGAAGGTGATGGGGGGACCGTACTCGTGGGAGTACTGGGGCTCGCCCTCATACTTGACCTCAGCCTGATATCCGTAGTCGTCCTTGGCAACGTAGTTCACCTAGTGGATGGGTGTTGTAAGTGAGAACTAACTAGAATAAATTACTTACGAGAATTTAAAGGAAACGTATTACAGATTTTTAGAAAGTTGAAATACATTATTTTTAAAGTAAATGTCAACATAATATTCAAGAAGTTTATCTTTAAAAATATACGATTATTTGATTATGTTGCTTAATGTTCTTTCATCATTCAATGTTAAGTTAAAAGTTAACTTACCGTCTGTTTGCGGCCGTCTGGGAGCTGGACGGTGTAGGAGCCTGAGACAGTGTCTCCGTCAGACTGTTCGTTTTGTCCAAAGTCATTGCCGGAGTAGTCGTCCTTGACGTCATACTGGAAGTTGTATGGCATGCCCTCCTGAAGTGTATCATGGTATACCAGTGTTAAATTTGTAAATCTGGAAAAACACATCATGTAATATTTTCATGTTATAAATTTTCAACATTGTTTTAGTGGAGTTTGTGTTGTGATAAGCCTGAGAGTTTCGAAGTACCTGTTCGTAGCGTGGGTGATGTCCTGGTGGAGCGTAGCGATCATAATCGTCAGCGAGAGCCTTTCCAACCATCACCACCACCACCAGTAACACACTGGGCTGAGGACAACAACACACACCATTACTTACCCTCGTGACACGGAATTATATAAAGATATAGTAGTAATCTAAGACGATTTAAGTAATAATGTGTTCATAAGGTAAACTTCAAGGAGACACCTTAGCCATCATGTTGACTTCTGTTGTCGAGGCGGAGGAGTGAATGATGTGGAGAGAATGACGGTAAAGCTTTATATAGTGATAGTGAAGGTCGACCTTGACGGAGGTAAGTGGAGGATCAGCACTGTGGGAGGAGGACCACAGGGAGCCAAATTGTGAAGAGGGAAAGACCTACAGGCGTCATGCCACAAATACGAGCGCAGATATTTTTCTTTTTGATGCAGTTTTATTTTATTTAACGTGTCATCGTTTTAACATGAAAGGTATGGCCAGCAGTGAATAGTATTAGTGTATTAGGAAGTGATACCTGATAGATATAGCCCGTCGTTTCATAGGCAGATATTTCCTAGCTAAATATCCATGTCACCCTCTAATATTATCTCCCGTGAGAATGGGATCTCTGCAGTTCAACAGATAATGTTTTATAATCGTATAGTTAAAAATACCAGCGGTGTGTTCGACCACGCGTCTTCAAGTTTTGTAACCATTAAACGGAACGACATATCAATTATTGATCTACTGTACACACCTTAAGGAATTTTATAATTGATGAACACAAATTGGTGACCTGGGGAGCGTGCCGAGAGATCCTTTACTGCTAGAATCCATTCAATAAACAATCTAAAATTCTAGAACCGACTCAAAAGCCTTAATTTGTATTCCCTAGAGCACAGGCGTGAGAGATACATAATAATTTGCACGTGAAAAATATTAGAGGGGCTGGTCCCAAACCTGCACACAGAAATAACACCCCATGAGACCAGGAGGCATGGCAGGATGTGCAGAATACCCCCGTTAAAGAGCAGAGGCGCAATAGGTATTCTGAGAGAGAACTCTACCAACATCAGAGGCCCGAGACTGTTCAACACCCTTCCACCACCCATAAGGGGCATAACTTTCCGACCCCTCACAGTGTTAAAGAGAGAACTTGGTAAGGTTCAACCTGGTTGAACCTGATCAACTAGGCTGTGACTCGTACGTCAGGCTGTGAGCAGCCACGCCCAACAGCCTGATTGACCAGTCTAGCAACCTGGAGGTCTGGTCGGCGACCGGACCGCGGGGACCCTGACCCCCGGAATCACCGCAAGGTAACCGCAAGGTAGATATGGGTGCACAATCAAGTCAAAATATGATCGATTCATGAAGGGAAGGGAACTATCAGGGGGAAAGCGCCAAGCCATTACCACTATATAGCACTTGGAAGAGGGTTAGGATACGGATTTGGGATGAGACGGGGTTGGGGAGGGGTGAGGAATGGTGCCCAATCACTTGGACGATCGGGGATTGAACGCCGACTTCCATGAAGCCAGACCGTCGCTCTACCGTCAAGCCCAAGTGGTTGGGATCGATTCATGAGAAATTGTGCATTTGACGGGAGACAATTTATATGGCCTGACAGCTGAGTAAAGAGCGCTACGGATTCATAGTCTTGAGGTTCCGGCTCGATCCCCCCGTGGGATCGAGCCAGAAACAAACGGGCAGGATTTCTTTCACCCTGATGCCCCTGTTACCTAGCAGTAAATAGGTACCTGGGAGTTGGACAGCTGCTACGGGCTGCTTCCTAAGGGTGTGTAACAAAAAGGAGGCCTGGTCGAGGACCGGGCCCGCGGGGGACGCTAAGCCCCGAAATCATCTAAAAAACCTCACGAGGACCCCTCCTCTTGAAAGAAAACTCCATGTCCTTCACCAGTGTGTATGAGTTACATGTAAATTAGTTAATTGGGTACCACCTCGGTGTCTCCAAATTCCTAGATGATTCGGGCGGACTTCAGCTTGTTTAACTTTTAAGATATATCGTGGTCCATGGGTTAAGGCGCGGGTTTAGGGTAACTTAGGACGCAGGTTAGATCCCACCACACTGCTCCAAAGATTTCTCCGAGATGTGGGTGATTGTAGATGGTGTTGATTATACGAATTATTATTGCCAATAGACAAATGCCAGAGCAAGAATAGAGGTCGATCATGGATGACGCTATAGAGTCAAGTAAAGGGGGTTCCTTGCGGTTACTGTGCGGTTACGTTGCGTTGATTTCGGAGATCCACGTCCCCCGACCAGGTCTCCTGGTCACTGGAATGGTCAACCAGCAACCAGACTGTTGGACGCTAACCTATTGCTTCCAGCCTGACGTATGAATCACAGCCTGATTGATCAAGTATCATTTGGAGGTGTTTAGCGAGTTCTCTCTTGAACACTGTGAGGGGTCGGCCAGTTATGCCCCTTATTTGTAGTGGAAGGGTGTTGAACAGTCTCGGGCCTCTGATGTTGATAGAGTTTTCTCTCAGAGTACCTATTGCACCTCTGTTCTCCAAAGGGGGGGATATTCTGTACATCCTGCCATGCCTCCTGGTCTCATGTAGTGTTATTTGTGTGTGCAGGTTTGGGACCAGCCCCTCTACTATTTTCCACGTGTAAATTAGTATGTATCTCTCCCTCCTGCGCTCAAGACAATACAGACAAGCATTTTAATCAGTCCCACTAATTTAGATGGTTAATTGAATGGATTCATATACATTTTTATTAAACCTAACCTATCCTACACTAACCTAACTTATCCTTACCTAATATAATTAAGTCTATAATTCATGTTTTTAATATATTATTGTTACAAAAGAAAATATTTGAAAATAACGAAAATCATTCGGTCTGTTAGGCAAGTGCGGTTCTGGCTATTACGCATGCATATATATATATATATATATATATATATATATATATATATATATATATATATATATATATATATATATATATATATATATATAATATAGGAGCTGCTACGCATAGGCCGATAGGCCTTATGCAGTTTACATTTTTCCTAAGTTCTTAGGCATTCTTAGAAATCTTCATTATGTACTTGACCCATTTAGTATTACTTAATGATTCCTGGCTTAACTCATAGCCTGTGGCTTACGTCATATGACGTATAATCGTCCACTGCTTCAAAATGTACTTAACGTCATAAGACGTATATTACAATAGATATTCACGAGAATTTTAAGCTTATAGATCCCACTAATTACCAAGATTTCACAGCACTTTGGCTGTTATTACCTAATACGATAATAAATCTTATTATACGACTTTGTAACGGGTATATAAAAATTCATTTTAAGATTATGTTGCTATTCCGTCACCCATATATATATATATATATATATATATATATATATATATATATATATATATATATATATATATATATATTACGTTTTTCTCAATCTTGTCAGAAAAAAACAAAATGTGGAAACTCCTCATGCACATTTCAAGAACTAATACCGATGTAAGAATTTAATTGATATTATGTATATATAAAGTCCTGTTCTCAAGAATTATGTTGCAGATTTTCCATTCGTATTTGCGAAGCAACTCATGATATTATTTGTCTTCAAATATTTTATGGCTCGTGCATATGGGTTTGCCC
This sequence comes from Procambarus clarkii, assembly GCF_040958095.1. NCBI lineage: Eukaryota > Metazoa > Arthropoda > Malacostraca > Decapoda > Cambaridae > Procambarus > Procambarus clarkii. The sequence goes on along the minus strand of NC_091190.1, from coordinate 25,519,022 downwards.
ATTTGACACATATTGTGTAGTGCTAAATATTTATACTGCATTTAAAAATATGAATAGGAGTCTTTACTTAATACTTATTATATAAGAGCCTTATATGTTATAAGAGCCTTAATACTTTATTTAAAAAAAAAAATGTACACACGAAGCAAATCTCCGTTTTTAATGAAATATATTTTAGTATTCATTACTAGTAACGGCGACTCAGTTTTCGCTAATTCGATTCTTCGGAATGAGGGCCGGGCTTGTATGAGAGCTGGGGGCTGGTATGAGGGGCTTGGGCTGGTATGAGGGGCTGGGGCTGGTATGAGGGGCTGGGGCTTGTATAAGGGTTCAGGATAGAATGAGGGCTGGTTCTGGAGCTTGAAGGTGATTGCTGGACCATACTCGTGGGGGTACTGGGCTTCACCCTCATACCTGACCTCCGCCTTATACCCGTTGTCGTCCTCGGCAGCATAATTTATCTGATGGCTTAGAAAAGTATTATTAGTTACAAATTACTTTATATAAAAAAATGTATTAAAAGCGAATTACTGTTCTTATGGTAAATTCAATATATTAAATTAATACGACGTTTGCAGGGTATTTTTACAAATAAAGTTAATTATAGAACTGTTGAAAGCGCAGTTCCATTCTTTACGGTAATTTGACCTTCATTCCGTATTACGCTAGTTATCTTACCATTTGTATGTGGCCGTCTGGGAGCTGGACGGTGTAGGAGCCTGAGACGGTGTCTCCGTCAGACTGTTCGCTTTGTCCAAAGTCATTGCCGGAGTAGTCGTCCTTGACGCCGTACTGGAAGTTGTATGGCATGCCCTCCTGAAGTGTATTATGGTACACATTACAGTGTTAAATTTACATTTTTTGGCGCAATTCTTTTCGTTGTGTATATACATTTTGTGACATTAATATAGTTGACGTTTGTGTTATGATAAGCCTGAGAGTTTTGAGGTACCAGTTCGCAGCGTGGGTGACGTCCTGGTGGAGCGTAGTGATCATAATCGTCAGGGAGAGCCTCCCCCACCATCACCACCACCACCACCACCACCATCACCATCACCACCAGGAACACACTGGACTGAGGACAATTATTTACCCTCTTGACCCGTAATATTATCGAGATAGAGAAGTAAACTTCAGTGTTAATTTTTTTTTTTATATAAAGTTAAACATGAAGATGCAATACCTTAACGACCATGTTGACTACTGTCACGGCGGAATGATGCGGATAGGATGCTGGTAAAGCTTAATGTATTGATGGTGAAGGTCGATCCTGACGGAGGTAGATGGAGAGTAGTGCGGCACTGTAGAAGTAACTGCGCTGAGAAACAGTAAAATAAAATTCAGGCATGTTAGTAAAATAAAGCAGTAAAATAAAACCCACAAAAGGTTTCCTGCTAACAGTATTAATTTCATCTACTCTTAATATCTATGCAAGTTAAGGATGAACACGGGTTAAATATGAATATAAATTTAACAAACAATGTACATAGGCTGGATCCTCGGTGTTGTCTAACGCCAGTAATTCCTTCTCTATAGCTCGGCTCCCTGTGGTCCTCCTCCCACAGTGCCGACCCCTCCACTTATCTCTGTCAAGGTCGACCTTCACTATCACTATATAAAGCTTTACCAGCATCCTCTCCACATCACTCACTCCTCCGCCTCTACAACAGTAGTCAACATGATCGCGAAGGTAACGCAGTTTATGTTCAACTTTATATTAAAATATTGTGTTAACATCGTGGAAGTTTACTGCAATATATCAATATAATCCTGGGTCACCAAGTAATGGTGAGTGTTGTGGTCCTCAGCCCAGTGTGTTACTGGTGGTGGTGATGGTGATGGTGGGGAAATCTCTCGCTGACGATTATGATCGCTACGCTCCACCAGGACATCACCCACGCTACGAACAGGTACCTCAAAACTTTCAGGCTTAACACAAAACTCATCTATATTAATTGATTTCACAAAATGTGTGTACACAACGATGGAAACTCTGCCAAGAGGTCCTCAAAAATGTAACACTGGTATACCATAATACACTTCAGGAAGGCATGCCATACAACTTCCAATACGGCGTCAAGGACGACTACTCCGGCAATGACTTTGGTCAAACCGAGCAATCTGATGGAGACACTGTCTCAGGCTCCTACACCGTCCAGCTCCCAGACGGCCGCAAACAGACGGTAAGATAACTAATTTAATATAGAATGAAGATCAGATTTCAGTAAACAATGGAACTTCATTATGAAATGTGATATGGTTTCTGTTTGGGAAATGATCCTTCAAATCCCAAATTCATTTAATATGTTATTACTATCATAGTAATAATTTACTTTAAAGACATATAATTAGTATTTTCTGTAAAAGAAGTTTTCTCTAATAACACTAATTTAATGTATCAGGTGAATTATGTTGCCGAGGACGACGACGGGTATAAGGCGGAGGTCAGATATGAGGGCGAGGCCCAGTACCCCCACGAGTATGGTCCAGCAGTTACCTTCAAGCCCCAATACCAGCCCTCATACTATCCCGAACCCTCATACAAGCCCCAGCCCTCATACCAGCCCCAGCCCTCATACAAGCCCCAGCCCTCATACAAGCCCCAGCCCTCATACCAGCCCCAGCCCTCATACAAGCCCCAGCCCTCATACCAGCCCCAGCCCTCATACAAGCCCCAGCCCTCCTACGATTCTGAGGAATCTTACCCATGAAAACTGTGGCATAGGTACCAGTAATGATAATTACCGGAAACTTGAATTCTGTGTAAGTTGTTCTAATAAAATCTAATTGAAATTAATGGCTTTGGTGTACCGAAAACGCAATAACCTATTGTTGAGAACGTTAATGTATTTTTTATATTTTTTAACGTAATCAAGGAAAACACCCAGGATGTGACATCTGCGCGCGATTCTCATTGTTTAATGACAATATTAAAATGTTAACTTTCATACGGCAAATGTAACACTGAAATACGAAAAATGGGTCGAGTGCATAAACACAACAATTTGAATCTATTTAACAATGTAGTACTTTAGCGCCAGTCATCTGAAGTTCGCCCCTGGTACTAAAAGGACAGCTTTCAAAGGTTCACGTCATCCTCAACATTTCGTGGATATTACCTGAATCTGATTGAATCAATTGTGAAGGTTTATACCGAATTTCATTATATTCCTCACACGCACCATAATTATCCTATTTAAAAAAGAGTCTTAAATTTTCCGTCTTCTCATTCTGCTTGAAACTCTGAAGCAGTAGTTATAAGAAAGAAATCCTTAGAGTTATGTGAAAATCTTTTATTAACTAGGTGGCGTTTCAGATTTACCGTTGCATTTTATCCTTGAATGAAACAGGGAACTTGTCATTGATGAGCATCTCCATCTTCTCTTGACTCATAAAAGGCGACTGCCATTTCAATAAATCACTGAACTATATGTTTAACAGATCTCTAACCCTGTCCATGGAGGACAGAAGAAAAAATGTATATATGATGGTTAGTATTGTAAATGTGTGGCCACGTCTGTGGTAGAAAATGCTAATAATAAAAATAATACCAGCTGCCGGTGTATGCACACCTCAGGTCACGGCGGTTTCCACTGAACGTAATAATAAACAAGTAAAAGAAGCCAAGTATTTTATATTGAAAACTATGTTCATGTATTTGACCCCCGAGGGAGGGGCATAGTTTATTAAGTTTTTGTTTACAACTGATAAGTAATATACTTATAATCGTCAGATTACCCTCATTTTTTATGGAAAGTCTTGCCAGATTACTGGAATATTTTTAGGGCTATTCAATTGTTTATATTTTCATTTTTCGACTCTTTGCGTCCGGCTGGAAGCGTACCCCTAGAGTAAGAGAGCGTTGGGTATAGGGGGTATTCCTAGCTCACCGCCAGTTCCAGATGTTATAGAAACTGCGTCTGAGGGCACCACTGAGAAAGTCCCACTGAGAAAGTCCATTGTATCTGTCAAACATAACCAATTAAGTCTTGTATATTTAACCCCAAGACGAGGCTTTGAAGTCTGGTAGTGCTGTGGTACTAATTTCTGTCATTGGGGTTTGAGGAGGAGTTTAGTGATGGTCTGCGATCCCTGTTTTAGCTGTAGAAGGTAACTGCCTCTTGCTCCCTCCGAGGGAGCAAACTTAGTCATCTGAGGTTTGTAATGAAGATGGTTGTACCAGTGACCAGAAATATCTGATAACAGAGGAAATGGAACTTGTCTAAAAAGAAAACTATTTTCAAGTAATTCAAAGTTGTATGTTTCGAAACCAAGATGCCAAACCATTTGCCAAGATGGAATAAGGATTCAGAAGCATCATCTAATTATTGAAACTAATATAAACTATTCTGTTCAGTCATTTATTATGCATCCCATAACCATCCCGTGGGCGGTGGTAGAAAAGGTTAAGAGGCACATAATGGGTTCAGACACTGAACCTCATAGTTCATTTAGCTAAGCAAGTGACACAATTCTGAACCAAGAATAGAAACCACAACGTCACTAAAATTACATTACAAATCCACCATGCACAGTTAACTTAAAAAAGGAAAGAATAATGAGAGAAATAATCCGTACGGGAATAAAAAGCACAACTCTTGACCAAAACATAAACATGTACTAGAGAGAATACCACTATCCCCTTCATTAAAAACGGCCCGAAACCAACCGAGAATCCTTTACAGGAGTCGAATGTGGTATCATGTGTTCCCCTGCCCCCCCCCCCCCCTTTCCACCCCTCACGAAGGATGTAACCTTCAATCTACGTACATATGTATGACGTCGAGCAAGCTGATGAGGCGTTTAACCTGTCATCTTCAATCAGCTGCCCATACAAATTACATGAGACAAGCCCATGACATCACCTTAACAAGACAAATGCTGAATAAAAACCCCTGCATATTAGATAAAGCCCAATATACAAGATAATTACAAATTCTTGAAGCTCGACGCATACAAGTCGAACAACCTACCATAAATACGTAAATAACGAAACTATTCACTCTACCCACCATGAGAGTGAAGACAAGACCAGAACGCGAAAATGCCAATGATGACTTCAATGTCCAAAATGCCATGTCCACTACGGTCATCTGAGATTCCATACCCTATGACTTGACTTACCTTTTTATGCGTAGTTCATTGACCCATCAACTCTATCTCAATTCTGTTTCTTTTGCCTTTCTCGTGACATAATTACCCATGTACCCGACCTCCCAGTGTTATAAATAAGATGTTTCCTCATATTATGTCAGTCCTCACTTGAGACTTAACCTTGTAGGTACGAAACGTTGTGTAAATAAAATAAGTATAACACGTTATACAGTTAGTTTTGTTCTTTTAGTTTACCTTGAACAAAAATGACATTTGGAGAGATCCTCTTCCAGTTAAACCAAGATGCAGTAGAAGACGGGAGATGTATGTTTTTTTAACATTATTTAACATAACAGCTTAATTATGTTATGTACCAGGAATACGACGAAACTCGCCCTAATCGTTTGCAACCCGTCCTCTTGTTTAGATAGTACCTTTTGTAACTATGTGCACAATAGTATAAATATTGATGTACTAAGCAATTAGTAGAACTTTGTACTATTCACTTCACAAGAGTCCGAAAAATTAAGCCAAAAACCATACTTAAATATTCCTAGGCCTAGTATAGAACACACATCTATTGCATTAGGCCTCATATAGCGTGGTATTAGGCCTAGGAAGGTTAGGTTTCTTTAGTTTAGTTAGTCTTTGCAACATAAGCAGAAAATATTTTTCCGACTTGTCCGAATTCAATAGTGCAGATTTCTACTTTTTAATTGCGTTGTACGTCTGTATATGTACTATGGTGCTCATCCTTCCTGTAAGTACTACCAAAACAAGAGGATGGGCTGACGTTTGTGATTTAGTTGGAATCGGCTACTTTCCAGGAGGCGGAAGTGAAATGTCAAGACCGTTAAAATGACCGTTGAAATGTTAATACCGCCTTCATGCTCTCATGAAGGTTACCTTGAGGTTACCTTGAGGTGCTTCCGGGGCTTAGTGTCCCCGCGGCCCGGTCGTCGACCAGGCCTCCTGGGTGCTGAACTGAAGGAGCTTATTAGATACGGGTGTTTTCTGTACATAAATTTATGCCGTTTTTTTTTATATACTCAACCCATTTATCATATTTTGAGGCATTTGCAATGTAAAGGTCAATGAATGACCTTGTTGAAAAAAATATTTGCTGCGTCAATATTGATTTTATGTATAGTGCTGAATAGCAACATATATAAAATAAAATTACATCAATTTTTAGTAATGACAAATTGGTGAAGTCGGTACATTAAAGACTTTCATTTCTCTATAATTTTATTTACACAACTTACATGGAAAACTTGATTACAAGCTTCCAGTAGTTATCATTACTGCTGCCTATCCCACAGTTATCACGGGTAAGATTCGTCAGACTCGTAAGAGGGCTGGGGCTTGTACGAGGGCTGGGGCTTGTACGAGGGCTGGGGCTTGTACGAGGGCTGGGGCTTGTACGAGGGCTGGGGCTGGTACGAGGGCTGGGGCTTGTACGAGGGCTGGGGCTTGTACGAGGGCTGGGGCTGGTACGAGGGCTGGGGCTTGTACGAGGGCTGGGGCTTGTACGAGGGCTGGGGCTGGTACGAGGGCTGGGGCTTGTACGAGGGCTGGGGCTTGTACGAGGGCTGGGGCTGGTACGAGGGCTGGGGCTGGTACGAGGGCTGGGGCTGGTACGAGGGCTGGAGCTGGTACGAGGGCTGGGGCTGGTACGAGGACTGGGGCTTGTATGAAGGCTGGGGCTGGTACGAGGGCAGGGGTTTGTACGAGGGCTGGGGTTTGTATGAGGGCTGGGGGTAATATGAGGGCTGGTACTGGGGTTTAAATGTGATTGCTGGACCATACTCGTGGGGGTACTGGGCTTCTCCCTCATAACTGACCTCAGCCTTATACCCGTCGTCGTCCTCGGCAACATAATTTACCTGTTGCATTACGTGAGTATTATTAGCGAAAATTTAATGAAATACTATTACAAATTTATTTCTGGAATGTAAATTATTGGTTTGATGATAAATGCTAAACTAATAATAGATTTGCAGGATAATTTCACAAACTGAAACATAATTACTTCATATTTTATAATGTAATTACCGTACTTACTGTAATATGATCATCTTTCCATATCAAGATCGTTATCTTACCGTCTGTTTGCGGCCGTCTGGGAGCTGGACGGTGTACGAGCCTGAGACAGTGTCTCCGTCGGACTGTTCGTTTTGGTCAAAGTCATTGCCGGAGTAGTCGTCCTTGACGCCGTACTGGAAGTTGTATGGCATGCCCTCCTGAAGTGTAATGTTGTGCACCAGCGTTAAATTCTAGAAGATATTTTGGTATAATTCTTTAAACTATGCATATATATTTTGTGATATACATTATTATAGATGAGATTTCAGGTACCTGTTCGTAGCGTGGGTGATGTCCTGGTGGAGCGTAGCGATCATAATCGTCAGCGAGAGCCTCCCCCATCATCACCATCACCACCACCAGTAACACACTGGGCTGAGGACCACAACACTCACCATTACTTGGTGATCCAGGATTATATTGATATATTGCAGTAAACTTCCACGATGTTAACACAATATTTTTATATAAAGTTGAACATAAAACGCTTTACCTTCGCGATCATGTTGACTACTTGTTGTAGAGGCGAAGGAGTGAGTGATGTGGAGAGGATGTTGGTAAAGCTTATATAGTGATAGTGAAGGTCGACCTTGACAGAGATAAGTGGAGGGGTCGGCACTGTGGGAGGAGGACCACAGGGAGCAAGCTATGGAGAGAGAATTATTTATTGGTTTTAGGCAACACCAAAGCTTCAAGTATTTTTCCGTTTGTTAAATTTATCTTCATTTTTAACCTGTGTTCATCCTTAGCTTGTATTGATAGTGACACAGGTGAAAATAATGCTTTTGTCACTTAATATTTCACTCAAGTCTAACATTTATTTTACTGTTTCTCAACACACTTTCTCACAATTTAATTCTGTTCCATATGAGATGCATCACATTATTTGCTCAGATTCTTTATTCATACCCAGACACTATACGAAGGAGGAGAATATGATATATTATATAAAATATAGATAATCAACACGCGTCTTTATATATAGATATCGTTGGTTCTGATTCACAAATCTTCAACTTTGGAAACTTCTTTTAACAGTGTCACATGAGCTGGAACACAGGTTGTTCTGCAAGAGAACTGGTCTGTGGCAGAGGGCACGGCCAAGTGAGAGGCTTGGGTACTGTAGGGAAGCACCTTACCTTTAGGTTACCTTTCATTGGTTTCAAGGATCACAATCCCCGCAACCCGGCCTCTGACCAGGCCTCCTGGTCTTGGTGACTAGGCCTCCTAGTCTTGGTGATCAGGCCTCTAAATGTCCTTCCCAGTATATTTCTATGGGGTGTTGGTTTATTAGTTTTCAATTAATCTTTTTATCATTAAAATAGACTGTTGAATTCTCCTCTTGGATTTGAGAGAGAGGCTGCGAAGGTTTTCCTGCCCATTCTCGTTTGAACTTCGAATAGGTTGTGATCTGAATAACAGGTATTTGTAATCATTATTTTCCTGACCAAGTTATCATTGTGAAAATAGGTCATGGGTGTTTTATTTTCTAGTTGATTCTACTGTTTGTTGGTTTAATGCAAATCTTTCATATACATTAGAAATCATTTGTGTGTGACTTCATTTAGAAGGCTTCCTGGGATTCTCTCTCATTTAACTATATATGCAGCGGCAATATTTTAGTGCCGTAGCAGGCTGAAGTCCCCAAGCAAGATGATGTTTAGGGTAGGGGTTGTGAGGTTTTCTAAGCAGTACTCTGTTTTCATTAGTTGGTCTTTGAAGAGCTGAGTATTTGCCTCCGGTGTCTTGTATACAAAGACAATAACCACATTCAGAATTTCTATAATTATCAGCACTTCCACCATATCGTTTGTGATGTTTAGCAGCTCAGTGCAGATGTGTGTGTCTTTGATGTACAGGCTGACCTCACCCTGTAGCCTGTGTTTTACTTGGCGCTAATATCTGTGGTACTGGTTGGGTACCATTGTGTTTCTTTGCTATTAAACATTTGACCGAGTTGGTGGTAGAGTTCTGATATTATTATTATTTCTTCTTGTCTTTCTCTTGTTAAAAAAATGTCCATGATATGCTGTGTTGTGGCTGTTTTCGTAATAGCCGTGTTTTAATTTATTCGCCTGGTTCCTAGTTTTCGAAAAGCTAGGCAGACTCTTGTCAAAACATTCTTACTTAAATATTCCAAAAGTTGCAAACATCTGTTAAGAATATTTTTACAATTTGTTGTATTATTATGTTTGCATGCTCCATTTACTTTTCCCAATATCCCATATATACATGTACCCCATTTGTAATACTGACAGGGTAAGAGGGCCGAGTATGGAGGGATGGCACGGCAGGTTAAGAGGGCCGGGTACTGTAGGATGGCACGGCAGGTTAAGAGGGCCGGGTACTGTAGGATGGCACGGCAGGTTAAGAGGGCTGGGTACTGTAGGATGGCACGGCAGGTTAAGAGGGCCGGGTACTGTAGGATGGCACGGCAGGTTAAGAGGGCCGGGTACTGTAGGATGGCACGGCAGGTTAAGAGGGCTGGGTACTGTAGGATGGCACGGCAGGTTAAGAGGGCCGGGTACTGTAGGATGGCACGGCAGGTTAAGAGGGCCGGGTACTGTAGGATGGCACGGCAGGTTAAGAGGGCCGGGTACCGTAGGATGACACGGCAGGTTAAGAGGGCCGGGTACCGAAGGATGACACGGCAGGATAAGAAGACCGGGTACTGTAGGATGACACGGCAGGATAAGAAGACCGGGTACCGTAGGATGACACGGCAGGATAAGAAGACCGGGTACTGTAGGATGACACGGCAGGATAAGAGAGGCTGGGAACTGTTGAACACAATTCGAATGCGCGTTTCCAAAGTTCGTGAAGGCTATTCGAACAAGGCCAATGTTGTCGAAGTTTAATGACAATTTGAGATCTTTATTTAATGTAGTAGAATTAAAATCTCCGTATAGAGTTTAGGTATGAAGGAAGAATCTGAGTAAATAATTAGATTAATTTCATATACAACAGAATTAAATTGTGAGGAAGTAAACTAGTTCAGAAACTGTAAAATAAATATCAGAATTGAGCGAAAGCTTTAATGCCAAAAGCATGAATTTCACCTGTCGTCTTTATTAATACAAACTGAGGATGAACACGGGTTAAATATAAACCAAAATTTAACAAAAACGAACATTTACTTGAAGCTTTGGTGCTGCCTATCGCCACTAAGTAATTATCCCATAGCTTGGTTCCCTGTGGTCCTCCTCCCACAGTTGCCGAACCCCCACTTACTTCCGTCAAGGTCGACCTTCACCATCACTATATAAAGCTTTACCAGCATCTTCTCCACATCACTCACTTCTCCGCTTCTACAACAAGCAGTCAACATGATAGCGAAGGTATTGTGTCTTCACGTTCAACTTTACTAAATATCACAAATATCTTAACATCGTGGAAGCTTATTGCTCTACCTCTATATAACTTCGGGTACTTAAAAATAAGTGTTGTCCTCAGCCCAGTGTGTTACTGGTGGTGGTGGTGGTGATGGTGGGGGAGGCTCTCGCAGACGATTATGATCGCTACGCTCCACCAGGACATAACCCACGCTACGAACAGGTACCTCAAAAACTGAAAACACAAAACTAGACTATAATAATGTATATCACAAAATATATATGCACAATTTAAAGGATTATACCAAAATATCCTCTAGAGTTTAACACTGGTATATAACATTACACTTCAGGAGGGCATGCCATACAACTTCCAGTACGGCGTCAAGGACGACTACTCCGGCAATGACTTTGACCAAAATGAACAGTCCGACGGAGACACTGTCTCAGGCTCCTACACCGTCCAGCTCCCAGACGGCCGCAAACAGACGGTAAGATAATGATCTTGATATGGAAAGATGATCATATTACAGTAAGTACGGTAATTACATTATAAAATATGAACTAATTATGTTTCAGTTTGTGAAATTATCCTGCAAATCCATTATTAGTTTAGCATTTATCATGAAACCAATAATTTACATTCCAGAAATAAATTTGTAATAGTATTTCATTAAATTTTCGCTAATAATACTCACGTAATGCAACAGGTAAATTATGTTGCCGAGGACGACGACGGGTATAAGGCAGAGGTCAGGTATGAGGGAGAAGCCCAGTACCCCCACGAGTATGGTCCAGCAATCACATTTAAACCCCAGTACCAGCCCTCATATTACCCCCAGCCCTCATACCAGCCCCAGCCCTCGTACCAGCCCCAGCCCTCGTACCAGCCTCAGCCCTCGTACCAGCCACAGCCCTCGTACAAGCCCCAGCCCTCGTACAAACCCCAGCCCTCGTACAAGCCCCAGCCCTCGTACAAGCCCCAGCCCTCGTACGAGTCTGAGGAATCTTACCCATGAAAATTGAGGCATAGGCAACATTAATGATAACTATGGGAAGCTTAAAAGTTAGTTTTCCGTGTAAGTTGTTTAAATAAAGTGAAATATAAATGAAAATCTTTTATGAATAACAAACACCAATATCCCAATGCGAACAATATTCATGTAAATAGTTCCTTTTATATTGTAACGTGTTGCAGCTAAACACCCAGAATGTGACGCTAGCTTCGTGTAGCAGTTATTTTACGAGAAGAATAATCAGATGTTAAACTTAATATGTCAAATGAAATAGTAAAATACGAGACACGGGTCGAGTACATAAATAAAGCAGTTTACATTTATTTAACAATATTTATAGCCTAGAGTCGGTCATCTGAAGCGTGTTCCTAGTGCAAACAGAACATCTTATAAAAAGTCCCTTTTACTTTAACGTTTCATGGAAATCTACTGATTCAAAGTGAATCAATTATAAACATTTAAGGTGGGTTAAGTCAATCCATCCTCCTGTTTAGATAGTACCTTTTGTAACTTTGTAGACCATCGTACATATACGTAATGAACAATTAGTAGAATTTGGTACTATTCATATATTAAAAAAATAAGCTAAAAACAAAATATAAATATTCCTAGGCCTAGTACAGCCCACATATATATTATATTTAGGCTTCAGATAGTGTGTATTATGCTTAGGAAGGTTAGATTAGGTTAAGTTAGGTTTTTTTTGCAACATCAATACAAAACCTTTTAGGTTTGTCCAAATTCAATAGTACCGATTTCTGCTTTCTAATTGTCTTTTACGTCAATATATGTACGTTGGTCCTCATCGTTACTACAAGTTCTACCTAAACAGGAGGATGGGCTGAGTTAAGATGGATTTCTCATGTACAACACAATTATGCAATTTCAAAAGCAAATGATAACTTCCGTTTACCCATTCTACTTGGTGAGCAAAAACAGTAGTGGTAGGAAAGAAGGCTTTGAAGAAGAGTTCACAAGTATATTTACACCGAAAAGTGTATCCCCACTTCTCGGTGTATATACACTTTAATATATACTTCGGCCCTGGACTGTGTTTAGGGCTGAAGAATTCTTGGTGGTTGGTCAGTATGCCCAAGTATTCTTGGTGATTGGTAAGTAAGCCTAAGTATTCTTGGTGGTTGATTAATAAACCCAAACCACGAACAGTTTGTTTTATTGGCTGGTTGAGCAGACCAGCAACCAGGCGGGATGGTCAGGGACTGGGCCGCGGAGACATTGATCCACAGGTTGACAAGTAGGTGACGTTTCAGAATTATTGTTCCATCTTGATCTTTAAGTAAAAATATAATAAATATAAAGACTTGAAATACCCGTAACTAGTTTTCTTTCATAGCCATGTGCCTTTTCAGCGACACTGATTCTCGAAATATTAGACACACGAGGAATGTACTACTCAAAATTTACGTCATTTAAATTGAAAATTAAGAAGCTAGCTGGTCTGAAGTTTTTTATGGTGTCACCTGACAAAGTTTTCGGATAGGAAATATTTAACCACCAGACCATTTATGGTCAACGATATAGCCATCGGCTACCACTTTTTTTTATAAAGGAACTGGTACCACAAACTCTGTACTCGTTTCCCCATTGTTGAAGGATCCCTGGTGTGAAATAACGCTTGCACTCTGATCCGCTCTTAAAGCTAGCATGTCTAGCTTGCGGAGTTCCCCGATATCTATATATGTGACTCCTGCAGTACCTGATAGCTAATTTGTCTCAACAGTCCGCTCACAAACCGGATATGACGGCGATGCTGTTGCAGAAGCCTGTGGTCCAAGGTACCTTGTCCAGTGCAATTGTTGTACAGTCAAGATGTACGGAGTCAGACTCTTGCTGCTCCTTGCCGGAGGTGCTTAAAGCATTTGCAGGGGCCTGAATGGCATAAGCGAAATTCCACTGATGAAGCGTGTCCGGGAAGTGATCGATTTGTGGAAAGATGGTACGCATCAAGTTGATAACATCAACGAAGTTGAAAAAGTTCGTCTCCCATGTCTGAGGCTGCAAAGATCAGAGCTGAGCCAGACCAGGGCTTGTCCCTCAGGGTCCTTTAATGTCAGTAACGCCTCTTGCCGCTCGTTATTCTGCAGTTAGATGGAACCCACTGTCATTTTCTCATGTGAGAGAGAATGCGTTCGGGGTATTTTGGGGCAGGTACAACCTGGCGCATCTCACCGGACGAATCAACCGAACTGCCTTGAACATGTAACCTAAGACTAGGCTTTGAAACCTGGTAGTGCTCGAGTACAAATATCTGTCGCTGGGGTTTATGAGGGTTTAAGTGATGTTTTGCAGTTCCTCCAATCAGGTAGCCATAGGTAAAAGAACCTGCCTCTTGGTCCTACCAGCAGACCAAGATATTTGGACAAGGAACTTTTGTGAAAAATTTAATTAGTTACAGGTAATTCAAATTTTAGTATTTACTTCTAGAATAAGATGGAACATAATTCTGAAGCATCACATAATACACTACATTCGTTGTGGCTCTTATAATTACTGTTTCTGCTTACCAACTAGAAGGAAATACTGGAGATGTAAGAGTTTTTAATAAACTAATTATGAACGTCTACTACGACGAAACTCTCCCTAAATGTTTATGGTTTGTTTAGTGAGAATCATCCACTTTCCAGGAGGCGGAAGTGAAATGTTAAGATATCTCCTTCATGCAGCCATGAAGGAGCTTTAGATGACTAGGGTTTTATGGACATAAATTTATGCCGTTTTGTTTATGTACTCAACCCATTGATCATATTTCGTTGTATTTGCCATGTAAAGGTCATTGCTTCACCTTGTTCATAAAATATTTGCTGCGTCAAGTTAATATTATGTATTGTTGAGAAAATTTCATTTATATGTAATTCACGTTAGTGTGATTTGTGTGTGTGTATTATGTATTGTGTTTAATCAGTTCGTCCTTCTAAGGTTTCCCAACGTCAAGAAAACGGTAAATTTAAAGGGTCCTTCCCTAGCCTACCAGAGGACCCAAAACAGAAAACGGGACAGTATGTCACTTTCGAGAGCCGCTTCCATTTTCTAGTACGACAATTTTTGGCCTTATATAACGCAAATGAGCGAAAAGCAACGTTCTTCGTAGGACAGGTTGGTTGAATAGCAACATTTATAAAGATAATTATGTGAATTTTGTTAGAAATTAGATATTGGTGATGTCGGTACATTAAAGACTTTCATTTATCCATGGCTTTATTTATACAACTTACTTGGAAAACTAGATTGCAAGCTTCCAATAGTTATCATTACTGCTGCCTATCCCACAATTTTCATGGGTAAGATTCCTCAGACTCGTATGAGGGTTGGGGCTCGTATGAGGGTTGGGGCTTGTATGAGGGTTGGGGCTTGTATGAGGGTTGGGGCTTGTATGAGGGTTGGGGCTTGTATGAGGGCTGGGGCTGGTATGAGGGCTGATACAATGGCTGGGGGTAATATGAGGGCTGGTATTGGGGTTTAAATGTTATTGCTGGTCCATACTCGTGGGGGTACTGGGCTTCACCCTCATACCTGACCTCAGCCTTATACCCGTCGTCGTCCTCGGCAACATAATTTACCTGTTGCATTAGATAAGTATTATTAGTGAGAATTTACTCAAATACTAATAGAAATTATTTCTTAGAAGCATATTATTAGTTTCATGAAAATTATTAAACTAATTAGGGATTTGCAGAATTATTTCACAAACTGAAACATAATTACATATTTGATAATGTAATTACCTTGCTTAAAGTAATATGATCATTTTTCCACATCAAAATTGTTATCTTACCGTCTGTTTGCGGCCGTCTGGAAGCTGGACGGTGTAGGAGCCTGAAACAGTGTCTCCGTCGGACTGTTCGTTTTGCCCAAAGTCATTGCCGGAGTAGTCGTCCTTGACGCCGTACTGGAAGTTGTATGGCATGCCCTCCTGAAGTATATAATGGTATACCAGTGATAACTTTTTGAGGCTCTTTTGGCATAATTCTTTTCGTTTTGTATTTACATTTTGTGACGTTATTATAGTTGAGTTTTGTGTTGTGATAAGCCTGAGAGTTTTGAGGTACCTGTTCGTAGCGTGGGTGATGTCCTGGTGGAGCGTAGCGATCATAATCGTCGGCGAGAGCCTCCCCCACCATCACCACCACCACCAATAACACACTGGGCTGAGGACCACAACACACAATTACTTAACCTCATGACCCAGGATTATTTAGAGATTCGCCAATAAAGAACGATTTTAGCATGTTAGTAATGTTTAAACTACACACATTCAACTTGGAGAGACATACCGTAACGACCATGTTGACTACTGTTGTAGAGGCGGAGGAGTGAGTGATGTGGAGAGGATGATGGTATAACTATATATAGTGATGGTGAAGGTCGACCTTGACGGAGGTAAGTGGGGGGTCGGCACTGTGGGAGGAGGACTGCAGGGAGCCAAGCTATGGAGAGAGATGGACTGTCGTCCAGTAATATTTATGTTCCAAGTCTGTGAAAGTTTGTAATGAATTTACGTTCAGCTTTAATATTGTAAAAGTTCTGTAAACTTCTTGATTTTCCTGAATTAATAGTTCCCTACATTAATAAAAAAATTATCCTAAGGATATTATTTTTTCATTAATGATAGTATTTATTAATATTTTGCAGTTTAATTTTTATCTTTGAATAACATCTAAAGTAAACCTATGATAATTTTGAAAATCATTGATACATGGTAATCGCACTAATAATAAGAATTTATAATTTTACATTCAAAATAACATTGAATTTAATAATGTTAGTTTGTGCATACATTTATAGTGTGCAGTGTTATAGTGTGCGTGCGAGGTATCAGTCTCGTGTGCTTGTTATTTTAATTGGAAGCTAACTGGTCTGACGCCGGAGTCCAGTCATGCAAATGACCAAGAATTTAAGCAAAACGAGTCAGTATAATAGAGAACTTGAGCTTTCTATTTTAGTGAACTTGTATTTCCTGTTTTAAAATTTTGTGTTCTTTTATTCGAAAAATTGGGTTTTCTATGTTGTCTTGCAGTCTATGTAAGGTTGGCAAAAAGCTTTACAATCAATATTCCATTAGCCAGGTTCATGAACGACGTGTTCAGCTATTCAATTTGAAAATTATCAACATCAGTAGTATTTGAGGAGCAAACTGAGTTGCATATCAGGAGAAAACTCTTGGTCAGTGTGGCAATATCAAAATGGGCCTTACTTCAATGAAACATTTTTTAAATTGTCTTACCTCAATCGAACATTTAATGAATCTCATCTCAGGAGAACATTTAATTAACCATATCTGTAAAGAACTGTTTTCTCAGAAACCAATTCTGGAAAATTGCTTGTCAGACATGCATCTCCCATTGCCTTCTCTTAGGTCAAAGTTGTTGTTATAAATTTTAGAAAAATAAGCTAATAAGATTAGATAATAAAACAATAGTTTATATGCAAAAAACTGGAAGAAAAAATATAAAGCACATATAAAACGTAAATATCCGCATTTAAAAATAACAAAACATTTTATTTGTAAATTTTTGGACCGAATTTAAAAATTGAAGTAGATTATTAATTTATGCAAAGCAAATACATTGGCGGTGAGAATTATGAATGTATAAAAACTATATAATCCGCTATGATATAATACTGAAATAACTGCAAAAAATAATAATGGATGCAATTCTAATTATATTAATCGTTCATTATAAATGATATGACATAAGTTACTTTGTCATATAATTTTTATAGCTTATAGCTGGTATCAATTATGATGTTATATCGAAAAACACTGAAAATAATTACCGAGGTGGCATGCTTATTGGGGTGGTCGACTTTTATACCATCATTGACAATTTTGTTATGGCAGGTGTCTGGGACTCTCCACTATGTGGGTTCGAGTCACTCCATTGCTTCAAAATAATTTCCATTGATATATCACACTGTGATTTCTTTGATATATATTGTGACGGTAAACGGTGGTGGTCGTGCTCTCTGTAATGCCAGTCACAAAATATTAAAAAAAAAAAGTTAAACTGCAGAGGGTGTATTCACAGTGAGGCAAACGGTAGGATAAAACAGAGGGAAAAAACATTTAAAAATACTTTACTTTAAAACAAAAACTGAAGTTAGACAACTTGCAAAACATAAAATAATATCCAGGCTTGGCTTTAATACAAAGTGTGCAAAACAAACAAGATGAACAATCAAATTTACGTTACGTTAAGGTGAAAAAGTAATATATGGCGGAGAATGCTGTTAGCTAGTCTGACTAAATCCGCTACTACACAGAGATGTGTCAACGGGTCTACTCAGTTGAGCACACAGGAGTAATCTGAATCTGGGAGAGTTTGGTAGCCCTATTTATACAGAATATCGGCCGGCCAGAGGGCGCTGATGTCTTCTTTAACTATGAACCGGCTCACTTGAACTACTTGTTTGGGAGGGCGTGGCCTCCCAGCGACCCAGGTGCGAGGTGGGGTGACAGGCCGTGAAGGGAGGAGACTGGTAGTACTGTCTAGACGTCTGGAAGTAGTTGTTGTTCTTGGCTGCAGTTCTTGATTACATAGACGTGAATGAGTAGAATAGGAGATAATGGAGTAGGCCGAATCTCTTCCTAGAATTTTACCGTGACAATATATATATATAATAAATAGGTTCTACTTTCATGTGGATTGCTTCAAGAATTTGTAATCTTCTTACATCTTGGGTTTTGTCTATTATTCAAGTGTTTTTATTCAACCTTTCTATTGTTAGGGGTGATGTCGTGGGTTTGTCTCATGTGATTTCTGGGGGGCACCGGATTGAAGATGACAGATCAAACGCCTCCTGAGCTTGGTTGACGTCATACCTATGTACTTTGAAGGTTACATCCTTCGTGGGGGCAGGTGTACATGTATACAACGTTTGACTGCTGTAAAGGGTTCTCCGTCGGCTTCGGGCTGTTTTTGATAAGGAGGTCGGTAGTTTTCTTTGTTTTGTAGAATATGAAAAGATCTATGGTTTGGATAGGAGTAATGCTTTTTATTCCTTTACGGATTATTTCTTTCATTATTCTTTCTTCTTTTTCATGTTCACAGTGAACATAGAACATAACATAGACATGGTCATATTCTACAAAACAAAGAAGACTAGTTACCTCCTTATCAAAAACAGCCCGAAGCCGACGGAGAATCCTTTACCGCAGTCAAACGTTGTATACATGTACACTTGCTCCCCATGAAGGGTGTAACCTTCAATCTAAGTACATAGGTATGACGTCGACCAAGCTGACGAGGCGTTTGACCTGTCATCTTCAATCCGTTGCCCCCAGAAATCACATGAGACAAGCCCATGACATCACCCTAACTAGAGAAATGTTGACTAAAAACACTTGTATAATGGACAAAACCCAAGATCTAAGAAGATTACAAATTCTTGAAGCAATCCACACACAAACACATCATATATATATATATATATATATATATATATATATATATATATATATATATATATATATATATATATATATATATATAGGGGTACCACCTCTGGTGCAAGTGTAGGGACCCATAGCCTCGGAGAAGAAAATAAAGAGTACTCAGAGAAGACCTTGTGGATCCTCACTGAACACTTTGATATTTTCTTCTCCTACCACCCCTATTCTTTTGGTATGTGTGTATATTTATCTAACTTTATTTGAAAATGTCATTACATATAGAAAATGTCATTATATATATATATATATATATATATATATATATATATATATATATATATATATATATATAAATAAGTAAATAAAGGGGTACCACCACTGGTGCAATTGTAGGGACCCACAGCCTCGAAGAAGGGAACACAGAGTATTCCGGGAGAAACTTGTCATTTAACTCTGAATATGTATGAGTGGTCACTTCTCCTACCACCCCTTTTTTTATGTTGTACACTTTATTATACAAGGTTATACCGTTACATACCTAATTCTTTACAAAAAAATGAACATTAAGAGGAAATAGGGGGAAGTTTATTTCCTAGAGGCTGTAGAACTCCTCCGACGTCGGGCAGGAACCGAGGACGCAGTGAGCATTCCCCCTCTGAATTGCGACACTGAGGCGCTGGAAGAGAAAACCTGACGCTCTAGGGGTATCTTGTAGTGTCACTGAGCCTGGAACCAAGATCCTTAAGAAATCTTCTTGCACACTCTCCCCATGGACCTAGGGTCTCAGATCCTATTGGAAAGAAGTTGTGCCGGTGATCTAATTCCCTATACTTGGTCGACTTGTATCTTTCTCTGTCTCTCTCTGCGGCTTCTGTTTGGCCGACAGAGAGGTCAATGTATGTGGTTCCCAGGGCGATGGTTAGGGTATATATATATATATATATATATATATATATATATATATATATATATATATATATATATATATATATATATATATAATCTGCAACTCCAACTGTCTTCATCTATCCATCCAGCTCTTCTATTATCTATCCATCAGTACATCATCCATCTCGTCTATCTATCCATCCATCTGTCTTCTGTCTGTTTATCTCGGTCTCTTATTAAAAGTATAATTGTCTAATGTGTAGGTGGTCGCCGGTGAGAGGAGCTTAACGGTATGAAAACTAGAAAAAAACGAGTAGTAACCCCTTTACTCAGATAACGGGGCTTTGCATGAGACATCATTGAAACTGTAGCAGAATCGTTTGCTCTATGTGAGTACAGGCAAATTAATGACAGCAGGAAATTTGTTAGGTTTCCCACGAGATCATTGAATAATGGTGTATAATACTATAAAAAAGTTATGAAATTTTGTTTTGAATATATTTGGCTCTGTAGCCGGTAGGCAGTGCTAAAATTAGTGGTGGGGGCTGAATGTGACCCTGGCACGCTGTTCTCGTTTGAGTTATGGTGACCCCGACCAGCCGGCGTTCATAACGCAACCCGTCCTCCTCATAGATTGTTCAATTTTGACGTATAGTTTACCTGTGACCACGAATTGTATTAGACCTCCGAATATGTATTAGAGGGGCCTCGTAGCCTGGTGGATAGCGCGCAGGACTCGTAATTCTGTGTCGCGGGTTCAATTACCGCACGAGGCAGAAACAAATGGGCAAAGCTTCTTTCAACCTGAATGTCCCTGTTACCTAGCAGTAAATAGGTACCTGGATGTTAGTCAGCTGTCACGGGCTGCTTCCTGGGGGTGGAGGCCTGGTCAAGGACCGGGCCGCGGGGACACTAAAGCCCCGAAATCAACTCAAGATTACCTCAAGATAGACAACAGTAGCAGCTCGCGAAATTGACGTACTGTTCTGGATCCTCTGGCAGGTTAGGATAAGGGCACTTTAGCACGACAGTTTTTTTTTTTTAAGTTGGGAAACCTTAGGATGACGGACTGCATAACGTACCCCCAGACCATTCCCTCTGCCAATTTGGGTGAGGCTAGCCCCAAGCATCTGGCCTCCAACGTTGGACGGACATTCCGTCTTCTAATACAAATATATATATTAATTTTGATGACCAGACCACACACTAGAAATTGAAGGGACGACGACGTTTCGGTCCGTCCTGGACCATTCTCAAGTCGATTGTGATGAGGACAGGTAGGGACAGGCCGTCGTCGTCCCTTCAATTTCTAGTGTGTGGTCTGGTCAACATACTTCAGCCACGTTATTGTGACTCATCGCCTGCATATATATTAATTGATTGTATTTAAAATTATATTGTATGTCTTTGAGAACGTTTATTTCCCGTTATTGAATTTGACTCCTAAGTGTTTTTTTTTATGGTAGGCTGCAAAGGTAATTCATGTGTTTATTTTCTTTGAGACTAAAAGCATGATAAAATAATTCTTAAAATTCAGCTTGTAAATTAAATAAATTTGCTGCTTTCCATGGTGTATGACCACAATTTCCACATTAAATTTTTACTTCTAAATTCAGTGAATGTAAGAATTTCTGTATTTAAATTGAGAACCGGGAATACTACGAAAAACATTTCATTCATTGGTAATTTGCTAATTTGTCGATGTTTGATCCTAAGATAAACAGTAACTCTAGATGAAAATCCGACGACGAGATTTGTGTATGATGTAAATTATAAAGTTAACTGATTATGTACTTAACCAATTTAACGTCTTTCGGTATTTACTTTTCCTAATGAAGGTAAACTTGAGACAACCCTTCTCAAATAATAACTATTCCACATAGTTAATCCATAGTGTTCTGCTTGAGCTGGGCTTTAACAAACTAGAATAAGGAACTTACGTGAACATTGTTAATAACGAGGGAGTTAGAGAGTTCTGGATATGGAAGGACGTCATTACTAAAACACTTTATTCGAACAACTTACACGAAGAACTAGGTTGAAAGTCGTCTATGTTAAGTTCCAGCAGTTTCATATATGCTGTCTTCGATGCACTTTTCATGTGTACAATTCCTCAGATTCATATGAGAGCTGGGGTTGGTATGAAGGCTTTGTTGCGTATGAGGGCTGGGGTTGGTATGAAGGCTTTGTTGGGTATGAGGGCTGGGGTTGGTATGAAGGCTTTGTTGGGTATGAGGGCTGGGGTTGGTATGAAGGCTTCGTTGGGTATGAAGGCTTTGTTGGGTATGAGGGCTGGGGTTGGTATGAAGGCTTTGTTGGGTATGAGGGCTGGGATTGGTATGAAGGCTTTGTTGGGTATGAGGGCTGGGGTTGGTATGAAGGCTTTGTTGGGTATGAGGGCTGGGGTTGGTATGAAGGCTTTGTTGGGTATGAGGGCTGGGGTTGGTATGAAGGCTTTGTTGGGTATGAGGGCTGGGGTTGGTATGAAGGCTTCGTTGGGTATGAAGGCTTTGTTGGGTATGAGGGCTGGGGTTGGTATGAAGGCTTTGTTGGGTATGAGGGCTGGGATTGGTATGAAGGCTTCGTTGGGTATGAGGGCTGGGGTTGGTATGAAGGCTTCGTTGGGTATGAGGGCTGGGTTGGGTATAGCGACTGGGTCTTGTATAAGGGTTGGGGTTTGTATGAAGACTGGGATGGGTATGAGGGCTGGGATGAATATGAGGGTTGGGGCTTGTATGAAGACTGATGCTGGTATGAGGGCTGGGGATAGTATGAAGGCTGGTACTGGGGCTTGAAGGTGATGGGGGGACCGTACTCGTGGGGGTACTGGGGCTCGCCCTCATACCTGACCTCGGCCTGATACCCGTAGTCGTCCTTGGCAACGTAATTCACCTAGTGGATATTTAGCAAGGTTTAGAATTAGTTTAATAATAATAAAATCAGAAGTAAATTTTTGAGATATTTACTATTTTATTCATTAATCATTATTCTTTAAGCAAATATTGAATTTGAATTTATTGAATATTATCACAACTTAAAACATAATTACAGTGCTTTGGGTTATGAAGTTTGCATTCGTTTTTAACTTTGAGCATCGGGTCCATATTAAGTTAATAATCATCTTACCGTCTGTTTGCGGCTGTCTGGGAGCTGGACGGTGTAGGAGCCTGAGACAGTGTCTCCATCAGACTGTTCGTTTTGACCAAAGTCATTGCCGGAGTAGTCGTCCTTGACGCTGTACTGGAAGCTGTATGGCATGCCTTCCTGAAGTGTATTATGGTATACCAGTGTTAAATTTGTAAATCTATGGGAATTACATCATGTAATATTTTCGTGTTATAAATTTGAAATTTGTTTTAGTCTAGTTTGTGCTGTGATAATCCTGAGAGTTTTGAGGTACCTGTTCGTAGCGTGGGTAATGTCCTGGTGGAGCATAGCGATCATAATTGTCGGCGAGAGCCTCCCCCACCATCACCACCACCACCAGCAACACACTGGTCTGAGGAGGACAACGCTCGTCATTACTTACCCTCGTAACCCCAAATTATGTAGAGATACAACAATTAGGAACGTTTTCGCAGTTTATTGTGGTTAAAAGAAAAAAATACATCTTTAAAACACGTTACCTTAGCGATCATGTCGTCTACAAGTTACCAAAGCTGAGGAGCGAGTGATGTGGAGAGGATGATGGTTGAGCTTTATATAGTGATGAAGGTTGACCTTGACGGAGATAAGTGGAGCGTCAGCACTTTGGAAGGGGGGATTACAGGGAGCCAAGTTATGGATAAATAATTATTGTCGTTAGGCAACTCCGAAACTGTAAATACTTGACTTTGCTGAATTTTTCTGCAGTTCTGTGCTTGTATAGTGTAAGAATGTCTCGTATTATTTTATCTCGATAATAATTCGTGTATCCACGAAAATTGACAATTGACCAACGAGAACTTACTATTTGTTTTCAATTTAACAATTAGGTGAATAATAACCATATTAAATCTAAACGTTTTAAAATTTATTACATATAGTTTGAAGTTTTGTTGCTTGTTCACTTACGCAAATTTAACTTTGGAAGCTCCTGAGCACAACAATACCATTGGGAAGCCGGTCGGCCAAGCGGATAGCACGCTGCACTTGTGATCCTGTGGTCCCGGGTTCGATCCCGGGCGCTGGCGAGAAACAATGGCCAGAGTTTCTTTCACCCTATGCCCCTGTTACCTAGCAGTAAAATATGTACCTGGGTGTTAGTCAGCTGTCACGTTCTGCTTCCTGGGGGTGGAGGTACAGTGGACAATAAAGCCCCGAAATCATCTCAAGATAACCTCAAGATTATAGTGAGACGATCATTATCTCCAATATTAATATAATTTGCTCGTGTTTGCCTTATATTTACTCTTACCTTAAAATCTTTACCGCCACACTGTTTCTATAAATAATCTGAATTTCAATAACGTTTGGGATTTTTCACTATAAAGTATAAACAGTAGACGAGATATATACTTTTTATAGTGTCCTATTGTGTTAAACGACACGTTCACCTAATACGATTCCGATTATTGATAATTTAGCAAATTTATTAAGGTATGATCAAACGAATTTTAAACTTGCTTGAGTTTATTCACATTAAACCACAAGTGAGTAAAATCTTTTAACAAATGAGCAACAACAATCCTGAAGGTTTAAATGGGTAAGATGTTTTTATGGGTGGTATGGGGTTGTGTATGAGGGCGTGTGTTGGTACGAAGGTTGTGACTTGTAGGTGACAGGATGTCTGTAATGGTGGGGATGGTGAGCCTCTCCAGAGTACTGTACATCAGCTGTAAAGCCCTTGTTGTGGTCGGCCTCGTAATTAACCTGCCAATAGAAGTACAAATTTTATTACAAGAGTATGAGAATATTTTTTAATGAATTACCAGAGATTTATGAATTTTAACTCGAGCTGTAACGAATGTCTGTTGCCGAAGTGTGGATCCCCGAATTATACAACAAACATCAATTGAGGTTTAGTACTTAAACACCTCCGATTATAGTTTTATCAATAAATCCGTAAAATTAGAAAGGTTACCTTGAGGTCACCTTGAGGTGATTTCGGGGCTTAGCGACTCTGCGGCCTGGTCGTCGACCAGGCCTCCTGGTTGCTGGACTGGTCAACCAGGCTGTTGGACACGGCTGCTCGCAGCCTGACGTATGAGTCAGTCTGATTGATCAGGTATCATTTGAAGGTGTTCGTCAAGTTCTCTCATGAACACTGTAAGGTCGGTTATGCCCCTTATGTGTAGTGGAAGCGTGTTGAACAGTCTCGGAACTCTGATGTTGATAGAGATCTGTCTCAGAGTACCTGTTGCACCTCTGCTTTTCGATGGGGGTATTCTGCACATCCTGCCATGTCTTCTGGTCTCATGTGATGTTATATTTGTGTGCAGGTTTGGGACCAGCCGATTTACTATTTTCCATGTGCAATTTAATAAGTATTTCTGCAGCCTGCGCTCAAGAGAATACAGATGTAGGCTCTTTAGTCGGTCCCAATAGTTTAGATGTTAAACTGAGTGGATTCTAGGAGTAAAGGAATCCACAGGAAAGACTGACATAAATGACTAATTGTTCGGAATAAAAAGATTAAGATTATTTAATACATATAAAAAGTAATAAGAAGTACTTAGTGCTTGTGGAATCATCGTTTCTCAAAATATAAATCGAATAACCATTAGTTTGACTTTTTTATTTCCAATAAATATCACCAATATTTAACTAAGTTAACATGCAGTTTTTAAGACACGATTAAAGGATAAATTAATCAAATTTTAGTTCTATTTATTGATATAAAACTTTTGATAAGAACCTATCTTCAAGGTTGTGTATTATCAATATTCGTATCTTAAACTCACTTGCAAATTAGAAACTATTATAAATGCCAATATATATATATATATATATATATATATATATATATATATATATATATATATATATATATATATATATGCGAACAAGCCTGAATGGTCCCCAGGACATATGCAACTGAAAACTCACACCCCAGAAGTGACTCGAACCCATACTCCCAGAAGCAACGCAACTGGTATGTACAAGACGCCTTAATCCACTTGACCATCACGACCGGACAAAATGAGGTGATAGCCGAGGCTATTTGAACCACCCCACCGCCGGCACTCGGATAGTTATCTTGGGCATAGCATTTTACCAAATCACCTCATTCTTTGGGGCACACGTGAGGAACACAAAATATTTTGTGTTCCTCACGTGTGCCCCAAAGAATGAGGTGATTTGGTAAAATGCTATGCCCAAGATAACTATCCGAGTGCCGGCGGTGGGGTGGTTCAAATAGCCTCGGCTATCACCTCATTTTGTCCGGTCGTGATGGTCAAGTGGATTAAGGCGTCTTGTACATACCAGTTGCGTTGCTTCTGGGAGTATGGGTTCGAGTCACTTCTGGGGTGTGAGTTAGTAGTAGGGTGTAAGACTCACAGACGATATTTTTTTTTTCCGGCCAGATATCGTCTTTGAGTCGTACGACTCACAGACGATATTTTTTTTTCCGGCCAGATATCGTCTGTGAGTCGTACGACTCAAAGACGATATTTTGTTTCTGGGAAATATCGTGTCTGTGAGCCAGGGTTTTGAGGTTCCAATATCTCGCGTGTGAGCCAGGGTTTTCAGGTAAATTTTGTGTCACAGATTTTAGAAGTATGGAATTCTTATGAGAAAATAATTTCCGAGACTTAGAAGTTTGTTAAGGCCTTATGGGACAAATTCAAGTAACGTATGTAGCTCTTTAGGGCTTCCAGGAGAACTCTACGGACATATTTTACATGTTTTCAACTTACAAAATCGTCTATGTAAGCCTTAGTTATTCATATAAATTTAGAAAATCACCTGTGTAAGTCATGGTTTTCAAGTCTCGTACATCACACCCCCCTCCCTCCCCCCTTACCTCGCAATCTGTCGCGTCACCTTTATTTACTTTGCGCCCAGCCAGCCAGCCAGTCGGCTCTTAATCTTATCTTATCTTATCCGTAATATCTGGACCGTCCCTCCTCTCTCTCTCTCTCTCTCCTTTCATTCAGTTCAACTATTTTCCAACATCGTATGTTTGCTCCTTTTCATTAAGCAAGTCAGTATGTTTGCTCCTTTTCATTAAGCAAGTCAGTTTTACACAAATAAATCATGTTAGTAAGCAAGTTCTAGCTCACGTTCCCCACCTTAGTCCCCTGTCGTATAATGAATACTATCATTCCAATCCCTCTAAAATTTAAAAATAATCATATTTCAAATGTAGTTCAATACAGTAATTTAGTTACCAAGCTCCAGCGCTTGTCCTCCGCCTT
Source organism: Procambarus clarkii (assembly GCF_040958095.1). Lineage (NCBI taxonomy): Eukaryota > Metazoa > Arthropoda > Malacostraca > Decapoda > Cambaridae > Procambarus > Procambarus clarkii. Next base: position 25,491,856 of record NC_091190.1, on the reverse strand, counting down.
AGCTCTCTCTCGTATCTTCGTTAGTATCAGTCCAATTTCCCTGAAATTTCTACCCTCTGTATTTCAGACATAGTTTAGTAAATGCAAACAATTATCAAACTCTAGCTCTTGTCCCCAGCTTAGTTCATTTGTACAAAATCATTAGTAACAGTCCAAATTCCCTGAGATTTTTAGCCTCTGTATTTCAGACACCGTAAATAAGATCAAAACAGTTACCAAGCTCCAGCTCTTGTCCTCCGCCTTAGCTCTCTCTCGTATCTTCGTTAGTAACAGATCAATTCCCCTGAAATTTCTACCCTCTGTATTTCAGACACCGTAAATAAGATCAAAATAGTTATCGAGCTCCAGCTCTCGTCCCCGCCTTAATTCTCTTTCGTATCTTTGTAAATAACCCATCAATTTCCCTAAAATTAAAAGCAGACATACTTCAAAGTTAGTAAATAAGATCAAGTCAGTTACTGAGCTCCAGCTCTCGTCCCCCACCCTCTTCCACCCTCAAGTCTTTGTAAATAAACCATCAATTTCCCCGAAATTTTTACCCTCTGTATTTCAGACATAGTAAATATGATGAAAACAATTATAAAACTCTAGCTCTTGTCCTCTGTCCAAGCTCACTTTTGTAAATTCATTACTCTCAGTCCAAATCACCCAACTACATTTTCAGACATAGTAAATAAAAACCAGTTCAGTTATCAAGTTTCAACTCTTGTGCCCCAGCTTAGTTCATTTTGTACAAGTTCTTTATTTCCAACTATATCACATGAGATTTAAGATCACCTTATTTTCTAACGTAGTAAAATTAATCAGGGCATTAACCAAGCTCCATTCCCTCAGCCTTAGATCATCAGACATAAATATTTTCGATCAAGTCCGTCTCCAGCTTAACTCTTACCCTTTCCCTCCCTTACTTTCTCATCCCCAACGTATCAAAACCTTCAATAATCATACTGTATTTGCATATTTTCTCTATATTCAGCTGTGTTCTTCACATTTTGTCCATGTTCACTCCATGTTCTTCAAATGTTCACAGTCCCATTCAGTTCATATTTCACAAGTATCTCCATTTTTTATGTAATCTTTCTCTTAGTCTCATTATGTTCTCTACAAATTCTAGTCATATTTTCTATGTTTTCATATTCATCACATGTTCTCTTTACAACTTTTATACTCAATATTCATGCTAACTTCCATATTTTGTGTTCTTTGTCAATATTCATGTTCCTCTACAAGTTCATGTTCCTCACAAGATCACTTCGTTTTTCACCTTCACTTACATGTTTTCTACATTCTTTTGTCATATTCTCCATGTTCTTCACAAGTCCATTGTTCATTCTTTGTAATCCCTATTCTCCTTATCATGTTTTCATGTTCTCTGTAAGTTCATATTCCCAGCATGTTCACTGTATTCATCAACTTTTCTTACATATGTTCTTTGCCATGTTCCCCATATGTTCTCTAGGTTTTTCCCCTTACATGTTATCTAACGTTCCTTAACTAAAAAATCTTTCACCAATCAACTAAAAACATAGTCACTTTCGTCATTTCTCAACTAAACTTATTATCCAGTCAACTAAAAATAGTCAGAAATAGCCTCGTTCAACACTGTTCTTAACTAAAACAACCTTTCTCTTAGCTAAAAATTGTCAAAGGAAACTTTTTTCAGCACTTTCTTAACAGGCGCTATGTTTCATCAAGAAAAAAATTGTCAAAGGAAACTTTCCAAAACTGTTCATAACTAAACTTATTCCCTAGTCATCAGAAAATAACCGTGTTCTTCATGTTTCATTGTCATTTCATAACTAAAATTATCTGCCAATCATCAGAAAAAGTCATGTTCATCACGTTTTGGCTTTTGCTCAACTAAAAGTATTCATCGGTCAACTGAAAATAGTTACTTCATCATGTTTCCTTGTCATTTCTTAACTGAAATATCACTTCTCTCATCTGAAAATAGTCAGGATTATCCTCATTCAACATCGTTCTTAACTAAAACAGCCTTTCGCTTAGCTAAAAATTGTCAAAGGAATCTTTTCAACGCTGTTCATAACTAACTTTATCCATAGTCAAGTAAGAAAATATAGTCAAAGATATCTATCATCGTCATTCTTAACTGACATTATACTTTGCGGAGCACTAAAATAGTCACTGTCGTCATATTTTGTCTTTTTCCTCAACTAAAAGAGTCAAATGTAACTTTTTCAACACTTTCGTAACTAAAATTATATGTCGCTAAGTAAGAAAAATAGTCAAATGTAACTTTTTCAGCACTTTCGTAAAAATTATATGTCGTTAAGTAAGAAAAATAATCAAAGGTGCTCTCCGTAACACCAAAGTTACTCTTCGAGATAACAAAAAGACGCTCTCAAACACTCAAAAATTTACTCGCATCCTCAAAGTTATTCTCAGAGTCATCAAAAAAGTTAATCTCAGTTATCAAAATGCTATTCTGCAAGTAGCCTTTCATTCATCAGAGAACTTTCTAAGACATCTTCGTTCATTAAAGTTAATCTCAGAGGCATAAAAGTTATTCTCGGAGCTATCAAAAAGTTAATCTCTAAAACAACAAAAGTTAATCTCTGTCATCAAAGTTGATCTGCAAGATATCTTCGAGTCATCAAAGTTACTTTTCATACATCAAAGTTGTTTCAAAGACATCAAAGTTAATCTCAGAGTTATCCAAAGATATTCTCATGTCCACAAAAGTTATTCCAAGAGACGTCAAAGTTAATCTCAGACATCTTCGTTCATAAAAGTTATTCTCAGAGACATCTAAAGTTATTCCAAGAGACGTCAAAGTTAATCCAAGACATCATCTTTCATCAAAGATATTCTCTCTAAGCCATCAATGTTCTTCTCTAAGACATAAAAGTTATTCTCTATGTCATCAAAAAGTTATTCTCTGAGCTAACAAAATACTACTCTTGTTCTCAAAGACATTCTCCAATTCATCAATGTTGTTTCAAAGACATCAAAGTTAATCTCAGAGGTATCCAAAGACATTCTCAAAGTCATCTAAAGTTATTCTCTAAGACATCAAAGTTATTCTAAGAGTTATCAAAAGTTATTCTCAGTCATGTTATGTTATTCTCTAACTCACTTCCATTCATCAAAGACATTCTCTAAGCCCTCAAAGTTATTCCCAGAGTCACCAAAAAGTTATTCTTCGAAACATAAAATTTGCTCTGTAAGACATCTTCGTTCATCAAACTTATTCTCAGAGATATCTAAAGTTATTCTCAGAACAATCAAAAGTTATTCTAAGACAACAAAGTCTTTCTCAGAGTCATCAAAGTTATTCTCAGAGTCACCTTTGTTATTCAAAGAAGCCTTCCGAGACATCCTCGTTCAACAAAAACTGTCCTCAGAGCCATCAAAAAGTTAAATACAGTCGTCAAAGTTATTCTCTAAGTATCTTTTCGTTCATCAGAGAAGCTTTCTAAGACATCTTTGTTCATCCAAGTTGTTCTCTAAGACATCAATCTTGTTCTCTAAGACATCAAAGATGTTCTCTAAATCATAAAAGTTAATCTCTAAGTTACCTTCGTTCGTCAGAGAAACTTTCCAAAACATCTTTGTTCATCCAAGTTGTTCTCTAAGACATCAATCTTGTTCTCTAAGACATCAAAGATGTTCTCTAAATCATAAAAGTTAATCTCTAAGTTACCTTCGTTCGTCAGAGAAACTTTCCAAAACATCTTTGTTCATCAAACTTGTTTTCAAAGTCATCAAAAGTTAATCTAAGACATCTTTTTTCATCAAAGTTATTTTCAGAGACATCTAAAGTTAATTTCTATGTTATAAAAGTTATTCTCAGAGACATCTAAAGTTAATCTTGGTCATCAAAGTTGTTCTCCAAGACATCAAAGATGTTCTCAAAATCATAAAAGTTATTCCCAGAGCTATCAAAGTTATTCTCAAAGTCATCAAAGTTATTCAAAGAGCTAACAAAGTTATTCTCTAAGTAACCTTTCGTTCATCAGAGAAGCTTTCTAAGACATCTTCGTTCATCAATGTTGATCTCTAAGTCACCTTGGTTCATCAAAGAAACTCTCCTTCTTCCATCAAGTTATACTTTAAGACAACATTGTTGTTCTCTAAGACATCTTCAGGCATAAAATTTCTCTCCAAATGTAACTAGTTCAGCTTTTCATATCAAACTTACACTTCTGTTAAATATATTTTCTTAGACATTTTACATTTTAAACTGTTCTCTGAACTACACTGTTCAAACCTACGTAACCTATCCTCTCCACCCAATGTTACTTAGTTAACGTAACGTTCCTAAACCTAACTTTACCTATCCTAACATAACTTACCTTACCTTACCTATCTTACCTAACTTTACCTATCCTAACATAACTTACCTTACTTTACCTATCTTACCTAACTTTACCTATCTTACCTAACTTAACCTGCATAACCTAACTTTACCTATCCTAACCTAACTTACCTTACCTTACCTATCTTACCTAACTTTACCTATCTTACCTAACTTAACCTGCTTAACCTAACTTTACCTATCTTACCTAACTTAACCTGCATAACCTAACTTTACCTATCCTAACCTAACTTACCTTACCTTACCTATCTTACCTAACTTTACCTATCTTACCTAACTTAACTTTCATAACCTAACTTTACCTATCCTAACATAACTTACCTTACCTTCCCTATCTTACCTAACTTTACCTATCCTAACATAACTTACCTTACCTTCCCTATCTTACCTAACTTTACCTATCCTAACATAACTTACCTTACCTATCATACCTAACTTAACCTAACTTTACCTATCCTAACTTACCTTACCTAACTTATTCTGCTTAACCTAACTTATTTAACTTATCTTACCTATCCTAACGTAACCTAACTTGCTTTACCTAACTTAATCTTACATTCCCAAACTGATGTATCCTAACTTATCTAGTCAAACCAGACATGATCTAACTTACATAAGTATTCCTTCTTGTCTTTTGTGTTTCATCAATCATTGTCTCATATTCATTTACTCATTTCATTAGTTAATTTCTCAAATGGTCACTTATGCATTTCAAGTGCTATTTGTTAGAGATTGGATATTTAAGCATTTCAAAGAATTTTTGTTATATATGAGCATTTACTCATTTCAAGGGATAATTTCTCAAATGGACGTTTTTGCATTTCAAGTGTTATTTGTTTAAGATTGGGTATTTAACCATTTCAAAGGTTTTTCTTATATATGGGAACTTACTCGTTTCAAGGGTCAATTTCTCAAATGGTCATTTTTGCAGATCAAGGGTTATTTGTTAAAGTTCATCAAGTTGCTCATAAGTTGTATTTATTATGTTTGTTATCATTTATTCTTATTCCCCAACCCCTTAACCTAACCTCTTGTAATCTTAGTGTATTTGGTAGGTTCTATCATATGTTCTTATTCCCCAACCCCTTAACCTAACCTCTTGTAATCTTAGTGTATTTGGTAGGTTCTATCATATGTTCTTATTCCCCAACCCTTTAACCTAACCTTTCAGATGTAGTTTATTGTGTTTTTTGACGTATTTGTTGAATATATTATCCTTTTCATAACCTTTCAGATGTAGCTTTGTTTCTCCTTTGTATATTTTTACCCAAACCCACCATCCCACTTAACCTTCTTTCCTTCTTTTACTTTGTTTTTCACATATAAGTTCGTTCTTTATCTTAGTAATAATAGAATTACAATAGTAAAGAATCAGATCTACTAAGACTTGAAATTGAGAAACAAGAGCTCAAGTGAGTGAGAGCATGAAAGAAGAGCAAGGAGTAAGAGAGAGGGGGCGGAAGAGAATGGGACCAAAGAAGAGAGAATGAGAGAGAGAGTGTGGGCATGGGAGAACTAAGACTTGAATTGAGAAAAAGAAAAACTAAGTGAAAGAGAGTGAGGGTGTGAGAATGGGAGCAATAAGACTTGAATTTGAGAAACAAGAGAGCATTTGAGCAAATGAGGGAGAGAGAGGGGGAGGAAGAGAGAGAATAAGGGAGAGAGATAGAAAAGGAGGGTTAGAAGGAGTAGGAGAATCAAAGTAAAAGAAGGAAAGAAGGTTAAGTGGGATGGTGGGTTTGGGTAAAAATATACAAAGGAGAAACAAAGCTACATCTGAAAGGTTATGAAAAGGATAATATATTCAACAAATACGTCAAAAAACACAATAAACTACATCTGAAAGGTTAGGTTAAAGGGTTGGGGAATAAGAACATATGATAGAACCTACCAAATACACTAAGATTACAAGAGGTTAGGTTAAGGGGTTGGGGAATAAGAACATATGATAGAACCTACCAAATACACTAAGATTACAAGAGGTTAGGTTAAGGGGTTGGGGAATAAGAATAAATGATAACAAACATAATAAATACAACTTATGAGCAACTTGATGAACTTTAACAAATAACCCTTGATCTGCAAAAATGACCATTTGAGAAATTGACCCTTGAAACGAGTAAGTTCCCATATATAAGAAAAACCTTTGAAATGGTTAAATACCCAATCTTAAACAAATAACACTTGAAATGCAAAAACGTCCATTTGAGAAATTATCCCTTGAAATGAGTAAATGCTCATATATAACAAAAATTCTTTGAAATGCTTAAATATCCAATCTCTAACAAATAGCACTTGAAATGCATAAGTGACCATTTGAGAAATTAACTAATGAAATGAGTAAATGAATATGAGACAATGATTGATGAAACACAAAAGACAAGAAGGAATACTTATGTAAGTTAGATCATGTCTGGTTTGACTAGATAAGTTAGGATACATCAGTTTGGGAATGTAAGATTAAGTTAGGTAAAGCAAGTTAGGTTACGTTAGGATAGGTAAGATAAGTTAAATAAGTTAGGTTAAGCAGAATAAGTTAGGTAAGGTAAGTTAGGATAGGTAAAGTTAGGTTAAGTTAGGTATGATAGGTAAGGTAAGTTATGTTAGGATAGGTAAAGTTAGGTAAGATAGGGAAGGTAAGGTAAGTTATGTTAGGATAGGTAAAGTTAGGTAAGATAGGGAAGGTAAGGTAAGTTATGTTAGGATAGGTAAAGTTAGGTTATGAAAGTTAAGTTAGGTAAGATAGGTAAAGTTAGGTAAGATAGGTAAGGTAAGGTAAGTTAGGTTAGGATAGGTAAAGTTAGGTTATGCAGGTTAAGTTAGGTAAGATAGGTAAAGTTAGGTTAAGCAGGTTAAGTTAGGTAAGATAGGTAAAGTTAGGTAAGATAGGTAAGGTAAGGTAAGTTAGGTTAGGATAGGTAAAGTTAGGTTATGCAGGTTAAGTTAGGTAAGATAGGTAAAGTTAGGTAAGATAGGTAAAGTAAGGTAAGTTATGTTAGGATAGGTAAAGTTAGGTAAGATAGGTAAGGTAAGGTAAGTTATGTTAGGATAGGTAAAGTTAGGTTTAGGAACGTTACGTTAACTAAGTAACATTGGGTGGAGAGGATAGGTTACGTAGGTTTGAACAGTGTAGTTCAGAGAACAGTTTAAAATGTAAAATGTCTAAGAAAATATATTTAACAGAAGTGTAAGTTTGATATGAAAAGCTGAACTAGTTACATTTGGAGAGAAATTTTATGCCTGAAGATGTCTTAGAGAACAACAATGTTGTCTTAAAGTATAACTTGATGGAAGAAGGAGAGTTTCTTTGATGAACCAAGGTGACTTAGAGATCAACATTGATGAACGAAGATGTCTTAGAAAGCTTCTCTGATGAACGAAAGGTTACTTAGAGAATAACTTTGTTAGCTCTTTGAATAACTTTGATGACTTTGAGAATAACTTTGATAGCTCTGGGAATAACTTTTATGATTTTGAGAACATCTTTGATGTCTTGGAGAACAACTTTGATGACCAAGATTAACTTTAGATGTCTCTGAGAATAACTTTTATAACATAGAAATTAACTTTAGATGTCTCTGAAAATAACTTTGATGAAAAAAGATGTCTTAGATTAACTTTTGATGACTTTGAAAACAAGTTTGATGAACAAAGATGTTTTGGAAAGTTTCTCTGACGAACGAAGGTAACTTAGAGATTAACTTTTATGATTTAGAGAACATCTTTGATGTCTTAGAGAACAAGATTGATGTCTTAGAGAACAACTTTGATGAACAAAGATGTTTTGGAAAGTTTCTCTGACGAACGAAGGTAACTTAGAGATTAACTTTTATGATTTAGAGAACATCTTTGATGTCTTAGAGAACAAGATTGATGTCTTAGAGAACAACTTGGATGAACAAAGATGTCTTAGAAAGCTTCTCTGATGAACGAAAAGATACTTAGAGAATAACTTTGACGACTGTATTTAACTTTTTGATGGCTCTGAGGACAGTTTTTGTTGAACGAGGATGTCTCGGAAGGCTTCTTTGAATAACAAAGGTGACTCTGAGAATAACTTTGATGACTCTGAGAAAGACTTTGTTGTCTTAGAATAACTTTTGATTGTTCTGAGAATAACTTTAGATATCTCTGAGAATAAGTTTGATGAACGAAGATGTCTTACAGAGCAAATTTTATGTTTCGAAGAATAACTTTTTGATGACTCTGGGAATAACTTTGAGGGCTTAGAGAATGTCTTTGATGAATGGAAGTGAGTTAGAGAATAACATAACATGACTGAGAATAACTTTTGATAACTCTTAGAATAACTTTGATGTCTTAGAGAATAACTTTAGATGACTTTGAGAATGTCTTTGGATACCTCTGAGATTAACTTTGATGTCTTTGAAACAACATTGATGAATTGGAGAATGTCTTTGAGAACAAGAGTAGTATTTTGTTAGCTCAGAGAATAACTTTTTGATGACATAGAGAATAACTTTTATGTCTTAGAGAAGAACATTGATGGCTTAGAGAGAATATCTTTGATGAAAGATGATGTCTTGGATTAACTTTGACGTCTCTTGGAATAACTTTAGATGTCTCTGAGAATAACTTTTATGAACGAAGATGTCTGAGATTAACTTTGACGTCTCTTGGAATAACTTTTGTGGACATGAGAATATCTTTGGATAACTCTGAGATTAACTTTGATGTCTTTGAAACAACTTTGATGTATGAAAAGTAACTTTGATGACTCGAAGATATCTTGCAGATCAACTTTGATGACAGAGATTAACTTTTGTTGTTTTAGAGATTAACTTTTTGATAGCTCCGAGAATAACTTTTATGCCTCTGAGATTAACTTTAATGAACGAAGATGTCTTAGAAAGTTCTCTGATGAATGAAAGGCTACTTGCAGAATAGCATTTTGATAACTGAGATTAACTTTTTGATGACTCTGAGAATAACTTTGAGGATGCGAGTAAATTTTTGAGTGTTTGAGAGCGTCTTTTTGTTATCTCGAAGAGTAACTTTGGTGTTACGGAGAGCACCTTTGATTATTTTTCTTACTTAACGACATATAATTTTTACGAAAGTGCTGAAAAAGTTACATTTGACTATTTTTCTTACTTAGCGACATATAATTTTAGTTACGAAAGTGTTGAAAAAGTTACATTTGACTCTTTTAGTTGAGGAAAAAGACAAAATATGACGACAGTGACTATTTTAGTGCTCCGCAAAGTATAATGTCAGTTAAGAATGACGATGATAGATATCTTTGACTATATTTTCTTACTTGACTATGGATAAAGTTAGTTATGAACAGCGTTGAAAAGATTCCTTTGACAATTTTTAGCTAAGCGAAAGGCTGTTTTAGTTAAGAACGATGTTGAATGAGGATAATCCTGACTATTTTCAGATGAGAGAAGTGATATTTCAGTTAAGAAATGACAAGGAAACATGATGAAGTAACTATTTTCAGTTGACCGATGAATACTTTTAGTTGAGCAAAAGCCAAAACGTGATGAACATGACTTTTTCTGATGATTGGCAGATAATTTTAGTTATGAAATGACAATGAAACATGAAGAACACGGTTATTTTCTGATGACTAGGGAATAAGTTTAGTTATGAACAGTTTTGGAAAGTTTCCTTTGACAATTTTTTTCTTGATGAAACATAGCGCCTGTTAAGAAAGTGCTGAAAAAAGTTTCCTTTGACAATTTTTAGCTAAGAGAAAGGTTGTTTTAGTTAAGAACAGTGTTGAACGAGGCTATTTCTGACTATTTTTAGTTGACTGGATAATAAGTTTAGTTGAGAAATGACGAAAGTGACTATGTTTTTAGTTGATTGGTGAAAGATTTTTTAGTTAAGGAACGTTAGATAACATGTAAGGGGAAAAACCTAGAGAACATATGGGGAACATGGCAAAGAACATATGTAAGAAAAGTTGATGAATACAGTGAACATGCTGGGAATATGAACTTACAGAGAACATGAAAACATGATAAGGAGAATAGGGATTACAAAGAATGAACAATGGACTTGTGAAGAACATGGAGAATATGACAAAAGAATGTAGAAAACATGTAAGTGAAGGTGAAAAACGAAGTGATCTTGTGAGGAACATGAACTTGTAGAGGAACATGAATATTGACAAAGAACACAAAATATGGAAGTTAGCATGAATATTGAGTATAAAAGTTGTAAAGAGAACATGTGATGAATATGAAAACATAGAAAATATGACTAGAATTTGTAGAGAACATAATGAGACTAAGAGAAAGATTACATAAAAAATGGAGATACTTGTGAAATATGAACTGAATGGGACTGTGAACATTTGAAGAACATGGAGTGAACATGGACAAAATGTGAAGAACACAGCTGAATATAGAGAAAATATGCAAATACAGTATGATTATTGAAGGTTTTGATACGTTGGGGATGAGAAAGTAAGGGAGGGAAAGGGTAAGAGTTAAGCTGGAGACGGACTTGATCGAAAATATTTATGTCTGATGATCTAAGGCTGAGGGAATGGAGCTTGGTTAATGCCCTGATTAATTTTACTACGTTAGAAAATAAGGTGATCTTAAATCTCATGTGATATAGTTGGAAATAAAGAACTTGTACAAAATGAACTAAGCTGGGGCACAAGAGTTGAAACTTGATAACTGAACTGGTTTTTATTTACTATGTCTGAAAATGTAGTTGGGTGATTTGGACTGAGAGTAATGAATTTACAAAAGTGAGCTTGGACAGAGGACAAGAGCTAGAGTTTTATAATTGTTTTCATCATATTTACTATGTCTGAAATACAGAGGGTAAAAATTTCGGGGAAATTGATGGTTTATTTACAAAGACTTGAGGGTGGAAGAGGGTGGGGGACGAGAGCTGGAGCTCAGTAACTGACTTGATCTTATTTACTAACTTTGAAGTATGTCTGCTTTTAATTTTAGGGAAATTGATGGGTTATTTACAAAGATACGAAAGAGAATTAAGGCGGGGACGAGAGCTGGAGCTCGATAACTATTTTGATCTTATTTACGGTGTCTGAAATACAGAGGGTAGAAATTTCAGGGGAATTGATCTGTTACTAACGAAGATACGAGAGAGAGCTAAGGCGGAGGACAAGAGCTGGAGCTTGGTAACTGTTTTGATCTTATTTACGGTGTCTGAAATACAGAGGCTAAAAATCTCAGGGAATTTGGACTGTTACTAATGATTTTGTACAAATGAACTAAGCTGGGGACAAGAGCTAGAGTTTGATAATTGTTTGCATTTACTAAACTATGTCTGAAATACAGAGGGTAGAAATTTCAGGGAAATTGGACTGATACTAACGAAGATACGAGAGAGAGCTAAGGCGGAGGACAAGCGCTGGAGCTTGGTAACTAAATTACTGTATTGAACTACATTTGAAATATGATTATTTTTAAATTTTAGAGGGATTGGAATGATAGTATTCATTATACGACAGGGGACTAAGGTGGGGAACGTGAGCTAGAACTTGCTTACTAACATGATTTATTTGTGTAAAACTGACTTGCTTAATGAAAAGGAGCAAACATACTGACTTGCTTAATGAAAAGGAGCAAACATACGATGTTGGAAAATAGTTGAACTGAATGAAAGGAGAGAGAGAGAGAGAGAGGAGGGACGGTCCAGATATTACGGATAAGATAAGATAAGATTAAGAGCCGACTGGCTGGCTGGCTGGGCGCAAAGTAAATAAAGGTGACGCGACAGATTGCGAGGTAAGGGGGAGGGAGGGGGGTGTGATGTACGAGACTTGAAAACCATGACTTACACAGGTGATTTTCTAAATTTATATGAATAACTAAGGCTTACATAGACGATTTTGTAAGTTGAAAACATGTAAAATATGTCCGTAGAGTTCTCCTGGAAGCCCTAAAGAGCTACATACGTTACTTGAATTTGTCCCATAAGGCCTTAACAAACTTCTAAGTCTCGGAAATTATTTTCTCATAAGAATTCCATACTTCTAAAATCTGTGACACAAAATTTACCTGAAAACCCTGGCTCACACGCGAGATATTGGAACCTCAAAACCCTGGCTCACAGACACGATATTTCCCAGAAACAAAATATCGTCTTTGAGTCGTACGACTCACAGACGATATCTGGCCGGAAAAAAAAATATCGTCTGTGAGTCGTACGACTCAAAGACGATATCTGGCCGGAAAAAAAAAATATCGTCTGTGAGTCTTACACCCTACTACTTGAGTTTTCAGTTATATATATATATATATATATATATATATATATATATATATATATATATATATATATATATATATATATATATATATATATTATATTTTAATTGATGGTATTAGTGAATACTGTAGTTATTTGTGGATTTAGCCAATCAAACTGTTAAAAGCACATACCGTCTGCTTGCGTCCGTCGGGAAGGTCGACACTGTAAGAGCCACGGACGGTGTTGCCGTCGGAGTTCTCACTGTGGCCGAAGTTAGTGCCGGAGTAGTCGTCCCTAACATTGTATGTGAAGTCGTGTGGCATCCCCGGCTGCTGCAGTAATATAGCACATTAATGATGCTTAGTTTTAACTTTGCCAAAATAGTGCAAAATAGAAATAAAGTTATTTTCAGTTGTGTACGCGAACGAGTGCTTAAAGTTATAAAACGAAAGGCCAAATAATGTCTACCTTGTATACAGAACTATGGACAGGTTGAACATGGTAGGGGTCGGAGGGGGCAGAGAGAGCTACACCCAACACCACCACCATCAGCGCCGCCTGCAGGAGACCAGAGTCTTTGATGCTCTTATTATAATAGAGAAACCTTGTATTGGAAGAAGTGCTTTGGGAAATATTTTTAAAACGTTTAATATGTAAGGATCTTTAAATGATTTAGAATGTGTACGATAGGTTATATATGTAAAATACAATTCAAGTATATTGTGAATCAGTATGGGAAATAATATACATATTTTATGTGTAAGTTGTGTGCAGTTAATTCTTAATACTTTTCCAGACTTTAATCACAGAGAAAATGTATAACAATATAACTTAAATTGGCACTAGTGTTGATGAGTTTAAAGTACCAACCTTAAGAGCCATGTTGAGTGTGTTGCGTTACAGGATGGTGAGTGATGGTGGTGTCCAGTCCGCGTCTGGCTTTATACTCACCATCCTCTCTCCTGGACCTCCCTGTTTCTCCCCCCCCCCCACTCTCCAACACCTGTTGTCTTATTTCTTCCTCACCCACATATTCTTCCTTATGTTCTTGTTAATAGAACACCGCAGGAACGAGTTGAAGCTTAGACATTCACCAAGTAAATATACCTTTAGGAATAATATGCTCACAACAATAAATAATTTTGACATCTGAACATGTATTTTTGAATTGTTGATTTTAATGGAAGATTAATGTATCGTTAGAATGTTAAATAATACGAACTGTGTTCGTAGATCATGATTATCAGCTGAAATACCGGATTAATATTCTTGGGAGCAGGTGTGTCATACTTATAATGTGATTGCTGTTTCACGTTAGAAATTTAATGTTGTATAACATTTAATAATATATTAATTCACGAGTGTCGTTGGAATGATGATTAATATATGAAGGGTATATTCATATACCCTTTCTATATATATCAAAGAAAATATATGAAACAGAGAATGCTAGATATGCAATAGGAAGTGAATAATGAAAATTGAAAATGATAAAAAAAAGTGCTAAAGTGTAGCAGAGTTTGAATGGCGTTTAAAGTATAAACAGCAGAGTATATATAGTTTGCAAACGCTTTATTTTAAAATCTGCTTTATACTAAAATAAATTGGTTTATAGGCAAACTTTAATTTTTGGTTCCTCTAAAAGAAAGAAAATTTAAAACATCGAGAGGTGAAGGAATAAAGAAACATCGCAAGGTTCGCTCTTCCTGGCGTTCGTCTTCCTTATGATTACGATGTCAATAACACGTTTATTGATGAATACGGGAAATGTAAGAGTCAGTGTTTTTTTTATACAGTTTCTGCCTGCCATATATCCCACCGGAAATACAAGGAAACTTTGCTTGAAAGTTGTCTGTCTTTTATTAATTGGCTAATTTTCACAGCCTTCAAAATAAATGGCATTTGTAAGAAATATTTTGTACACAGTCATTAATGTTGTTCAGGTAAATAACTCCACAAATATGAATTCGGTTAATAAAGTAAAAGTTGGTTATCTCCAACCAGTGTTATAGTGTTGTATTTTCTGCATGAAGGCATTTGTTTAAATCTCCACATATGATATTCTTGACCAAAATTCATTTGTTATATCCCAGGTGAGTATTGACTTTCGCTATAATAACTGCTGGATTTGTTGAGTGTTACTAATAAGGATGTTAGAGTTTACAGGGTATAAAAGCTCGTCATTATTTTAAGACTTTATTTTCATAACTTACAAGAAGACGTAGATTACAAACTTCTTTATAAAGTACCAGAAGTTTCAAACCGGCTTCCTTAGATGCAGTTTTTATTGGTAATGTTCCTCGGAATCGTATGAGGGTTGATATGAGGACTTCAAGAGGGGCTTGTATGATGGTTGGGTTGGATATGAAGGCTGGGTTGGGTATGAAGGCTGGGGCTTGTATGAAGGCTGAGGCTTGTATGAGGGCTGAGGCTTGTATGAGGGCTGGGTTGGGTATGAAGGCTGGGGCTTGTATGAAGGCTGAGGCTTGTATGAGGGCTGGGTTGTGTATGAAGGCTGGGGCTTGTATGAGGGCTGGGTTGTGTATGAAGGCTGGGTCTTGTATGAGGGCTGTGGATAGTATGATGGCTGGTACTGGGGCTTGAAGGTGACAGGGGGACCATACTCGTGGGGGTACTGGGCCTCGCCCTCATACCTGACCTCTGCCTGATACCCGTAGTCGTCCTTGGCAACGTAATTCACCTGTCCAATTAAATAATAATTAATGAGACAAATGAATTAATTAGAATTAATATGTATATTATAATGAAATTAATTTTTAAAATCAATTGATTGTTCTGCTCAGTAAATAACAAACGTTACGCAGATTCCAAATATTGACTTCAACGGAAATACCAGAATTTGAATCATAATTGCAGTAAATTGGATAATTGTTTCTTTGGTTAATATGTTCATCATTCCCTATTAAGTTAAAAGTTATCTTACCGTCTGTTTGCGGCCGTCTGGAAGCTGGACGGTGTAGGAGCCTGAAACGGTGTCTCCGTCAGACTGTTCGTTTTGGCCAAAGTCATTGCCGGAGTAGTCGTCCTTGACGCCGTACTGGAAGTTGTATGGCATGCCCTCCTGAAGTGTATTATGGTATACCAGTGTTAAGTTTGTAAATCTATGGGGAGATCACATGTAATAATTTCATGCTATAAATTTGTAACATTGTTTTAATGGAGTTTGTGTTGTGATAAGCCTGAGAGTTTTGAGGTACCTGTTCGTAGCGTGGGTGATGTCCTGGTGGAGCGTAGCGATCATAATCGTCAGCGAGAGCCTTTCCCACCATAACCACCACCACCAGCAACACACTGAGCTGAGGACAACAACACTCGCTATTACTCTCGTAACCCCAAATTATGTTGAGATTCAACAATTAGGCACGAATTCGCATATTATTGTGGTTAAAAGAAAAAAATACATCTTGAAAACACGTTACCTTAGCGATCATGTCGTCTACAAGTTACCGAAGCTGAGGAGCGAGTGATGTGGAGAGGATGATGGTTGAGCTTTATATAGTGATGAAGGTTGTCCTTGACGTAGGTAAGTGTAGGGTCGGCACTGGGAGGAGTCCACAGGGAGCCAAGCTATGGAGAGATAATTACTTATTGTCGTTTCGTAACACCGAAATTGTAAATACATAACTTTACTGAATTTATCTCCAGTTCTGTGCTTGTATAGTGTAGGAATCTCTCGTAATATTTCATATCAATAATAATTCGTGTATCAACGGAAATAACAATTGCAGTATGAGAATTAAAATTTGTTTGCTTTAAATTTAACAATTAGGTGAATAATAACCATATTAAATCCAAACGTTTTAAAACTTATTGCATATAGTTAAAACATTTCTGGCTTGTTCACTTAAGCAAACTTAACTTTGGAAGCTACTGAACACAACAGTGTCATTGTAAAGAGACGATCATTATCTCCAATATTAATATAATTTGCTCGTGTTTGCCTTTTATTTGCTTTTACTTTAGAAACCTTTACCGCCACACGGTTTCTATAAATAATATGAATCCAAATATCATATGTGATTTTTCACTATAAAGTATAAACAATAGACGAGATATATACTTTTATGGTGTCTTAATGTGCTGAACGACACGTTCACCTAATAAGATTCCGATTATTGATAATTTAGCAAATTCATTAAGGTATATTCAAATGAAATTTAAACTTGCTTGAGTTTATTCACATTAAAACATAAGTAAAATCTTTTAACAAATGAGCAACAACAATCCTGAAGGTTTAAATAGGTAAGATGTTTTTATGGGTGGTATGGGGTTGTGTATGAGGGCGTGTGTTGGTACGAAGGTTGTGACTTGTAGGTGACAGGAGGTCTGTAATGGTGGGGATGGTGAGCCTCTCCAGAGTACTGTACATCAGCTGTGAAGCCCTTGTTGTGGTCGGCCTCGTAATTAACCTGCCAATAGAAGTACAAATTTTAATATAAGAGTGTGAGAATATTTTGTAGTGAATTACTAAAGATTTATCAATTTTAACTCTTTAGCTGTAACGAATGTCTGTTGAAGAATGCATCCCCGAATTATACAACTAACATCAATTGGGGGTTTAGCACTTAAACACCTTCGCTTATAGTTTTAGAAATAAATCTGTAAATTAAGGATTGACATAAATGACTAATAATTCGCAATAAATAGATTAAGATTATTTTATACATATAAAAAGTAATAAGAAGTACTTAGTGCTTGTGGAATCATCGTTTCTCAAATTATTAATCGAATAACATTAGTTTGACATTTTTTATTTCTAATAAATTTCACCAATATTTATGTTAAGTTTTCATGTACTTTCTTAAGACATAATTAAAGGATAAATTAATCAAATTTTAGTTCTATTTATTGATATCAAACTTTAATATGAACGTATGTTTATGGTTTGATATTTATCATCCGTATTCGTATCCTATACTCATTTGGAAATTAGAAACTACTATAACTGTCAATATATATATTTTAATTGGTGATATTAGTAAATACTGCAGTTATTTGTGGATTTGGCCAATCAAACTGTTAAAAGCACATACCGTCTGCTTGCGTCCGTCGGGAAGGTCGACACTGTAGGAGCCACGGACGGTGTTGCCGTCGGAGTTCTCACTGTGGCCGAAGTTGGTGCCGGAGTAGTCGTCCCTAACATTGTATGTGAAGTCGTGTGGCATCCCCGGCTGCTGCAGTAATATAGCACATTTATGATGCTTAGTTTTAACTTTGCCAAAAAAGTTCGATTAATATATACATTTTGAATTTTTCTTAATTCCAGTCGAGTAGGCGAACGATTGTTTTAAAGTTATAAAACGAGAGGCCAAATAATGTCTACCTTGTATACAGAACTATGGACAGGTTGAACACGGTAGGGGTCGGAGGGGGCAGCGAGAGCTACACCCAACACCACCACCATCAGCGCCGCCTGTAGGAGACCAGAGTCTTTGATGCTCTTATTATAATAGAGAAACCTTGTATTGGAAGAAGTGCTTTGGGAAATATTGTTAAAACGTTTAATATGTAAGGATCTTTAAATGATTTAGAATGTGTACGATAGGTTATATATGTAAAATACAATTCAAGTATATTGTGAATCAGTATGGGAAATAATATACATATTTTATGTGTAAGTTGTGTGCAGTTAATTCTTAATACTTTTCCAGACTTTAATCACAGAGGAAATGCATAACAATATAACTTAATATAACTTAAATTGGCACTAGTGTTGATGAGTTTAAAGTACCAACCTTAAGAGCCATGTTGAGTGTGTTGCGTTACAGGATGGTGAGTGATGGTGGTGTCCAGTTCGCGTCTGGCTTTATACTCACCATCCTCTCTCCTGGACCTCCCTGTCCCCCCGCTCTCCAACACCTGTTGTCTTATTTCTTCCTCACCCACATATTCTTCCTTATGTTCTTGTTAATAGAACACCGCAGGAACGAGTTAAAGCTTAGACATTCACCAAGTAAATATACCTTAAGGAATAATATGCTAACAACAATCAATAATTTTGACATCTAAACATGTATTTTTTAATTGTTGATTTTAATTGAAGGTTAATATATTGTTAATGTTATTTTTTTTTTTACATGCAAGCATGCAATTAAATACAATAAAACAAACACAAAACAGAATACAATGTAAGTATGCAAGCAAAGAATGACAATCGGAATGAATGTATCGGCCTGAAGGACCGATAACAAAGCACAACAGGAAGCACAACATGAAAGATAACAATACAAAAAAAGAATACAAAGGAGCAAAGCACATAACCACCGGCCTGAAGGGCCGCCATCAAAACAGTAACATGAAGAACCACCACACCGCAGGACACAAGAGAAAACAGCAACAAAATAATGTGGCAAAGAGCAATTCAAAACAATGCACACAAAAACACAGAAATTATATACAGAAAAGAAACACAGGATACATACTGAGAAGAACAAGACATTAACAAGCAAAGCAGCAGCCCGAAGGGCCTCAGCAAAACACAAATTAGCCCACTAATAGCACACGAATACACAAACCGGAACAGGCCCACGCGGGAGCCTTAGAATGTTACATAATACAAACTGTGTTTGTAGATCATGATTATCAGCTGAAATACCGGATTAATATTCTTGGAAGCAGGTTTATCATATTTATAATGTGATTGCGTGTTCACGCTAGAAATTTAATGTTATATAGCACTTAGTAATATATTAATTCAAGTCGTGGGAGTGATGATCATTCATGATTAATATATGAAGGGTATATTCATATAACCTTTCTATATATATGAAGGAAAATATATGATACAGAGAATGATAGATATGCAATAGGAAGTGAATAATGAAAATCGAAAATGATAAAAAAAGTGCTAAAGTGTAGCAGAGTTTGGATGGAGTTTAAAGTATAAACAGCAGAGTATATATAGTTTGCAAACGCTGATTTTTTAAAATCTGCTGTATACAAAAGTAAATTGGTTTATAGGCAAACTTTAATTTTTGGTTCCTCTAAAAAGAAAGAAAATTTAAAACATCGAGAGGTGAAGGGATAAAGAAACATCGCAAGGTTCGTTCTTCCTGGCGTTCGTCTTCCTTATGATTACGATGTTAATAACACGTTTATTGATGAATACGAGAAATGTAAGAGTCAGTGTTTTTTTCATGCAGTTTCTGCCTGCCATATATCCACCGGAAATACAAGGAAACTTTGCTTGAAAGTTGACTGTCTTTTATTAATTGGCTAATTTTCACAGCCTTCAAATAAATGGCATTTGTAAGAAATATTTTGTACACAGTCATTAGTGTTGTTCAGGTAAATGACTCCACAAATATGGATTCGGTTAATAAAGCAAAAGTTGGTTATCTTCAAACAGTGTTATAGTGTTGTATTTTCTGCAAGAAGGCATTTGTTTAAATCTCCACATATATGATATTCATGGCCAAAGTTCATTTGTTACATCCCAGGTGAGTACTGACTTTCGCTATAATAACTGCTGGATTTGATGGGTGTTACTAATAAGGATGTTAGAGTTTACAGGGTATAAAAGCTCGTCATTATTTTATGATTTTATTTAATAACTTGCAAGAAGACGTAGATTACAAACTTCTTTATCAAGTACCAGAAGTTTCAAAACGGCTTCCTTAGATGCAGTTTTTATTGGTAATGTTCCTCAGAATCGTATGAGGGTTGATATGAGGACTTCAACAGGGCTTGTATGATGTCTGGGTTGGATATGAAGGCTGGGTTGGGTATGAAGGCTGGGGCTTGTATGAAGGCTGAGGCTTGTATGAGGGCTGGGGCTTGTATGAAGGCTGAGGCTTGTATGAGGGCTGGGTTGGGTATGAGGGCTGGGTTGGGTATGAAGGCTGGGGCTTGTATGAGGGCTGGGTTGGGTATGAAGGCTGGGGCTTGTATGAGGGCTGGGTTGGGTATGAAGGCTGGGCTTGTATGAGGGCTGTGGATAGTATGATGGCTGGTACTGGGGCTTGAAGGTGACAGGGGAACCATACTCGTGGGGGTACTGGGCCTCGCCCTCATAGCTGACCTCTGCCTGATACCCGTAGTCGTCCTTGGCAACGTAATTCACCTGTCCAATTAAATAATAATTAATGAGACAAATTAATTAATTAGAATTAATATGTATAATATAATGAAATTAATTTTTAAAATCAGTTGATTGTTCTGCTCGGTAAATAACAAACTTTACGCAAATTCCAAATATTGAATTCAACGGAAATACCAGAATTTGAATCATGATTGCTGTAAATTGGATAATTGTTTCTTTGGTTAATATGTTTCATCATTCCCTATTAAGTTAAAAGTTATCTTACCGTCGTTTGCGGCCGTCTGGAAGCTGGACATTGTAGGAGCCTGAAACGGTGTCTCCGTCAGACTGTTCGTTTTGGCCAAAGTCATTGCCGGAGTAGTCGTCCTTGACGCCGTACTGGAAGTTGTATGGCATGCCCTCCTGAAGTGTATTATGGTATACCAGTGTTAAGTTTGTAAATCTATGGGGAGATCACATGTAATAATTTCATGCTATAAATTTGTAACATTGTTTTTATGGAGTTTGTGTTGTGATAAGCCTGAGAGTTTTGAGGTACCTGTTCGTAGCGTGGGTGATGTACTGGTGGAGCATAGCGATCATAATCGTCGGCGAGAGCCTCCCCCACCATCACCAACACCACCAGCAACACACTGGGCTGAGGACAACAACACTCGCTATTACTTACTCTCGTAACCCCAAATTATGTTGAGATTCAACAATTAGGCACGAATTCGCATATTATTGTGGTTAAAGAAAAAAATACATCTTGAAAACACGTTACCATAGCGATCATGTCGTCTATAAGTTACCGAAGCTGAGGAGCGAGTGATGTGGAGAGGATGATGGTTGAGCTTTATATAGTGATGAAGGTTGTCCTTGACGTAGGTAAGTGTAGGGTTGGCACTGTGGGAGGAGGACCCACAGGGAGCCAAGCTATGGAGAGATAATTACTTATTGTCGTTTGGTAACACCGAAATTGTAAATACATAACTTTACTGAATTTATCTCCAGTTCTGTGCTTGTATAGTGTAGGAATCTCTTGTAATATTTCATCTCTATAATTATTCGTGTATCAACGAAAATAACAATTGCAGTATGAGAATTAACATTTGTTTGTTTTAAATTTAACAATTAGGTGAATAATAACCATATTAAATCCAAACGTTTTAAAATTTATTACATATAGTTAAAAATTCTATGGCTTGTTCACTTACACAAATTTTACTTTGGAAACTAATGACCACAAGAATACCATTGTAGAGAGACGATCATTGTCTTTTAATATTAATATATTTTGTTCGTGTTTGCCCATATATTTGCTTTTCTTAAGATCCCTTACAACCATAGTTTCTATAAATAATCTGAACCCAAGTAACGTTTATCATTTCACTATAAAGTATAAACAGTAGATGAGATACATACATCTTTTAGTGTTCTATTGTGCTAAACGCCACATTCCCGTATTACAATACCGATTATTGTTAACTTAGCAAATTCATTAAGGTATATTCATACGAATGTTAAATTTGCTTCAGTTTATTAATATTAAAAACATAACAGTGAGTAAAATCTTTTAACAAATGAGCAGTAACAATCCTGGTAGGTTTAAGTGTGTAAGATGTTATTTGGGGTAGTATGGGGTTGTGTGTGAGGGCGTGTGTTGGTATGACGGTTGTGAATTGTAGGTGACAGGAGGCTTGTAATTGCGGGGATGGTGAGCCTCACCAGAGTACTGTACATCAGCTGTGAAGCCTTTGTTGTGGTCAGCCTCGTAATTAACCTGCCAATATTAGTAAAATATTAATATAATAGTATGAGAATATTTAGTAGAGAATTACTAGAGATTTATCAGTTTTAACTCTTTAGTTGAGGCAAATGTCATTAGGTGAATAGTGGATCACCGAATCACACAATATCAATTGACCTTCAGCACCTGAACACATACGATTACAGAGTTTTATCTATAAATCTATAAAATTAGGAAGAACTGACATAAGTGACAACAAAACACAATCAGAAGATCAAGATTATTGTTATACATATAAAAGTAATTATAAGTACTTGGTGCTTTTGGAATCATCGTTCCACAAAATATTAATCGAATAACATTAGTTTGAATTTTTTGTTATATTTCCCGATTGTTACACTAATATTAAATAAGCTTTCATGTATTTTGTCAAGAAAAAAAATAGCATAAATGATTACATTTTTGGTTCTAGATGCTGATATCAAACTTAATGACTGTATGTTCATGGTTTAGTGTGCTACATCCCTATTTTCAATTTACTTGCAAATAAGGAACTACTAAAAGTTTATTTTGAATTGGTGATATTAGTGAATACTTATTTATGGAATTGATTTATCACACTGTTAAAAGCACATACCGTCTGCTTGCGTCCGTCGGGAAGGTCGACATTGTAGGAGCCACGGACAGTGTTGCCATCGGAGTTCTCACTGTGTCCAAAGTTGGTGCGGGAGGTAGTCGTCCCTAACATTGTATGCGAAGTTGTGTGGCATCCCCGGCTGCTGCAGTAGTATAACACATTTAAGATGCTTAGTTTTAACCTTGTTTGCCCCCCCAAAAATGTGTGATTAATATATACATTCCTGGGGAAACAGATTAATTCCAGTGTGTAGGCGAACGATTGTTTAAAGTTATAAAACGAGAAGCCAAATAATGTCTACCTTGTATACAGAACTATGGACAGGTTGAACACTGTAGGGGTCGGAGGTGTCGGCGAGAGCTACTCCCAACACCACCACCATCAGCGCCGCCTGCAGGAGACCAGTGTGTTATATATTATGAAAATATTTGTTTAGGTTTGTTGACCAGACCACACACTAGAAGGTGAAAGGACGACGACGTTTCGGTCTGTCCTGGATCATTTTCAAGTCAATCGATTTGAGAATGGTCCAGGACGGACCCAAACGTCGTCGTCCCTTCACCTTCTAGTGTGTGGTCTGGTCAACATACTTTAGCCCACGTTATTGTGACTCCTCGCCTGTTTAGGTTTGATTTTGTTAAGGATATGCGAATTATTTAATTTGATATAAATGGTATATTAACAATTATAAATTGTAATTAATAGTCGTTATAGTCTCTATAAATAATCTTTATAGTGTTCCATTTTAAGCAATTTTAGGATATAATGTACCAAATGTGCTGTCAAATATTATTTTCCTGTCATTAATCAGAGAGGAGTTACACATGCGATGACACAAGTGTTGATATGTATAAAGTATCACAAACCTTGAGAGCCATGTTGAGTGAGTTATTGGAGGGTGAGTGACGGTGATGTCTAGACCGCGTCTGGTCTTTATATTCACCAGCCCTCTCTCCTGACCTTCCTGTCCCCGCTCTCCAACACCTGTTGTCTACTACATCACCACAACATTTACATGTTTATCTTTTTGTTAATAATAGACAGTATTCTCACTTTCATAATTCTTGTCTGCCGCAGGAACTTCTTAAGGCTAATATATAGATTATCACCAACTGAAAATACCTATAATAATGTGCTCACCACTGTTCATAATTTTGTAATTTGAACATGTATTTTGTACAAATTGTTATTATTGGAAGATTAATACAACATTGCATGCATGTATATTTCGTATTGTCAAAATATATATAATTAAACTAAAAATTCAAACTGTTCTCGTAGATATGGTTATCACCTGAGAGATAGGATTCATGTTCCTGGGTCCAGGTTTGTTAATCTTTTAATGACTGCTCACTCAGTGGTGGTGGTGATGTGTATATGGAGGGTGAGACATTGTTTTTGATACATGATATATACGATGACGATATATAAGGTAATAATGAGAATGATTAAAGAGTGTGTTGAGTTTGAAAGATGCTTCTTTGAGTGGTGGTAATAAATTATGTTATTTGTAGCATACGATCATTGTCTTATTGAAATATACTTGTCTAAAAGTTGATTGCTTATAGGTAACTTACGTCCATCTAGGCAAATCCATTAAGATCATTTGCTTTGGTGATTATTATTCAGGTCTAATGATGAATACGGCAAATATATGAATTATTATTAGTTTTGGGACGTTAAATAGCCGATTGTAAATTGGGCGAAACTTATGTTGAAATTTTGCTTATCTTTTGATAATCTATTTTTTTATACATCATTGTAGATAATCGAATAAATAGAATGTCTTGCATAACATAAGTGATACTCAGATGACAGGCTCTACATCAGTCAGCACACAGTATATACTTTCACGACTAAAAATCACATTTACTCCAAAAAATCTACCACTTACGGGCTATTCATGCCCGTGCCACCTCTTGAGTGGCTTAATCTTCATCAGTCAATCATCGACAGACTCTATATGGCGTATCCCGTTTATAATATTTAAGACGTGATTAGTTGATGTGCCTGAAAAAATTCCGTGTTGTGCTGTTGCATTTTCTTCAGGAAGACATTCGTTTGTTGAACAAAGTTGAATATACGGACATTGTTAAACGAAGCTCGTATGTCAAATCCTGGTTGATCTCCCTACTTTGGCTATATATAACATATAACGACTGTTTGGAGTTATTGATAAGGATGTTAAAATTTACAGGGTATAAAAGCTCGGCATTTTTAAGACTTTAATGGAATAACATACACGAAGACCTAGGGATTAAAGTCATTTTTAAATTAGTTTTTAAACTGCTTCCAAAGCTGCAGATTTTATTCGTAATGTTCCTCAGAATCGTATGAAGGCTGAGGCTGGTATGAGGGCTGAGGTTTGTATGATGTCTGGGTTGGGTATGAGGGCTGGGGCTTGTATGAGGGCTGGGGCTTGTATGAGGGCTGGGGCTGGTATGAGGGCTGGGGCTTGTATGAGGGCTGGGGCTTGTATGAGGGCTGGGGCTGGTATGAGGGCTGGGGCTGGTATGAGGGCTGTGGATAATATGATGGCTGGTACTGGGGCTTGAAGGTGATGGGGGGACCGTACTCGTGGGGGTACTGGGCTTCACCCTCATACAAGACCTCCGCCTGATACCCGTAGTCGTCCTTGGCAACGTAGTTCACCTGTTAGATAATTCGTAATGTTAAGAATTAGGCTATATAATTATAATCAGAATTAATTTTGTTAGGTAATTCATTATTTCGTTCAATAACATAGATTTTGCAAATATTGAATTATTGGGCAATATCAGAAATAAAAATATATCAGTGCATGGGTTAATGCATTTCTTTGCTCTAATATATTTTGGTTATCATTACTTATTAAGTTAATAGTGATCTTACCGTCTGTTTGCGGCCGTCTGGGAGCTGGACGGTGTAGGAGCCTGAGACAGTGTCTCCATCAGACTGTTCGTTTTTGGCCAAAGTCATTGCCGGAGTAGTCGTCCTTGACGTCATACTGGAAGTTGTATGGCATGCCCTCCTGAAGTGTATCATGGTGCAAAAGTGTTAAATGTGTATATCTTTGTAGGATTACTAATAATATTTTAAATATTATACCTTGATATTGTAAATTACTTGAATTTTGTGTTGCAAAAAGCATGAGAGTTTTGAGTTACCTGTTCGTATCGTGAGTGATGTGCTGGTGGGGAGTAGCGATCGTAATCTAAAGCGACAGCTTCCCCCACCATCACCACCACAACCAGCAACACACTGAGCTGAGGACAACACAAATTAATTACCTTCGTGTTCCAGCATCATACAGATACATAGTTGTAAATTGTGTCCCGCAGTTATATAGAGATATAGGAGTAAATTTCTCGGAAGGTGGAACGTATTATGTTTATACAAGTTCTCTTCAGTAAGACACGTTACCTTTGCGATCATGTTGACTACTTGTTATAGAGGCGGAGTGAGTGATGTGGAGAGGATGGTGGTAAAGCTTTATATAGTGATAATAAAGGTAGACTTGACGGAAGTAGGTGGAGTGCCAACTCTGTGGGAGGAGGACCAACAGGGAGCCAGTCTCATGAGAGATAATTACCTATTGGCATTATGTAACACCGGTGCTGCAAATGCTCAAATTTATTAAATGTATCCGCACGTTTGTTCTTGTATAGAGTAGGAAACTCTGGTGGTGAGCAACTGTTAACTTAATACAAACTTCCTTCAATGAAAAATCAGACAATTACATTTTTTATTTATTTTTATTTAAAGGCAATATATATTGTGACGATAATCTCCTTCAAGAGATTGAGCCTGCTCTTCCCTCCACAATTACGTCGTTGAAATTATATAAAACTACTATGGAAGAAATGTCCAACAACGACAACAACACCAGCAAGGTTTGCCAGAGCGCAAAACGTATGCAGCCAGAGACACCTGCTCAGACTCAAACCGCCAAACTGCCTGTCTTACTACCGGCTCCGCTGATTGGTCGCCGTCTGCTGCAACTGCACTCGCCCCCCCCCCATACTAACTTGATGTCTGGGGTCGCCACGACCTCAGACCTCAGAATATTCAGTGCTTCCACGGTTACCACTCCTCCCGGCTAGACGTTAGCGTGTACTGAGAGAGGTGGTAGCTTAAAGCCAATATTCCAGCACCTTACCTTTATTTTTGTATTGCACTTCTTGTTATTTTGTCTTAACGTAACTTTTCATTGTGTCATTTAATTATTCTTATTCTTTTGATTGATTGATTTTATTATACGAATTTGTTTGTCCATTTTTCCATGTTTTGATTTATTTAACGTAATTAAAATTTCATTGTTAAAGTTTACTTGAGTTTTGTGTGTCTTCTCCTTACCTTACACAAGACGAAGTTTCCAGTTTTTCTATTGTTTTTTATAACTATGTGACGAGGCCATACCCCTAGCCTTAAAACAGCCGAGCACCAACGCGTTACCGTCACAATATATACACTTAAGTTACAACTCAAAGAAATATTATTTAAAATGTATAACTTCTGATGATTATGCATTTGATACTAACAGTATATATTTTTTAAATATAACAGTTTACAGATAAATTATCATAGCATTTACATACAACAATTAGCGTGCTGACTGTTATAAATGTGTTTACTGTATGACATGTAATATAAATAATATATTGTTTTACAAAATTTCAAAAAATATTAAACTAATGAAAAGGCCCTTTTTGTTGGGTTGCATATATGTGGAAAGGGTGCCGGCCGGGAAGTCACTTTAGCTTGTAACTCTTGGGAATGAATTTGCTGACTCGTCATGTTGGGGAAGGGGTTGTGATGATCAAGTTAAGATAGTTTACTAGTTCGCGATTTCAGTGTAGTTACTCATTTTGAGGAATAAATACAGTATTTCTCACAATGCCTACAGCATATTTACTAACAAAATAGATGAATATAATGTTTTTTGGCAACGTTTAAAGGAAGTGTCTTGCATCCCATTCTTTGTTGCACTTCTCTCTGGTAATGTCATACAGAAATAGGTTTAAAGACTAATATGTCACTTGATAATCGCAGGCGACTGGTTACACGATAATCTTATCGCATAGTAATCAGTCAAAAACGATGGCAGAAAACTTTGTCATGGATCATTGTTACACTCTTACATCCAAAGAGACGTATTATAACCAAACATAGCATAGTATAAAAACCGGGCGAAATTAACTGAAATTAATGTATGGTAACCACGTTATCCGGTGGATCAACATAGGCGATAACTTTACTTTTAGGGGTAAACCTTGATATAATTGAAAATACTGAAATCTATGAATTGTTCGTTGATCGACTTTAACATAATAAATTAAAAAAAACATACCGATGTCATGGAGATAATAATTGTCATTAGTTTTTAATAATGTAATTTGTTATTGTTCGAACGTGTCTATAATTTGGTCATGTTTACTTTACACTAAAACCCTTTATCAGTCAATTGTTTTCTGGAAATAATCCGAGCTCAAAATTAGCAATTGTCATTCTAATTTAAGATATGAAGCGTCAATACTACGAAGACATATTCACATTTTCCGTTACTGAATTTTGTTAAATTGGTAAATTCCTTTGAACATATAGAGAGAAATATTAAACTTGCAAGAGTTTATTCATTCTAACAATATAACAGTGAGTATCAATTCTTTTCAAAACATAACAAATGAACAACAACATTCATAAGTGGATTCCAGTGGGTAAGATGTTTATTGCTGGTATGTGCATGGTTGTTTGAGGACTAGTGGTGGTATGAAGGTTGTTGCTTGTAGTAGACAGGAGGTCTGTAATTATGGGGATGGTGAGCCCTCTCCGGTGTACTGAACATACAGCTGTGAACCCTTGTTGTGGTCAGCCTCGTAATTCACCTGCCATTGTATGCAGAATGTTTATTATTAAGAGAACATTATGTAATGACTAGCAAAAATATATTTGTTTTAACCCTTGGCCGCGACAAAACGTAAATATATGAATAATGGACCTCAAAACCACACTTTAGTTAACATCAATTGACTTTTAGAACGTAATTTAATTAATTAAGCACCCAAGATAATTGAGTTCTGTTTTTAAATCCTTAAAATTGGGAAGAACCTTATATATGCCTTAAAATACATATGGAGATAAGTATATCTTCATATTATATATTAAACAAATTTGTAGTAAAGAATAGTGACCTCATTGTGCCTGAGAATATTGAACGAAAATATTAGTTAGGGAATACATATATACATATATATATATATATATATATATATATATATATATATATATATATATATATATATATATATATATATATGCGAACAAGCCTGAATGGTCCCCAGGACAATATGCAACTGAAAACTCACACCCCAGAAGTGACTCGAACCCATACTCCCAGAAGCAACGCAACTGGTGTGTACAAGACGCCTTAATCCACTTTATATATATATATATATATATATATATATATATATATATATATATATATATATATATACTATATATATATAATATATATCTCACAAAGTTCACATTTCTGTGAACTTTAAGAAATAAAGGCTAAGATTTCATATCAATTTTAAATCTTAAGACAAATGCCAACATTAATATGGATTTTTGTATATTCGAGGTGGGGTATGTACTATTATCAAAAATACAAAATCTATATCTTAAACTCATTTGGAAATTAGAGAATACTTAAAAACTAATTTATTTTTAAAATTCGAAATTTGATTGATAAATTATTTATGGAGCTGATTTTATCACACTGTTAGAAGCACATACCGTCTGTTTGCGTCCGTCGGGAAGATCGACATTGTAGGAGCCACGGACAGTGTTGCCATCGGAGTTCTCACTGTGGCCGAAGTTAGTGCCGGAGTAGTCGTCCCTAACATTGTACTGGAAGTCGTGCGGCATCCCCGTCTGCTGCAGTAATGTATCACATTTATGATGCTCAGTTTTTAACATGTTTTCTAAAGTGTGTTTAATAAATACATATGTGGAAGAGATTAGGTCCAATTATTAGACGAAGAATTGTTTAAAATTACAAACAAGAGGTCAAATATAAGAACATTACCTTGTATCCAGAACTATGGACAGGTTGAATACTGTAGGGGTCGGAGGGTGCAGCGAGAGCTATACCCAATCACCACCACTATCAGCGCCGCCTGCAGGAGACCAGAGTTTTAGATGTACTTATTATAATTTGGCGAAAGTAGTACGTAATATTTATTAGGTTTGAGTTTTAATGTTTGAGTGATTTAATTGGCTATAATTGTTTATTAATTAAAAAAATAATTACTAGTAGTTTTTCTTTAGTCTAATTAAAAAAATAAATAAATAATGTTATTAATGTTCGAATATATTAAAAAAACATTCCAGTCATTAATCAGAGACAAAATATACGTAAGTGGACACAAGTCATGATAAGTTTAAGGTACGAAACCACAAAAGCCATGTTGAGTCTATAGTTGGATGGTGAGTGGTGGTGGTGTCCAGTCCGCGTCTGACTTTATACACCCAATCCTCTCTCCTGGCCCTTCCTGTCCCCCGCTCTCCTACATCTGTTGTCTTACTAATTCTTAAGCACCTCTTACACGGAGTTTTCATATTTATGTTCATTTTGTGTTAATAATAGATAATTTTCTCACTTTCAAATGTCAGGAACGCCGTATGAACTCGTTGACGTTAAGAAATTTATAGTTTAGAGAAAGTTAGGCAACATATTTAAAGGCAGCTGAATATGTATTTTTGTACTAATTGCTGATTGTATTGGAACGGTGAAACAACATTGAATATTAGTATATTTAATTTTGGTTAAATAATAGTTAAACCAAAAATTGAATATTGTCGTAGATCATGATTATCGCCTGAAAAGTGGGATTAATATTACTGGGAGCAGGTTTATCATAATTGCAAACTCTGTTAGCTAAGTCTGATTTAGTGTTGTTTCGCCATTAATAATACAATAATTCATGAGAATCGTGACAGTGATTGGTGTGCATATGAAGGAAGTGATACTGAGGATTTTTGGAGGAGCGATTCGACGTCGATAGGTATGGTAATAATGAGTACATTAGAAAGGTTGTATGTAGTTGAGTCTGAGGCGATGATTTTTTTGAGTAGAAGTAGCAAATCATAATATTTATTGCATGCATTCATTGGTTTATTAAAATCGACTTTAATCAAATATGATTGGTAATAGGCAACTTATATTTTATTTCCTTTAGACTCTGCAAATAAATTAATAAATTTGGAATGTCCGGTATTCATATACATTGTGCTCTCTCTGGCAGCCATCTTGCTTATGATGACGATAACAGTTACACGTCCAGTAGTGAATACGGGAAATATGTCACTTTTTAGTTTTGACAGGTTAAATAGCCTATCGGAAATTCGATGAAATTCATGTTGGAAGTTTGCTTATGATCTGATACTTTAGACATTTTCACACCTTGGAAGATAACTCGAATCATAAAAAACGTCTTGTATTCATAAGTGATGGTCAGAGGACAGGCTCTTTACGGTGTTTCAGTACATAATGCTAAATATGGATTTGTTGATATAACCGACCAATTTTCTGTGTTAAGGTGCTGTATATTCTTCAGGGAGACATTCGTTGTTAATCTCGTCGTTTATAATATTGCTTCCCGAAGTTCATATGTCAAATCGTGGGTGATCTACTTTGGCTATATAACACATTGGATTTTTAGTGTGTTGTTCATAACGATGTTAAAGTTTGCAGGAATTAAAAGCTCGTCACTACCCTCAAGTCTTTATTTTAATTACACGAAGATCTAGGTTACAAAGTTCCTGTAACTTTAAACACTGCTTCCTTAGATGCAGTTTCTATTCGTAATGTTCACCAGAATCGTATGAAGGCTGGGGCTGGTATGAGGGCTGAGGATTGTATAGAGGCTTGGTTGGGTATGAGGGCTGAGGATTGTATAGAGGCTTGGTTGGGTATGACGGCTGAGGCTTGTATGAGGGCTGGGGCTTGTATGAGGGCTGGGGCTTGTATGAGGGCTGGGGCTTGTATGAGGGCTGGGGCTTGTATGAGGGCTGGGGCTTGTATGAGGGCTGGGGCTTGTATGATGGCTGGGGCTGGTATGAGGGCTGGGGTTGGTATGAGGGCTGTGGATAATATGATGGCTGGTACTGGGGTTTGAAGGTGATGGGGGGACCGTACTCATGGGGGTACTGGGCTTCGCCCTCATACTTGACCTCGGCCTGATACCCGTAGTCGTCCTTGGCAACGTAGTTCACCTGTTAAATAATTCTTAATGTTTAGAATTAGGATATATGTATATAAACAGAATTTATTTTGTTAGGTAATTCATTATTTCGTTCAATAACATACATTTTGCAAATATTGAATTATAGGACAATGTCAGAAATATAATTATGATATCAGTACATAGGCTAATGCATTTCTTTGCTTATTATACTTTGGTTATAATTACATAAGTTATTAGTGATCTTACTGTCTGTTTGCGGCCGTCTGGGAGCTGGACGGTGTAGGAGCCTGAGACAGTGTCTCCGTCAGACTGTTCGTTTTGCCCAAAGTCATTGCCAGAGTAGTCGTCCTTGACGTCATACTGGAAGTTGTATGGCATGCCTTCCTGAAGTGTATTATGGTATACAGTGTTAAATGTGTATATCTTAGTGGATTTATTTAATATTGTTCCATTTACATATTGAATTTTTAACACTGAATTTGATGCGGTGACGAGAGTTTTGAGGTACCTGTTCGTATCGTGAGTGATGTGCTGGTGGGGAGTAGCGATCATAGTCTTCAGCGACAGCCTCCCCTACCATCACCACAACAACCAGCAACACACTGAGCTGAGGACAACACAAATTAATTACCTTCGTGTTCCTGGATTATGCAGAGATATAGTTTTAAATTGTGTCCTGCAATTATAGATACATCAGTAAATTTATAGGATTTTGGTTCATAATATTATGTTCAAATATACAAGTAGTCATCAGTGAGATACGTTACCTTCGCTGTCATGTTGACTACTTGTTGAAGAGGCAGAGGAGTGAGTGATGTGGAGAGGATGATAGTAAGGTTTTATATAGTAATGGTGAAGGTCGACCTTGACGGAGGTAGGTGGAGGGCCAGCACTGTGGGAGGAGGACCAACAGGGAGCCAATCTCATGAGAGATAATTACCTATTGGCATTATGTAACACCGTTGCTGGAAATGTTCAACTTTATCAAATTTATCCTCCGGTGTGTGCTTGTATAATATAGGAAACACACTAATGATGGATATCTGTTAACTAAATACAAACTTGCTTAAATAAAAAATCAGACAATTACTTTTATTAAAGTGAAGGTAATATTTATATACTTAAGTGACAACTCATCGAAATAATTATTTAAGAATGTATAACTTCTGACTGGTAATTGCTCATTTGATACTAATATTATATATTTTTAAATATAACAGTTTACAGGTAAATGACCATAGCATATACATACAATAATTTGCGTGCGACTGTCATAAATGGTGCCACTCTATAACATATATTAATAATATTTTGTTTAAAAAAATACAATAATTAAAAACTGACCCTCTTTCTGGAGGGGTGGGGGGTCATACATGTCGAGAGGGTGCCGGCGTAGAGTCACTTAAGTCTGTGAACTCTTGGTGATGCAATTTTGCTGACTTGTCATGTTGGTGGTTGTGGTGATCAAGTTTGATAGTTTACTAGTTGGCGATTTAAGTGTTCTGGTAGTTACGCGTTTTGAAGCATAACTACAGTATTCCTCACAATGCCTACAATATTCACATATTTTGTAAGTAAATATGTTTTTTGGCAAAATTCAAAGAAGTGTTATGCAACCCACTCTTTTGCTGCAATTCTTTTTGGTAATATCACTCAGAAATAGATTCCAAGACTAATATATCACTTGATAATCGCTGGCGACTGGGAAACGATAATCTTATCGCATAGTAATATAAAACAATGGCAGAAAAATTTGTCATGGGTCATGGTTACTCTTTCATCCATTGAGATGTATTATACCAATACTTACATTATTTGTATAAAAGCCGGGGGAAATTAACTGAAATTAATGTATTATAACCAAGTTTTCCGGTGGATCAACATTTGACGATAAATTTAATTCTAAGGTTAACTTTATATAATTGAAAATACTGAAATGGATTGTTAGTTTACTCGATTTGACTTCATACATTTTCAACCAAAACCTTACAGGTGTCATGGAGATGATAATAGTTACTAGTTTGTACTAATATAGTTTGTTATTGTTCGAACGTGTCTATAATTTGGTAATGTTTACTTTACCCTAAAACCATTTATCAATCAATTCTTTTTTAAAATAAGCTGAGCCTAAATTAGCTATTATCATTTCAATTTAAGATATAAAGCGTAAATACTAAAAACACATGTTCTCCTTTTCAGTTACTGAAATTTGTTAACTTTGCAAACTCCTTTGAACATATAGAAAGAAATATTGAACTTGCATGGGTTTATTCAATCTAACAACACAATATTGCGTATAAAGTCTTTTCAAAACAACAAATGAGCAACAACATTCATAAGTGGATTCCAGTGGGTAAGATGCTTATGGCAGGTATATGGTTGTGTTTGAGGACTAGTGGTGGTCTGAAGGTCGTAGCTTGCAGTTGACAGGAGGTCTGTAGTGGTGGGGATGGTGTGAGCCTCTCTGGTGTAATGTACATCACCTGTGAAACCCTTGTTGTGGCCAGCGTCGTAATTAACCTGCCAATATATGTAGAATGTTAATTATTAAGAACGAGAACATTATATAATGACTGAGCAGAAATATATTTCTTTTAACCATTGGCTGCGACAAACGTATATTGATGAATAATAGACAACAGAACCACACTTCAGTTGACATCAATTGACCTTTAGAACTTAAGATCCCAAGATAATTGAGTTCTGTTTTTAAATCCTTAAAATTGGGAAGAACTTGTATATGCCCAAAAATATATAATATGAAGATAGTTATATCTTCAAATTATGCATTAGAAAACTAGAAGTATTCTAGTGATAGTGGCCTCATTGTGCCTGAGAATATTGAACGAAAATATTAGTTAGGCAATATATATAATATGCGGAAAATCCACAGAGAAATGGAAAAAGAAGATGAACGTGTAATGAACGTTTCGGCCGTTGTTAACACCAGACCTGTGGTTTTGTCTGGTGTTGACAATATCGTCTGGTGTTGACAACGGCGTTGAACGGCCGAAACGTTCATCTTCGTATTCCATTTCTCTGTGGATTTTTCGCATACAAATGAGCAATGTTTCGTGATTGTCAATTGCATATTTATATATAATATATAATTAAATATATAATATAATATAATATGGTTGTGTATATATAATGAGGGTACCACCTCTCGTGCAATTGTAGGGGCCCGCAGCCTCGAAGAAAATAAGGAGTATTCAGAGAAGACTTTGTGGATTCTCACTGAACATTTTAATCTTTAATTCTCCTACCACCCGTATTGTTTTTTTTTTTATTAATTTTGTTTTATTTTATTGCATTGCTACAGTTTACAGAACACACACATATAACAATATAACAATCAGTGGTCGAAGACCTCGTCGAGCTCTTAGGAGGTCGGGTGCGTACCCAAGACACAGCACGCATTTCCCCTCTTAACTGCGACACTGAGGCGTTGGTACAGGAAATGTCCGCTCATGAGTCTTTAGTTTTTCCAATGAGGTCCTCACCCACCACCTGTAGGAACTTAAGTGCACATTTACCCCGGGCGCCCAGAGTCTCAGAGCCTATCGGCACGAACCTGTAACAACGTTTTAGGTCCCTGTATTTGCTGGTTTTCTGGATCTTCCTGAAGGTGGCTGCCCCGCCTCCCTCAACTGTGCTGTAAGGTAGATAGGTATCAGCCAATGTAGACGCATTCGTGAAATCCTATGCGACTTGTTTACCTTCCCTCCATGGCTGCTGGGTGACTTCATCTGGTCGTTTTTGGCTGTTGTCAGGTTTGCACAACTGAGGTTCTTTTTTTGCTGGACACCCAGCTGTAGCCAAACTTCTCATGATGTCATTGACTGCTTCATGTTTGGCAATCATTCACTGTGACTTACGACAGATGAGACCATGGCTGTCGTATTGGTCCGCGCGTTCATAGACGCAAATACACGTTGAAAGTTTATTTATCCCTTGAAATCTAGAAATTTTCACACCTTTCAAGATAAATCGAACAATTACAAAATGTCTTGTACATCTGTAAGAGATGCTCAGATAACTGGCTCTTTATCGTGTACCCAGAATATATTGTTGTATATGTGATTTGTTGATGTACCCGTTTAGTTTTCTGTGTTATGGTGTGTTGCATATTCTTCAGGAAGACATTCGTTTCTTAAATATCATCATTTATGATATTGTTTGCCGAAATTCATGTCAAATCCTGGGTGATCTGACTTTGCTTATATATAACACATTGGATTTGTCGGGTGTTACTAATAACAATGTCACCATTTACAGGATATATAATAATATGATCATTACTCTCCAGACTTTATTTCAATTACAGAAAGACCTAGGTTACAAAGTTCCTGTAACATTTAAAACTGCTTCCTTAGTTGCAGTTTCTATTCATAATGTTCTTCAGACGTGTATGAAGGCTGAGGATTGTATGAGGGCTTGGTTGGGTATGAGGGTTGTGGCTTGTATGAGGGCTGGGGCTTGTATGAGGGCTGGGGCTTGTATGAGGGCTGGGGCTTGTATGAGGGCTGGGGCTTGTATGAGGGCTGGGCTTGTATGAGGGTTGGGGCTTGTATGAGGGCTGGGGCTTGTATGAAGGTTGGGGCTGGTATGAGGGCTGAGGGAAGTATGAGGGCTGGTACTGCGGCTTGAAGGTGATGGGGGGACCGTACTCTTGGGGGTACTGTGGTTCGCCCTCATAACTGACCTCAGCCTGGTACCCGTAGTCGTCCTTGGAAACGTAGTTCACCTGTGAGATAATTGTTAATCGTTAGAATTAAGTTTATATAACATACTCATAGTTAAACTTTTGAAGGAATTTATTATTTTGATCAATAACATACATTAAGCAAGCATTGATTTTAAAATAGTATCAGAAATAAAAATATGATATCAGTGCATGGGCTAATGTATTTCTTTGCTTATTATAATTTTGTTATAATTACTTGTTAAGTTATTAGTGATCATACCGTCTGTTTGCGGCCGTCTGGGAGCTGGACGGTGTAGGATCCTGAGACAGTGTCTCCGTCAGACTGTTCGTTTTGGCCAAAGTCATTGCCGGAGTAGTCGTCCTTGACGCCGTACTGGAAGTTGTATGGCATGCCCTCCTGAAGTGAATCATGATCCATAAGTGTTAAATGTGTTTATCTCTGTAGGATTACAAATAAAATAATTTTCTTCGTTATACCATGATATTGTAAATTGCTTGAATTTTGTGTTGTAAAAAGCATACGAGATTTAGGTTACCTGTTCGTAGCGTGAGTGATGTGCTGGTGGGGAGTAGCGATCGTAGTCTAAAGCGACAGCTTCCCCCACCATTACCACCACAACCAGCAACACACTGAGCTGAGGACAACGCATATTAATTACCTTCGTGTTTCAGCATCATACAGATACATAGTTGTAAATTGTGTCCCGCAGATATATAGAGATAAAACAGTAAATATCTAGTAAGGTGGAACGTATTATGTTTATACAAGTTCTCTTCAGTAAGACACGTTACCTTTGCCATCATGTTGACTACTTGTTGTTGAGGCGGTGTGAGTGAGTGATGTGGAGAGGATGATGGTAAAGCTTTATATAGTGATAATGAAGGTAGACCTTGACGGAAGTAGGTGGAGTGCCAACTCTGTGGGAGGAGGACCAACAGGGAGCCAATCTCATGAGATAATTACCTATTGGCATTATGTAACACCGATGCTGCAAATGTTCAAATTTATTAAATGTATCTGCACGTTTGTGCTTGTATAGAGTAGGAAACTCTCTAGTGGTAAGCAACTGTTAACTAAATACAAACTTCCTTAAATGAAAAATTAGACAATTACATTTTTTAATTTTAGATAATACTTATACACTTAAGTGACAACTCATCGAAATAATTATTTAACAATGTATAACTACTGACTGGAAATTGCTCTTTTGATACTAACATTATATATTTTTAAATATAATAGTTTACAGGTAAATGATCGTAGCATATACATATAACAGTTTGCGTACGATTGTCATAAATGGTGCCCCTTGAGGTTATCTTGAGGTGCTTCCGGGGCTTAGCGTCCCTGCGGCCCGGTCGTCGACCAGGCCTCCTGGTTACCGGACTGATCAACCAGGCTGTTGGACGCGGCTGCTCGCAGCCTGACGTATGAGTCAGAGCCTGGTTGATCAGGTATCCTTTGGCGGTATCCCCTGTATAACATAATATTATGAATATTGTTTTAAATTTTTTTTTTATTAGAATGACCCTTTTTTGGGAGTTGGGGGGGGGGGGGGGGATTCATACATGTCGAGAGGGTTAGTTTAGTTTAGTTCATTTATTATGCACCCCATACCCATCTTGTGGGCGGTAGTGGAAAGGGTTACAGAGGCACATAATGGGCTCAGGGACTGAACTCCACAATTCATATATCTAAGCAAGTTACAATCTTGATGAGATAGTTACAAAATTCAGTATAAGTCGTCACATTAACAATGGGTTCGAGATCGACCTTAAGTACAATTTCTAAATTAAGCAACTGACATATGTGGAGAGCTAGTGTCACAATTGATATGTTTGTCCTGCACACCGCCCCCCATCCAGTGGGCAGCGGTGGATAGGTTACAATCACTCAGTTACTACCTACAGTTAGCAAACTGGGGATATTTGGCTAAAATTTTTGGTAGCGGATCATTTTGAATGAAATATATACAAATCGTTGTAACATTGGTTATAGAATTGTCTCTGAATTCACGTATCTTTTCGCACTCCATCACAAAGTGACGGAGGGTGTGCGAATAATTTTGTTGACAGTTAATATTTGTTTAGTTCTACATCGGCAGATAAATAGAATTCCCAGAGATACTTGTAACCGAGTCTAAGCAGAGCAGTAGTAACATCGAGAAGTCTGCTGATTTTATCGGATGAACCATAGGTCTGTGGCTCCTCTTGCATGATAGTATGATGATAGATGGAATTACTGGTGTCAGTTTCACTTTGCCTCAGAGTCGAGAGGGTGCCGGGCGGGAAGTCAATTAAGTCTGCGAATTCTTGGCAATGGAGTTTTACTGGCTCCTCATGTTGGGGGAGGGGGGGGTTATCGAGTTAGTTTACTAGTTCGCGATATCAGTGTAGTTAGGCGTTTTGAGGCATAACTACAGTATTCCTCACAATGCCTAAAATATTCACTTATTTTGTAAATAAATATGTTTTTGGCAAAGTTCAAAGAAAGTGTCGTGCAACCCATTCTTTTGCTGCAGTTCACTCTAGTAATGTCATTGACAAATAGATTCAAAGACTAATGTGTCACATGATAATCGCAGCCGACTGGTACACGTTAATCTAATCGCATAGTAATAAAAAACGACGGCAGAAAATTTGTCATGAGTCATGGTTACTTTCGAATATTCATAGAGATGTATTATATCCATACTTACATAATTTATTTAAAAACTGGGCGAAAATAATGAGTGATAACAGCGTTATCCGGTGGATCAACATACGACGATAAATTTTAGGGCTAAATTTGATATAATTGAAAATATTGAAATGTATGGGCTGTTCGTTTACTCGACTTCAACTTAATACATTTTCAACCAAACAATACCTGTGTCATGGAGATAACAATTGTCACTAGTTTGCAATAATATAATGTGTTATTGTTGGAACGTGTCTATAATTTGGTCATGTTTACTTTACCCTAAAACCCTTTATCAGTCAATTGTTTCTGTAAATAATCTGAGCCCATATTAGCTATTGTTATTCCAATATACTATATAAAGCGTAAATACTAAAAAAACATATTCACCTTATCCTTTACCGAATTTTGTTAACTTAGCAAACTCCTTTGAACATATAGAAAGAAATATTTAACCTGCATGACATTATTCAGTCTAACAACATAATATTGCGAATAAAGTCTTTTCAAAACATAACAAATGAACAACAACATTAATAAGTTGATTCCGGTGGGTAAGATGTTTGTGGCAGGTATGTGGTTGTGTTTGAGGACTAGTGGTGGTATGAAGGTCGTAGCTTGTAGTTGACAGGCTGTAATGGTGGGGATGGTGAGATTCACCGGTGTAATGAACATCAGTTGTGAAACCCTTGTTGTGGTCAGCCTCGTAATTAACCTGCCAATATATGCAGAATGTTAATTATTAAGAAAGAGAACATTATGTAATGACTGAGCAGAAATATATTTGTTTTAACTCTTGGATGCAACAAATGTCAATTGATGAATAATGTATCACAGAACTATATTGCAATTAAGATAAATTGACCTATAAAATTTAAGGACCCAAGATAATTGAATTCTTTTTTAAATCCTCAAAATTTGGAAGAACTTACATATCTGACTAATAATATATAATACGAAGAAAGGTATACATAAAAGTTAGTTAGAAGTATTTTGGTGATAGTGGCCTCATCGTGCCTGGGAATATTTATCGTAAACATTAGTTGGACAAATGGTTTATTTTAATTTTACCTAAGTTTACATTTATGTGTATTTTAAAAAACATGGACAACATTTCATATCAATTTTAGATGAAGAGACTGAGGCCAATATTTACTTAATTTGAATTTTTGTATATTCAAGGTTGAGCATGCACTATTATAAAAATAATAATGTATCTTAAACTCAATTGGAAATTAGAAACGACAAGGAACTAATATATATTTAAAAAATCGACATTTGAGTGAATAACTATTTATGCAATTAATTTTATCACACTGTTAAAAGCACATACCGTCTGCTTGCGTCCGTCGGGAAGGTCGACACTGTAGGAGCTCACTGTAGGTTCTCACTGTGACCGAAGTTGGTGCCAGAGTAGTCGTCCCTAACACTGTACTGGAAGTCGTTCGGCATACCCGGCTGCTGCAGTAGTATACCACATGTATAATGCTCTTATTATAGACTTGTTTTGCAAAATTTTTTTTTTATTTGTATTTGCGAACTAATTATTTTTCACTTATGTAGCCTAACAGTTGTTTAAAATTATAACAATCCTGGTCAGGTAACAAGAACATTACCTTGTATCCCAAACTGTGGACAGGTTGAACACTGTAGGGGTCGGAGGGGGCAGCGAGAGCTACACCCAACACCATCAGCGTCACCTGCAGGAGACCAGGGGTCAGATTCACGAAAGCCCTTACGCAAACACTTACGAACCTGTACATCTTTTCTCAATGTTTGGCGGCTTTGTTTCCCATTATTAAACAGTTAATGAGCTCCGAACCACCAGGAGGCTCTTTATAACAATAACAACAATTGAACGGGAAGTTTTCATGCTCGTAAACTGTTTAATAAATGTAACTAAAGCCGTCAAAGATTGAGGAAAGATGTACACGTGCGTAAGTGCTTTCATGAATCTGGCCCCTGGAGTCTTAAGATGCGCTTATTATAAGAAAACACGTCATAGAGAATGTACATAACGAAATATCAGGTTTGATTTTCAGCATGTTGTATTCATTTCATTAGCTATAATTCGTATATTAACTCAAACATTAATTACAAGTAGTTTTCTTTCACTAATTAAATAAATATTTATAATGTTACTGATGTGTTGTTACATATAAGTTATTTCCAATCTTTTCACATAAGAGGACACAAGTCATGATAAGTTTAAAGTACAAGCCACGAAATCCATGTTGAGTGTGTTGTTGGAGTTCTGGGGAAAGTATGATGGCTGGTACTGGGGCTTGAAGGTGAGTGATGGTGGTGTCCGGGCCGCCTCTGGCTTTATACTCACCATCCTCTCTTAATAATAGATCATTTTCTCGCTTTCATATTTCATGAAGCAGCAGGAACTCGTTGAAGTTAAGATAGTTCATCACATGAATAATCCTTTAGGGATAATATGCTCACAAGTATACATATAATATAGCAGCTGAAAATGTATTTTTGAACTAATTGCCAATTTACTGGAAGGTTAATTCAACATTGAATATAAGTTAATTTAAATATTGGTAGCATAATAAACTAAAAGTCCGCGAAGATCATGATTATCGCCTGAAATGAGGGATTAAAGTTCCTGGGAGCAGGTTTATCTTTATTGTTATTACTGCTAACTCAAGTCTATTTTAGTGTAGTTTGCCTTTAGTAATACACTAATACATGGGAATCGTGGGAGTTATGGCGTGTATATGAAGGGTGTAGGACTGAGAATTTTGGAAACGCAGTTCGACAATAAAGGACAAGGTAATAATGAATATGTTTAAAAAGTTGAATGTAGTAAGTTTGGGAGGTGCTTCTATGAGTAGAAGTAGCAAATCATTCTTTTTTGCATTTAATTATTGTTATTAAAACCTACTTGTCTAAAACATGATTTCTTATAGGCATCTGATATTTAATTTCCTTTTAGACATAGCAAAAATAAAACTATTTTGAAAGACGATGAGTCACAATAACGGGCTGAAAATATGATGACCAAACCACACATCAGAAGAGGAAGAGATGACGACGTTCCGGTCTGTCCTGGACCATTACCAAGTTGTAAGTGAGGACTGACTTTACTCTTGATACTTCCACACGACTTGATAACAGTCCAGGACGGACTGAAACGTCGTTGTTCTTCATCTTCTGATGTGTGGTTTTGTCTTCATAATTTTGAAAGGTCGGGTATTAATATACATTGTGCTCTCACTCTGGCAGCCATTTTCCTTACGATTACGATGACAGTCACACGTCCAGCGGGGAAGAAGGGAAATGCATGAATCTTTTATTTTTTTTTATTTTCGGCAAGTTAAAAC
This sequence comes from Procambarus clarkii, assembly GCF_040958095.1. Classification (NCBI taxonomy): domain Eukaryota; kingdom Metazoa; phylum Arthropoda; class Malacostraca; order Decapoda; family Cambaridae; genus Procambarus; species Procambarus clarkii. The sequence continues at coordinate 25,448,943 of NC_091190.1, read as the reverse complement.
AGCCAACTGGAAGTTCGACGAAACTCGTGTTAAAAATGTTTATCCTTTCATAGTCATGAAATTTTCACACAATTCAAGATAAATCGAATAATTAGAAAATGTCTTGTGTAAGTTGGACCCGGCCCCAAGCCTGGCCTCGGGCCGGGCTTGGGGAGTAGAAGAACTCTCAGAGCCCATCAAGCAGG
>NC_091190.1:25409354-25448258 GCF_040958095.1 Procambarus clarkii | reverse complement strand
CAGTTGCTGGACCACTATGATATGGCACTAGATGCCATGGAAGACAAGCAAAACGCTGATGTAATTTACACAGATTTCGCAAAAGCCTTCGACAAATGTGACCATGTTGTTATTACACACAAAATGCGTGCAAACGAAAATACCGGAAAAATAGGCAGAGAGATCTAAAATTTCCTGACTAATGGAACCCAGTGAGTAATAGTCAACAAAATAAAATCCTGACCATCAACCGTGAAGAGCTCAGTCCCCCAGGGTACTGTGCTTGCTCCAGTACTTTTACTCATCCTCATATCGGACATAGACAAGGACACAACCTATAGCACTGTATCATCCTTTGCAGATAACACTAGGAATTTTATCAGAGTAGACAACATAGAGAGCACAGCAAACCCTCCAATCAGATGTAAATCAGGTCTTTCAATGGGCTACAGAAAATAATATGGTATTTAATGAAGTCCCAGCTCTTGCACTACGAAAAAAATGAAAATATAAAAGCAGGGATCACGTACATAACGCAGTCAAATCATAACATGAAACGAAAAAGCTGAAACACAACATAAAAAAAACTAACATAAAAAGAAAAATCAGGTCAGTATTTCCTTGAGCGCAGGCAGGAGAGATACATAATAATTTACACGTGGAAAATAGTAGAGGGGCTGGTCCCAAACCTGCACACGGAAATAACATCACATGAGACCAGAAGACATGGCAGGATGTGCAGAATACCCCCCGTTGAAAAGCAGAGGTGCAACAGGTACTCTGAGAGAAAGAACTATCAACATCAGAGGCCCGAGACTGTTCAACACGCTTCCACTACACATAAGGGATATAACTGGCCGACCCCGGTGTTCAAGAGAGAACTTGATAAGCAACTACAAACGCCAAAGGATACCTGATCAACCAGGCTATGATTTATACGTCAGACTGCGAGCCGGCGCGTCCAACAGCCTGGTTGACCAGTCCAGCAACGAGGAGGCTTTGGTCGAGGACCGGGCCGAAGGGACGCTAAGCCCCGAAAACACCTCACTGTAACCTCAAGGTAACCCCCTACGTCCCATAGGTAAGGTTCCCACTCCCCCTACGACTCACAGACAAGGTTCCCACCCCCTACGACCCACAGGTAAGGTTCCCCACTCCCCCTACGACTCACAGACAAGGTTCCCACTCCCCCTACGACTCACAGACAAGGTTCCCCGTACCCTACGACCCACAGGTAAGGTTCCCCACCCCCCTACGACCCACAGGTAAGGTTCTCCACCCCCCCTACGACCCACAGGCAAGGTTCCCCACCCCCCTACGACCCACAGGTAAGGTTCCCCACCCCCCCTACGACCCACAGGTAAGGTTCCCCATCCCCTACGACCCACAGGTAAGGTTCCCCACCCCCCCTACGACCCACAGGTAAGGTCCCCCCCCCCTACGACCCACAGACAAGGTTCCCCACCCCCTACGACCCACAGGCAAGGTTCCCCACCCCCCTACGACACACAGGCAAGGTTCTCCACTCCCCTACGACCCACAGGTAAGGTTCCCCACCCCCTACGACCCACAGGCAAGGTTCCCCACCTCAGATGACCGCCCCTCTGAGCCCCCCGGGAAGTTGATCTATCCCTTTCATCACTACAGTCACTTTCCACCGCGTCGTTCGTGTGACGTCACAGGTAAATACAGGAGGCCTGCGGGGGATGTATAAAGATGAGCTCGGCCAGCATCACCCAGTCAGTGTCTCCTCTGCCGCCGGACCCCCTACACGCACTCCTCCCTCACAAGCAGTATGTTCTTCAAGGTAATTATCCTCTGGATATTCAACTTGTCCTTCCACAATGATAGAATTTGTAGACCTTGCAGGAAGCTCACCTTTGGTTCTTGTAGGGTCGGCGTTCGATCCCTGATGGTCTAATTGGTGGGGAATTCATTTCTTCACCTCGTCTTATCCCAGGTCTTTCTCCTCTTATCATTGCTCCTTGGCCTCATATCCCAGCTTCTCCTCCTCCTTCTAATATCCCAGCTCCTCCTTATATCCTAGCGCCGCCGCCGCCTCCTCATATCCCAGCTCCTCCTCCTCCTCCTAATATCCCAGCTCCTCCTCGTATCCTAGCGCCGCCGCCGCCGCCTCATATCCCAGCTCCTCCTCCTCATATCCCAGCTCCTCCTCCTCCTCCTAATATCCCAGCTCCTCCTCATATCCTAGCGCCGCCGCCGCCGCCTCATATCCCAGCTCCTCCTCCTCATATCCCAGCTCCTCCTCCTCCTCCTAATATCCCAGCTCCTCCTCATATCCTAGCGCCGCCGCCGCCGCCTCATATCCCAGCTCCTCCTCCTCCTCATATCTCAGCTCCTCCTCCTCCTCCTCCTAATATCCCAGCTCCTCCACCTCCTCCTCCTCCCCATATCCCAGCTCCTCATCCTCATATCCAAGCTCCTCCTCCTCCTCCTCATATCCCAGCTCCTCCTCCTCCTCATATCCCAGCTCCTCCTCCTCCTCATATCCCAGCTCCTCATATCTTTACCAAGTGATATATAGTCATACTGGCAATAGGGAAATGGCTTAGTAATTTCTCCTCATAGTTACCTCACCTCATATTAACTATACGTGTAACGTACAAAAGCCGACGGTTACACCCAAAATATTTAACATTTTATTGTATTAATTCTGTAGCGAGCAGGACAAAGACGCTAACCCAAACCTTCCCTAGGCCTATTTAACAAAATATGTACTAAATTAGGCCTAGGATAGTCAGGGCGTTTACTATTCGACTTTTGGCTTATTTGTACTATTTCCACAGTACCAAACGTGATACCTGGTTGATACCTGGTTGATACCTGGTTGATACCTAGTTGATGGGGTTCTGGGAGTTCTTCTACTCCACAAGCCCGGCCCGACCCCTTGTGAGAGTTTGGTCCACCAGACTGTTGCTTGGAGCGGCCCGCAGGCCCACATATACCTAGTTGATGGGGTTCTGGGAGTTCTTCTACTCCCCAAGCCCGGCCCGACCCCTTGTGAGAGTTTGGTCCACCAGACTGTTGCTTGGAGCGGCCCGCAGGCCCACATATACCTAGTTGATGGGGTTCTGGGAGTTCTTCTACTCCCCAAGCCCGGCCCGAGGCCAGGCTTGACTTGTGAGAGTTTGGTCCACCAGGCTGTTGCTTGGAGCGGCCCGCAGGCCCACATACCCACCACAGCCCGGTTGGTCCGGCACTCCGTGAACTGTTTCTGGCACAACAATTCGTCTGAACGTTGGACCAATACTTGCTATGAGGCAGGGTAATTATGAGGAGAAATCCCTGAGCCAGCATGATTAAGAGGGGTCTCGGTAGTATAGTAGGGTTCATTCTCGACCCACAATCGAGAATGCCGGGCGAGACAGAAATGGTTAGAGGCGTTTCCTATCACCTAATGGGCCTGTTCACCTAGCAGTAACTAGATCCCCAAGAGTTCGTCGAATTGTTGTGGGGGTTCATCCTGGAAGATCAGTAATTCGAGCTTAACCTCGATACAAGTCTAACGTATATAGACTGGCTGCCTGTCCCCCGACACAATGAATTATTAATTACTAAAAAGCATTTGGTAAGCATACGAGAAAAAAGTGGTGGGATATTAGGACAAGGCGCTTGATGTATTTACCTAGTTGTATTCACCTAGTTGTATTCACCTAGTTGTATTCACCTAGTTGTATTCACCTAGTTGTGTTTGCGGGGTTAAGCTCTGCTCTTTCGGCCAGCCTCTCAACTGTCTGTCAATCAACTGTTATGTGTGTTATATCTAATGATATTTAGCAACATTCAATGCACAATGAAATAGCAAAACCATGATGTATAGACAAGAAAATATTGACGCCATATGATGGGATCGAACCTGCGTCCCTAGACTCCTTAGTAGTACTGAGAGTGTTGGTCGGTAGGGCGTGTGTCTATGGAGGGCAAGTACGCGGATTAGATCCTATTGTACAGCCTCAATATTTTCTCATTATTTAATACCTTGATCTAAAAGAAAAAAGCTTAAGTAATTATTCAACCCGAACTCACACGACGTATTGTCATATTTTAATGTTATAAAAAAACTTGTGTAATCTCGTGTATTATTTTTGTATTCTTGTGAATTACTACTTCATAAACTTGCGTAGATTTTAATGTCAATAAGTGTTGTCGTATGGTGAGAGTCCTAAGGAGCTGCCGTTGTGATGCTGGGCCGCAATATACAAGTGAAGTGTTGACCAGACCACACACTAGAAGGCGAAGGGGACGACGACGTTTCGGTCCGTCCTGGACCGTTCTCGACTTGAGAATGGTCCAGGACGGACCGAAACATCGTCGTTCCTTCACCTTCTAGTGTGTGGTCTGGGCAACATATTTTAGCCACGTTATTGTGACTCATCGCCTGCAAGTGAAGTGGTTCTGTATGGATGTATGCATGCGTTAAGCTCAGACTGTATAAATTGTATGCATACAATACGTTCAGACTATAAATTGTATGCGCATGTAGAGCTCATGAAATATTTGGGTTTAACCATATCGGAAGACCTTACCTTTAAAGAACATAATAAAGTAGCCGTCACAACTGCAAAAAAAAATTACAGTTTGGATAACAAGAACTTTTCAAACAAGGGATCCCATACCACTGATGATACTCTTCAAGACGTTAGTGCTCTCTAGAGTAATACTGTTGCACAATGTCAGCCCCTTTCAAAGCTCAAAAAATTACTGACCTGGAGAGCATGCAGAGGCGTTTTACTCCCAAAATCAACTTAATAAATCATCTAAGTTATTCGGGCCCGCTTAAACATTTTAAATATGTAGTCTCTAGAGCTTAGCCAAGCGAGAAACATAATAATTACCTCTCGAAAAATATTAAAGTGATTTGTTCCAAACTTGCTCATGGAAATAACACCACATGAGTCCAAGAGACATGGCAGGATGTGCAGAATACCCGCGTTGAAGAGCAGAGGTGCAATAGGTACTCTGAGAGTGAACTCTCAATATCAAAGCCCCAAGACTCTTAACACTCCCTCTACACATAAGGGACATAACTGGCTGACCTCTGGATACCTTATCAAGGAGGCTGTAATCATGTCAGACAGCTGCATCTAACAGCCTGGTTGACCAGACTGCAATTTTAACACTGAATCAAAATGTCAAAATTAATTGGTTTTGAGTACTAAAAGCCCTATAATATTGAAGCATCTCCGACTAGTTTAAGTGTCGACGTTAATAGGTTTGTTGATTAGATTCGAACGCTTCTGGTTAGGCAAAATCACTTCAAATTGAACGCAGGTTAGAGTATTAGCGTGCATGTTATCACACTTTCATACTTAACCCACAGATGGCGCTGCCGGTGGTGGCAGCGATAGTGATGGGCACCAACGCTGCGGCACGTCCTGCGGCACGCCCTGCGGCACGCCCTGCGGCACGCCCTGCGGACCTCTATGGTGTCCAGAACACCTATAAGCAGGTCAGTCCCTTACCTGTAGTTCCTACACCTCTTACGAGGGCAGGAGCTCCTACAGGCAGGTAAATCAACTATGAATACAGGAATGAATACAAGAATACTTTGAATCACCTATGAATACAGGAAACTGCTGAAGGCCTGTTGACCCATCCGAGGTTACTCCTATTATCTATCCACCATTATCTATCCTATTCATAGCTCCATTTATCCTATTATCTCTATCCACCCGATCACATTCATATATATATATGTCTAACCTACACTTGAATCAATATTACGAAATCTGTACATCTTTCCTAAATCATGGCAGTTTTGTTGTCATTTCTTAAACAGTTAACGAGCTTCTAAACCTCACATCCCAAGGTTATCATCATCTTGAACAACCTCTTAGCGCTTCGGAGCTCATAAACTATTTAACAGATGTCAACAAAGCCGCCATGTTTGAGGAAAGATGCAGAGGTTTCGTAATGAGTTGCGTAAATGTTTAATGAATACAAGTATCATGCTGTGTCTCCTGCCACACAGGACGCTGCTCCCTACGACTTCGCGTACGGCGTGAGGGACGAGTACGCCGGCACGGACTTCGGCGCCTCTGAGCAGTCCGACGGCAACACCGTGAGGGGGTCGTACACCGTCGCTCTTCCCGACGGACGCAAGCAGACGGTAACCACCTGCTCTATATCCCCCCCCCACGCGTGCTCTATATCTCCCCCAATGCTCTATCTCCCCCCCCCCCCACGCGTTCTATCTCCGCCCAAGGCTCTATCTTCCCCACGCTCTCTATCTCCTCCAAGGCTTCGATCTCTCCCAAGGCTCTATCTCCCCCCTTCCCCAGGCTCTCTATCTCCTCTAATGCTCTATCTACCCCCCCCCCACGCGCTCTCTCTCTCCCAATGCTCTATCTACCCCCTCCCCACGCAACTTAACCACAACGTCAGTTTTACGTCCTAGCAGTATAATAACGTGGCATAGCAGCATAACGTTGCTACAATGTTGTGGTTATGTTGTGTATGGGTTAGATGCCGTGGTCGGGGACAGGAAGTCCTTGTTGAGGTCCTGCCTACGCCCCAGGATGCAACCCACTACAGTTGCCTAACCTCAGGGGTGTCCATTTTTCTGCTGGAAGAACAGAAGCATCAGGTGTAAGGAAACGCGAACATCCATTGCTGTCCCATCCAGGGGGGGATCGAACCCGGGATTCCCGATTGTGAGTCGAAAACGAATATCACTGAATTTTGGATTAACGTAATCAGGTTCAAGAACTACAAGTTTGACCCCTGCGCAGGGCAACAACGGTTTAGCACAATTTTTTTCATCTGGTTCTTCTGTTTACCTAGCAATAAACATATATATTGGGGGTTAGGGATCTTGATGGGCCTAGGTTTAGGCTTCCGGTCCCCGATAACAGGATTTATATTATTAACAAATTTTAAGTTCACATAGTTTTGTTATGAACAGTAACTACAATATAGGCCTACTGGCCCAATCACTTATACTGAAAGATAAGCTTTTTTAAGATGAAAATGAATTAGAAATACATTAAATCATTATGAAAACAAAAAATACTAATCACAAGAATTTTGTTCCCACTGACTACAGTTGCACTTTCAGCCCGTCCTCTTCTAAGGTTTCACCAACGTCAAGAAACTGTCGTACTAAAGTGCCCTTTTCCTAACCTACCAGAGGACCCAAAACAGAAAACGGGACAGTATGTCAATTTCTCGAGCCGCTGCCATTTACTAGTAGGACGATTTTTGGTCTTATGTAGAATATACGTCAAAATGCGACGTTTTATTAGAATAGCTTGTGCATTTTATGTATAGGAAAATACATATATATATAGACTACTCTTCACCGCATATATACGCACACTTTCAGATACTGCATTTATATACATACACACACACACACTTTCAAACACTGCTTAAAAAACACCTATGGATCCTGAATTAACTCCTATATGTAAACACACACACACACACACACACGTGTGTGTGTGTGTGTGTGTGTGTGTGTGTGTGTTTTGCTTGCGTGTGCGCGCGAATGTATTCACCTAGTTGTGCTTGCGGGGGTTGAGCTCTGCTCTTTCGGCCCGCCTCTCAACTGTCAATCAACTGTTTCTCCTACTATTACTATTTTTTTTCCACACCACACATACACCCCAGGAAGCAGCCCGTGACAGCTAACTAACTCCCAGGTACCTATTTACTGCTAGGTAACAGGGGCATAGGGTGAAAGAAACTCTGCCTATCGTTTCTCGCCCGGGATCGAACCCGGGACCAGAGGATCACGTGCCAGCGTGCTGTTCGCTTGGCCACCGGCCACCTTGTGTGTACTCGCCTAGTTGTGTTTGCGGGGGTTGAGCTTTGGCTCTTTGGTCCCGCCTCTCAACCGTCAATCAACAGGTGTACAGATTCCTGAGCTTATTGGGCTCTATCATATCTACTTGTGTGTGTGTGTGTGTGTGTGTGTGTGTGTGTGTGTGTGTGTGTGTGTGTGTGTGTGTGTGTGTGTGTGTGTGTGTGTGCGTGTGTGTGTGTGTTTACTAGTTGTGTTTTTACGGGGGTTGAGCTTTGCTCTTTCGGCCCGCCTCTCAACTGTCAATCAACTGTTTACTAACTACTTTTTTTTTTCCACACCACACACACACACACACACCCCCCAGGAAGCAGCCCGTGACAGCTGACTAACTCCCAGGTACCTATTTACTGCTAGGTAACAGGGGCATTCAGGGCGAAAGAAACTTTGCCCATTTGTTTCTGCCTCGTGCGGGAATCGAACCCGCGCCACAGAATTACGAATCCTGCGCACTATCCACCAGGCTACGAGGCCCCACAGTGTGTGTGTGTGTGTGTGTGTGTGTGTGTGTGTGTGTGTGTGTGTGTGTGTGTGTGTGTGTGTGTGTGTGTGTGTGTGTACTTACTCATCTCCCTTGTAAATCCTTCCAGGTGAACTACCAAGCCGACCACGAGAGAGGGTTCGTAGCGGACGTGCAGTACTACGGTGAGGCCCAGTACCCGCTGGACCACGGCCCGGCAGTCACCTTCAAGCCCAAGAACATCTACTCAAATTCAGCCCCAGTCTACCAGCCCAGCTACCTGTAGTCTCAAGCCTCACTACTGATAGTCCTAGTTTGCTAAATAGTAGCTTTAGTCTGGCTTTTGCTAGTCCTGATCTGCTATAACATAGCCAGAGTACACTAACCAGGGTACACTGTAATCATTAGAACGTTATGTATATGTGATCAAATATTGTGGCCATACAGTAGAATCGAACTTGTATTCCTAGCCTTCCCAGGTATAGGGCTTAGTGGGTAGGGCATGTGTCTGGGGGAGTCCATGGACGCGGGTTCGATCCTATTGTATAACCTCAGTATTTTATCATTCAAACCAGTACTTTTGAAGTGTTCAAGTCTTTGAAATATAAACATTTGCAGTTTGTAGACCAGACCACACACTAGAAGGTGAAGGGACGACGACGTTTCGGTCCATCCTGGACCATTCTCAAGTCGACGCAGTTTCTACCTGCATCGCATTTGCAGTTAGAGTGTCCGGTGTCCGAGAAGATTTCAGGTCAAGAAGGACGAATTTTCCAGTCCCACGAGTCCAGAGTGCTGTTATGGAGGCCTCCTTGAGTGCCAATCCCGTTGTTAGTAGAATCATTCGAATACTAAAATTTTAGATAATTTTGTTCGTGATTCAGTTACATGTATTGTTTATTTGTATACAATAAACTTCTATATTTTTATGTGGATTGTTTAATGTTGACCTATGCAAGCAGCCCGTTCTCTGTGCCACACCGTAAACAGGTAACTTTTCCCTGTAACCAGAAACGTACGAACCCAAGCAACCCACTTAACCTATCCAGGCCGATGCATAGAAAACGTCAGTTTGAAGGCACTTGAATTTTTACAAATACGTCGCATTCTTAACGCTTTGGTCGACAACTTAAAAAAAAAAAAATACGAGAGTCCAGAGACCAGGTTGTCGAGGCCTAGCGATAAGAATGAAAGATTCAGAGTGAATGAGGCCTAACGTCTACATATTTTTTTAATGGGGGAAATCTGCACTATTTTGAATGTATAATGAAAGTGTGTTTAAAGTACAGAGTTAAAAGGCGTGGCGAGCAATGAAGAAATAACTTTCCTATCTATTTACGAAACCTGTACATCCTGGGTCATTATTCATGGCGACTAGGGTTTACGTTCATTAAATTGTTTCGAAGCTCTTGAACTGTTTAACCCAAAAACCGTTATTGAGGAAAGATGTACAGGTTTCGTAAGTGGACATTAAATGCTAAATAAATCCTGGCCCAAGGGGGCCTGACAGCTGAGTGGACAGCGCTTCGGATTCGTAGTCCTGAGGTTCCGGGTTCGATCCCCGGTGGAGAGGGAAACAAATGGGCAGTTTATTTCACCCTGATGCCCCTGTTACCTAGCAGTAAAATAGGTACATGAGAGTTAGACAGCTGCTACGGGCTGCTGCTTCTTGGGACTGTGCAACACAAAAGGAGGCCTGGTCGAGGACCGGGCCGCGGGGACGCTAAACCCCCAAAACATTTCAAGATAACCTCAAGATATCCAGGGAAACAATGGTCACGATATCCAAGAATGGCGTTGGCTTGACGTTCAAGACATCGAACTGGCGTTGTTGTTGTTTTTGTCGTTGTATATTATGACCATTGGAGTGGTTCAGGACTGTCCTGTTGTTCAACATACGCAAACAACGCGTTATTTTGCAATTGCAATAAGCTTCAACGCAACTGGAGTGATCAATTAGCTTATTTTCGATTAATATTTCATGAATTATTAATTAACAAAACATGTCAGAAAGCGTAGAGCTTCCCTATTTTCTTACTTTCTAGGCCATATTATCTATTTCAAACCCTTATTTTCTTAGTTTCAAAGATCCATTTTTTGGCATAATGCCCCATTTTCTGTTTCAAAACCTGTCATACAATCATCCCAACAATTTTCTCACTTCACAACGCTCTATTCTCTTCAACTGATGCATCTGAATAATGTTGTTCACTGGCACACACTAGTAATTTTGTTTACAAACTTTTACCTTCACTGAACCCACGACCATAAATAATTTAAACTTTTCCCATATCGGTTTATTGGTAGTGGAGACACTGGATATATAGTTTGACCACCACTGATAGTTATGGGAAGGAACCTACACGCTAAATTTTCACTACAATGTTTGCTATGAAATATACATGACATAAATAATAGATACCGAGTGAAAACGAATGTAAAACGTGCGTGTGTGTGTGTGTGTGTGTATTTACCTAGTTGTGTTTGCGGGGGTTGAGCTTTGCTCTTTCGGCCCGCCTCTTGACTGTCAATCAACTGTTTACTTACTTACGAACGAACGAACGAACGAACGAACGAACGAGAGAGAGAGAGAGAGAGAGAGAGAGAGAGAGAGAGAGAGAGAGAGAGAGAGAGAGAGAGAGAGAGAGAGAGAGAGAGAGAGAGAGAGAGAGAGAGAGAGAGAGAGAGAGAGAGAGAGAGAGAGAGAGAGAGAGAGATAGAGAGACAGAGAGAGACAGAGAGAGACAGAGAGAGACAGAGAGAGAGAGAGAGAGAGAGAGAGAGAGAGAGAGAGAGAGAGAGAGAGAGAGACAGAGAGAGACAGAGAGAGACAGAGAGAGACAGAGAGAGACAGAGAGACAGAGAGAGACAGAGAGAGACAGAGAGAGACAGAGAGAGACAGAGAGAGAGACAGAGAGAGACAGAGAGAGAGAGACACAGAGAGACAGACAGACAGAGACAGACAGACAGAGACAGACAGACATAGACAGACAGACACAGACAGACAGACACAGACAGACAGACACAGACAGACAGACACAGACAGACAGACAGACAGACAGACAGACAGACAGACAGACAGACAGACAGACAGACAGACAGACAGACAGACAGACAGACAGACAGACAGAGAGGGAGACAGAGAGGGAGACAGAGACAAAACAGTCAACAAAGGACTTAACATGACAATCACCACCAAGAGCAGTAATTACCGAGACAGACCAAGCGACAAAGACTCCTCCCACACACAACACCACCACCCACCTGCTGCTGCTGCTCCATAAAGGCTTCATAACTTTTGCGGTAATACTTTCCTCTTCCTAAACTCATCCTTTAAATGTTTATTGTCTGAAAGTGGACAACCAATATATTTTGAAAGGTTTTCGGGAACAGTTTGTTCACTGCTGATTTATTTTCAAATCTTCTTGTTATCCAAGAACTACAAAATTGTAATTTTAAATGTTTGCTAATTTCTTCAAGGCCTTCAGAGCTTCAACGATATCCCTGGATTTTACGTTTCATTAACGAATAAAGATTTATTGGTTGATGTCTGATGGTGTCCTAATGTGAGCATAGTCTACAATGTTTGACAAGAAACATGCTCTTGGTGGTATCTTGTGCTCTTTAGATAACTTTGTGAGCTCTGGGAGGGGGGAGCTCTTAGCTTGCACACACTGAGCTGTGGAAGGAGCTTTTAGCCTGCTCACACTGAGCTGTGGGAGGGGGAGCTCTTAGCCTTCACACACTGAGCTGTGGGAGGGGGAGCTCTTAGCTTGCACACACTGAGCTGTGGAAGGAGCTTTTAGCCTGCTCACACTGAGCTGTGGGAGGGGGAGCTCTTAGCTTGCACACACTGAACTGTGGAAGGAGCTTTTAGCCTGCTCACACTGAGCTGTGGGAGGGGGAGCTCTTAGCTTGCACACACTGAGCTGTGGGAGGGGGGAGCTCTTAGCTTGCACACACTGAGCTGTGGAAGGAGCTTTTAGCCTGCTCACACTGAGCTGTGGGAGGGGGGAGCTCTTAGCTTGCACACACTGAGCTGTGGGAGGGGGAGCTCTTAGCCTTCACACACTGATCTGTGGGAGGGGGAGCTCTTAGCCTTCACACACTGAGCTGTGGGAGGGGGAGCTCTTAGCCTGCACACACTGAGCTGTGGGAGGGGGAGCTCTTAGCTTGCACACACTGAGCTGTGGGAGGGGGAGCTCTTAGCCTTCACACACTGAGCTGTGGGAGGGGAGCTCTTAGCCTTCACACACTTAGCTGTGGGAGGGGGAGCTCTTAGCCTTCACACACTGAGCTGTGGGAGGGGGAGCTCTTAGCCTTCACACACTGAGCTGTGGGAGGGGGAGCTCTTAGCCTGCACACACTGAGCTGTGGGAGGGGGGAGCTCTTAGCCTGCACACACTGAGCTGTGGGAGGGGGAGCTCTTAGCCTTCACACACTGAGCTGTGGGAGGGGGAGCTCTTAGCCTTCACACACTGATCTGTGGGAGGGGGGAGCTCTTAGCTTGCACACACTGAGCTGTGGAAGGAGCTTTTAGCCTGCTCACACTGAGCTGTGGGAGGGGGAGCTCTTAGCCTTCACACACTGAGCTGTGGGAGGGGGAGCTCTTAGCCTTCACACACTGAGCTGTGGGAGGGGGGAGCTCTTAGCCTTCACACACTGAGCTGTGGGAGGGGGAGCTCTTAGCCTTCACACACTGAGCTGTGGGAGGGGGAGCTCTTAGCCTGCACACACTGAGCTGTGGGAGGGGGAGCTCTTAGCCTGCACACACTGAGCTGTGGGAGGGGGGAGCTCTTAGCCTGCTCACACTGAGCTGTGGGAGGGGGAGCTCTTAGCCTGCACACACTGAGCTGTGGGTTTTCTGCCCGATTTTTACTTAGGCTCTGTAGCGCTGCTTTTGAATCAGTGCAGATCACTGCACCATTAGTGTTTCGTTCAAAGAATCAAAACGCCATAACAATAGCAGGTAACTCTGCGTTGAGAAGGCATAGTTCTCGAAAACCTTGCGATAGTCACCGAGATCAAGAGAGTTGTGAGAGTACTAACCAACCAGGGAAGAGTCGTCAAATTTCTGTGAATCCCTTCCCATGTACCAATATGTGGGAATGAACGAGCAGATATGCTGGCTGCTGAAGGAGACCCTATTGAATACTTCATACCCAAGACTCTTCTACCAAGTAGAGGTATTGTCAGGCAACATCACCGTGACAAGGTAACTGAGGAAAGGAGGATAGGAGAACAAATCACTGAATCCGTACGATGGTACAACATGGTTGCAGCTGGCAATCCCAATCATTATGGACGAAGAGGAGGTGGCCGCGGGAGAGAATCAGAAATAGCGAGAATCTGTCTTGGATACAAATATCTATGAAGATTCGGACTGAAACAACAGTTGAGCAGCGGAGTTGCAGAATCTGTGGCAAGAGTGACGGACACCGCCTTGACCACTGTCTACGAGACTGAACACCTGAGACACATTATAAATATGTGTTGAATAATAAACCCCACATTGTTTGAGTTAGGAAAATGCCAATTGTCAAACATAGATACTGTTATTAAAAGATTCCCCCATTTTGCACCTGCAAGATAACTTAAGATTTTAAGGGTTGTCAAATGTTAATCTTCTTGTTTGAGAAGCTGTTCACTCGAGGCAGTTAAACAAGTCCCAGCTGTGTCTGGGTACAAGTGACAGCCCAGCTGGTTTTCTTCCTATTGGGGAGTGTTGTACATGGTGCTATGGCGGTGTGCCCACTCACAGGATGAGTGACGCTGCCCAATACTGTCACTATGGCGGTGTGTCCACTCACAGGATGAGTGACGCTGCCCAATACTGTCACTATGGCGGTGTGTCCACTCACAGGATGAGTGGCGCTGCCCAATACTGTCACTATGGCGGTGTGCCCACTCACAGGATGAGTGACGCTGCCCAATACTGTCACTATGGCGGTGTGTCCACTCACAGGATGAGTGGCGCTGCCCAATACTGTCACTATGGCGGTGTGCCCACTCACAGGATGAGTGACGCTGCCCAATACTGTCACTATGGCGGTGTGCCCACTCACAGGATGAGTGGCGCTGCCCAATACTGTCACTATGGTGGTGTGCCCACTCAGAGGATGAGTGACGCTGCCCAATACTGTCACTATGGTGGTGTGCCCACTCACAGGATGAGTGACGCTGCCCAATACTGTCACTATGGCGGTGTGTCCACTCACAGGATGAGTGACGCTGCCCAATACCGTCACTATGGCGATGTGTTCACTCACAGGATGAGTGGCGCTGCCCAATACCGTCACTATGGCGGTGTGTTAACTCACAGGATGAGTGGCGCTGCCCAATACTGTCACTATGGCGGTGTGTCCACTCACAGGATGAGTGGCGCTGCCCAATATTGTCACTATGGCGGTGTGTCCACTCACAGGATGAGTGGCGCTGCCCAATATTGTCACTATGGCGGTGTGTTCACTCACAGGATGAGTGGCGCTGCCCAATACTGTCACTATGGCGGTGTGTTCACTCACAGGATGAGTGACGCTGCCCAATACTGTCACTATGGCGGTGTGTTCACTCACAGGATGAGTGGCGCTGCCCAATACTGTCACTATGGCGGTGTGTCCACTCACAGGATGAGTGGCGCTGCCCAATACTGTCACTATGGCGGTGTGTTCACTCACAGGATGAGTGGCGCTGCCCAATACTGTCACTATGGCGGTGTGTTCACTCACAGGATGAGTGGCGCTGCCCAATACTGTCACTATGGCGGTGTGTTCATTCACAGGATGAGTGATGCTACCCAATACTGTCACTATGGCGGTGTGTCCACTCACAGGATGAGTGATGCTGCCCAATACTGTCACTATGGCGGTGTGTCCACTCACAGGATGAGTGGCGCTGCCCAATACTGTCACTATGGTGGTGTGTCCACTCACAGGATGAGTGGCGCTGCCCAATACTGTCACTATGGTGGTGTGTCCACTCACAGGATGAGTGCCGCTCCCCAATACTGTCACTATGGTGGTGTGTCCACTCACAGGATGAGTGGCGCTGCCCAATACTGTCACTATGGCGGTGTGCCCACTCACAGGATGAGTGGCGCTGCCCAATACTGTCACTATGGCGGTGTGCCCACTCACAGGATGAGTGGCGCTGCCCAATACTGTCACTATGGCGGTGTGTCCACTCACAGGATGAGTGGTACTGCCCAATACTGTCACTATGGCGGTGTGTCCACTCACAGGATGAGTGGCGCTGCCCAATATTGTCACTATGGCGGTGTGTTCACTCACAGGATGAGTGGCGCTGCCCAATACTGTCACTATGGCGGTGTGTCCACTCACAGGATGAGTGGCGCTGCCCAATACTGTCACTATGGCGGTGTGTCCACTCACAGGATGAGTGGCGCTGCCCAATACTGTCACTATGGCGGTGTGTCCACTCACAGGATGAGTGGCGCTGCCCAATACTGTCACTATGGCGGTGTGTCCACTCACAGGATGAGTGGCGCTGCCCAATACTGTCACTATGGCGGTGTGTCCACTCACAGGATGAGTGGCGCTGCCCAATACTGTCACTATGGCGGTGTGTCCACTCACAGGATGAGTGGCGCTGCCCAATACTGTCACTATGGCGGTGTGTCCACTCACAGGATGAGTGGCGCTGCCCAATACTGTCACTATGGCGGTGTGCCCACTCACAGGATGAGTGGCGCTGCCCAATACTGTTACTATGGCGGTGTGTCCACTCACAGGATGAGTGGCGCTGCCCAATACTGTCACTATGGCGGTGTGTCCACTCACAGGATGAGTGGCGCTGCCCAATACTGTCACTATGGCGGTGTGTCCACTCACAGGATGAGTGGCGCTGCCCAATACTGTCACTATGGCGGTGTGTCCACTCACAGGATGAGTGGCGCTGCCCAATACTGTCACTATGGCGGTGTGTCCACTCACAGGATGAGTGGCGCTGCCCAATACTGTCACTATGGTGGTGTGTCCACTCACAGGATGAGTGGCGCTGCCCAATACTGTCACTATGGCGGTGTGTCCACTCACAGGATGAGTGGCGCTGCCCAATACTGTCACTATGGCGGTGTGTCCACTCACAGGATGAGTGGCGCTGCCCAATACTGTCACTATGGTGGTGTGTCCACTCACAGGATGAGTGGCGCTGCCCAATACTGTCACTATGGCGGTGTGTCCTCTCACAGGATGAGTGGCGCTGCCCAATACTGTCACTATGGCGGTGTGTCCACTCACAGGATGAGTGGCGCTGCCCAATACTGTCACTATGGCGGTGTGTTCACTCACAGGATGAGTGACGCTGCCCAATACTGTCACTATGGCGGTGTGTCCACTCACAGGATGAGTGGCGCTGCCCAATACTGTCACTATGGCGGTGTGTCCACTCACAGGATGAGTGGCGCTGCCCAATACTGTCACTATGGCGGTGTGTCCACTCACAGGATGAGTGACGCTGCCAAATAAACTCGCCCCTCGGGGCAAAATTTAAAATTTAACTGAGCTGTGGGAGGGAGAGTTCTTAGTTTGCACACCTGCCTCACCCACACCTCCCATGCACGTCCACACCTGCCTCACCCACACCTCCCATGCACGTCCACACCTGCCTCACCCACACCTCCCATGCACGTCCACACCTGCCTCACCAACACCTCCCACGTCCACACCTGCCTCACCCACACCTCCCATGTACGTCCACACCTGCCTCGTCCACACCTGCCTCACCCACACCTCCCACGTCCACACCTGCCTCACCAACACCACCTACGTCCACACCTGCCTCACCAACACCACCTACGACCACACCTGCCTCACTAATACCACCTACGACCACACCTGCCTCACCCACACCTCCCACGTCCACACCTGCCTCACCAACACCACCTACGACCACACCTGCCTCACTAATACCACCTACGACCACACCTGCCTCACTAATACCACCTACGACCACACCTGCCTCACCAATACCACCTACGACCACACCTGCCTCACTAACACCTCCCACGTCCACACCTGCCTCACCAACACCTGCCTCACCAACACCACCTACGTCCACACCTGCCTCACCAACACCACCTACGTCCACACCTGCCTCACCAACACCCGCCACTTCCACACCTGCCTCACCAACACCTCCCACGTCCACACCTGCCTCGCCCACACCTGCCTCACCAACACCACCTACGTCCACACCTGCCTCACCAACACCACCTACGTCCACACCTGCCTCATCCACACCACCAGCGTCCACACCTGCCTCACGTAACCCAAAACGCTTCAGTTCTGCCAGGGGGGGAACTGAACCCGGCAAATTTGGGTTGTGACCAGATTTCCCAATCCACTAGAGTTTGAGGTCCGAGACAGCCAAACTGTACAAGATATACCTGGGTATTCCCTCCTAGCCGCAAATTGGGTAAACCCATTCCTTAACCACGCATTAACCATACTAAACTTCAAAGACCTTGACAAATAATAAGGTTCAACACGGTAATCAAATTCTCACGAAGGGTTGTTTGGCTTAATTTATATTATTTGAGCAAGATATTTAAGCAAGGGACTCAGGGAACTGCTGCTGCTGCTATGGAAGATTATCACAGAAAACGCGCCAGGGTCTTTCCATGGGTAACTATGGCGAAAGTGCAAGGTGTTTGATCTTCTACAAGACGTGTTTATATAGTACAGCCACTAGTACGCACAGCGTTTCGGGCAGGTCCTTAATCTAGCAGATAATTTTAAGTAGGTAATTTCAATCAGAATTGATAAATGATAAAGATACATTACAAGAGAAAAATACGTGGTATGTAATATTCTAATCACTTATTACTGAATATTCACGAAATATTTTCAATTGGGGGGCACAATTTTTGACATTCCTTCATAATATATTACAACTGTAGTTTACAAGATACATATTTTAGTGATTAATAGGGACATTCTTGCCAAACTACTGGAACCAGAATGACCCAGCTCGACACGACCGGATTTTCACATTTCACAATCATCCCCCAGGATGCTGATCGATCCTGTGTGGGGCTGTAACTAGGACTGGGACCTGTGTGTGGCTGTAACTAGGACTGGGACCTGTGTGTGCCTGTAACTAGGACTGGGACCTGTGTGTGGCTGTAACTAGGACTGGGTCCTGTGTGTGGCTGTAACTAGGACTGGGACCTGTGTGTGGCTGTAACTAGGACTGGGACCTGTGTGTGGCTGTAACTAGGACTGGGACCTGTGTGGGGCTGTAACTAGGACTGGGACCTGTGTGTGGCTGTAACTAGGACTGGGACCTGTGTGTGGCTGTAACTAGGACTGGGACCTGTGTGTGGCTGTAACTAGGACTGGGACCTGTGTGGGGCTGTAACTAGGACTGGGACCTGTGTGTGGCTGTAACTAGGACTGGGACCTGTGTGGGGCTGTAACTAGGACTGGGACCTGTGTGTGGCTGTAACTAGGACTGGGACCTGTGTGTGGCTGTAACTAGGACTGGGACCTGTGTGGGGCTGTAACTAGGACTGGGACCTGTGTGTGGCTGTAACTAGGACTGGGACCTGTGTGGGGCTGTAATTAGGACTGGGACCTGTGTGTGGCTGTAACTAGGACTGGGACCTGTGTGTGGCTGTAACTAGGACTAGGACCTGTGTGTGGCTGTAACTAGGACTGGGTCCTGTGTGTGGCTGTAACTAGGACTGGGTCCTGTGTGTGGCTGTAACTAGGACTGGGTCCTGTGTGTGGCTGTAACTAGGACTGGGACCTGTGTGGGGCTGTAACTAGGACTGGGACCTGTGTGTGGCTGTAACTAGGACTGGGTCCTGTGTGTGGCTGTAACTAGGACTGGGACCTGTGTGTGGCTGTAACTAGGACTGGGACCTGTGTGTGGCTGTAACTAGGACTGGGACCTGTGTGTGGCTGTAACTAGGACTGGGTCCTGTGTGTGGCTGTAACTAGGACTGGGACCTGTGTGTGGCTGTAACTAGGACTGGGTCCTGTGTGTGGCTGTAACTAGGACTGGGTCCTGTGTGTGGCTGTAACTAGGACTGGGTCCTGTGTGTGGCTGTAACTAGGACTGAATAAGCAACAGGTAAACATTTGTAACAAAATTTTATCTTCGTGAGAATTCATTTAATTCTTTTATATTTTAAAATATAATACGAAACTTAGTAATTCAAATTTTGTATTCCCGTTACAGGACACAGGAAGCTTGTACATACACTTATTCAGGTCGTCCCTAGGCTATATTGAGGTTATCTTGAGGTTATCTTGAGATGATTTCGGGGCTTATTTTTTTAGTGTCCCCCGCGGCCCGGTCCTCGACCAGGTCTCCACCCCCAAGAAGCAGCCCGTGACAGCTGACTAACACCCAGGTACCTATTTTACTGCTAGGTAACAGGGGCATAGGGTGAAAGAAACTCTGCCCATTGTTTCTCGCCGGCGCCTGGGATCGAACCCAGGACTACAGGATCACAAGTCCAGCGTGCTGTCCGCTCGGCCGACCGGCTCCCCAATCTTGCAGGCTAGGCTAGGATGCAACTCACAATACTTGCCTAGCTCTCGGACATATTTACTAGTAGGTGAACAATACATCAGATGAAAGGAAATTTGCCCAATCGTTTCTGTCCGGCCTGGGAATTGAACCCGATCCCTCAAGTTGTGAACCAAGGGTGTAGACTACTGTACTAAAGAACCCACTTGAACCACCACTTGTCGAACCTCACGTGTCAACCAGGTAGGAAAGCCCAGTGATTTTATTAAATATTTCTTAGTTCCTCCAATCTAGAAATATTGGGAATCACTAAAAGCCAACGATTTATTTTCCCCAGGATGCAGCCCACAACAGTTGCCTAACCCCCCAGGTACCTATTTAGCGCTAGGTGAACAGAGGCTTCAGGGTTAAAGAAACATGCTCAACCCTTTCACCCAGGAATGGAAATACTTAGGAACCTGAACATCTTTTCTCAATCTTTGGCGATTTTGTTTACATATATACAAATGTTTATCAGCTCCGAAGCACTAGGCGGCTGATTATATAAATAACAACATTTGATTGGAAAGTTTCGAAGCTCATAAACTGTTTAATAAATGCCAACAGAGCCGCTATGATTGTTGAAAGATGTACAGGTTTCGTAAGTGGTTGGGTAATTGCTTGATGAATACTGACCCCTAGTGTTCTTCCCGTAAATGCTACAGTAGTGTAACCAGGTGACAGTTGAACCGAGACATCAGTGTAAACATTACACTCGCGCCTTGGGTTTTAGGGCAGCGGTAAATGTGTCAAAAGTTACTGATCTCAGTCGAGAAAATATTTTCATTACCCTTTTTGGTGAGTGGTGTGGCGATAGTTGGATAATGGAGGGCAGATATATGTTGACGCCTGACAGTTAGGTTGTACTTAAAGGCCAGGGACCAGATTCACGAAAGCACTTACGCAAGCACTTACGAACGTGTACATCTTTCCACAATCTTTGACGGCTTTGGTTAGATTTATTAAACAGTTTACAAGCATGAAAACTTGCCATTCAACTGTTGTTATTGTTATAAACAGCCTCCTCGTGCTTCGGAGCTCATTAACTGTTTAATAATTGTAAACAAAGCCGCCAAAGATTGAGAAAAGATGTAAAGGTTCGTAAGTGTTTGCGTAAGTGCTTTCGTGAATCTGGCCCCTGATCAGTTTGGTAAGGCTGGATACACGTTTAATCAGCATACAATAAGTTGGTGTATTCACGAAAATCACCTTCATTGTGAGTGCACAAAATAATTCATCTCTGAACAATGGTAGAAACGTCGAGTTTCCACAAGTTTACTGCAAAGTTAGAATAGGTGGGATATATATATAGTTCCTCCTATGTTAATGATTTGTGTGCATCTTGGGGCACCGAGAATCACCCTCGTGGCCTCGAACTCCTCGTTCCAAGTAAAGGTGAGGAAGTTAATTAGGATCAAGGCAAGGTCATCACCGATATAATTACATCGTGTACAATAGTCATATTTAACAATCATATTGACAATCATATTTAACACTGACACATTATTCATATTAGCAAGTATTTTTATTGTTTACAACTGTCTTTGAGCCTGTGGCATAGGCCTATATTAAAGGCTTGCTTCACCTCACGTCTAACACTGACTCCCTCTCTCCCTCTGGGGGGCCTGACGGCTGAGTGGACAGCGCTCGGGATAGTAGTCCTAAGGTTCCCGGGTCGATTCCCGGCGGAGGCGGAAACAAATGGGCAACGTTTCTTTCACCCTGATGTTTCCTGTTCACCTAGCAGTAAATAGGTTCCTGGAAGTTTGACAGCTGCTACGGGCTGCTTCCTGGGGGATGTGTAACAAAAAAAGGAGGCCTGGTCGAGGACTGGGCCGCGGGGACGCTAAGCCCCGAAATCCTCTCGAGATAACCTCAAGATAACCTCTCTTCACACGACTGTAATTTCTTGTGTCTTAGGTTATATTAGCTAGGTTGTTAGTCACCTAATTGTGCTTGCGGGGGTTGAGCTCTGGCTCTTTGGTCCCGCCTCTCAACTGTAAACATGTTGTATATTACTTAATCCGGGTTTGAAGTCGCAACTCCAAGAATACCACTTACACACTTTACCACTGGACCACTATTGTTGTCACTAATTACCTGCATATGTCGTTCACAATATCGCTATATCCAACTACTCCTCCGAGGTGGGTGTGTTGCCTACAGGTTTAAATGCTCCGCCCACTTATAAAAACTTCCTAGCAGGTTAAACCAGTTTTTTAACGATCTTGGATATTCCAGCAGAAGGCGCCGACGTGACTAGTGCCGGGTCTTCCCCTGGAAAAACACCCGTCCTGAACCGTACTCCGAGCTGGCGTACATAAGGAAGAGAAGCTACCACCAAGTCCCACTCCTCCTGAGGTACACCCAGAGAGCGACCTCTCAAGGCATCCGGAACTCCACTTGATCAAGACTTCAAGTCTCCTCCAAGACATTTTAGCATGTTTATCAAGGTATGAAACATTAACCTAAAAAAATCAGCTAAAAGATTTTGTATTACTTTTAAGACCACGATAAAAGATATTTGATTTGGTTCCCCTCACTTTTTCATTTACAAATCAATATAGTTTCTGGAATATAGTGAAGATGATATGAAGTTAAGAGCCAAAAAATAGAGTTCTAGAAACTTTATTTTAACCCAGTTGGTGGTTCCTTGTCCATGCTACCTTCCTAGAACCATGACGGACTCAAGCTCTTGGTTCGTTAAGCAGGCTAGCCTCCTAGGACCCACATAAGAGACTCCAGCTCTTGGTTCCCTGACCATGCAACCCTCCTAGCTGGTCCAGTGCTCCCAGGAAGTTATCAAAAACTCAGGCATCTTGCTCCTCACACCGAATGCACTGTAAATTTGACGCTATCAACCAGAGTATAAAAAAAGCCGGTGCTTACGTCGTAATATAGACGTTGTAAATTAAAAGCGTCATATAGACGCTCCCTGGGACTAACAATCACCAGCCTCTGATAGGCTGGGAGGGTTGTGTGGGTCCGTACGCTTCTGGCTTGGTAAAACCTCTTGAAATTGCCCGCTTGTCACATCCCCAGAGGGCTTTATTTACCCTCTTTATTTACTACCTGGTAATTATCTTCAGAGCTCTTTATTGCCTACATACTTCAGGTAAAATATATATTTACACCAACTGGTCATCCAAGAAAAATAGTATCTATAGTTACTATGGATGCATGTACAAAATATGGACTCGCCCCCTCCCCAAAAATCGATATATAAAATAGGCCTAAAATGGCAGATATGAGGCCTAGGATCGCCTATTTAGGCTTAGTACAGATTAAGTTTATAATTGTCCACTTTTGTACAAAACGTGAACTGACTTTTTTGTACAACAGTTCATATTTTGTACTCTCCATAGTAGCCATAGGTATTGTGGTTCTGGAGCATATTTGCATTAACCAAAGCACTTGGATTGATCGGTAAAGCAAAGGCCTCACTTCTTGCAGGCCGGCGTTCAGATCCTTGTCCTCATATCCCAACCAGGTGCCGTATAACACCTTTTCCCTGGCATAACGTATGTATACTGGCATAACGCCTTTTGCCCCATAATTACCAATATCCATATACCGAATTGGAGTAAACAAATAACATTGTTATGGTCTACAGGCGGCGTTGTTACTGGTGGCGTTGAGCGTGGTGCTGGCGTCTCCTCACGGCCCTTACAACCCCTATCCATCACAGGTAAACCTTTACAACCCCTATCCATCACAGGTAAACCTTTACAACCCCTATCCACCACATGTAAACCTTTACAACCCCTATCCACCACAGGTAAACCTTTACAACCCCTATCCACCACAGGTAAACCCATACAACCCCTATCCACCACAGGTAAGCCTATACAACCCCTATCCACCACAGGTAAACCCATACAACCCCTATCCACCACATGTAAACCCATACAACCCCTATCCACCACAGGTAAACCCATACAACCCCTATCCAGCACAGGTAAACCCATACAACCCCCTATCCACCACAGGTAAACCCATACAACCCTTATCCACCACAGGTAAACCCATACAACCCCTATCCTCCACAGGTAAACCCATACAACCCATATCCACCACAGGTAAACCCAGACAACCCCTATCCACCACAGGTAAACCCATACAACCCCTATCCACCACAGGTAAATCCATACAAATATCCTATCACTTTTACGCTATTGAACCCAACGTAAAATTTCTGGCCGTTTATATAAATTATAACCACTTTAAAACTGACGCTTTCTGGAACTTGTTAAAAAAGTGTCATGAAACCTGAAAATCCAATATAACAAAAATTGTTGATATGAATTTCTAAAAAAATAAAAAACGTAGGAGTAATTTTTAGCGTTCTTGAGTAAGAAGAACTCACCTCCTGCCTTCCCCAACAGCCCTACGCATTCAAGTACGGCGTCCAGGACAGCTACAGCGGTCAGAACCATGGCAGGAAGGAGTACTCCGACGGCCACGTCGTCAAGGGCACCTACAGTGTGGACTTGCCTGGCGGTACACGGCAAAGGGTAAGTCCGAACTTCGGACTTGTGTGCTCTCGCTCTCGCTCCCCCTCCCTCTCCCCCCTCCCTCTCTCCCTCCCTCTCTCTCTCCCTCCCTCCCTCCCTCCCTCCCTCCCTCCCTCCCTCCCTCCCTCCCTCCCTCCCTCTCTCTCTCTCTCGCCGAAAGTCTAGTTCTAATTTCTCTATCTCGTTTAATCAATTTCTTATCCTCAGATAACACAAGATGCAGTTAAACAATTATCTTGAAATATTCCAACACTTCACAATGTACATTGCACATCTCCTGTAGCACAATAGTCTACGTCTTTGCCTCACAATCGATGGACTAGCGTTCAATCCAGAGCAGGACGGTAACGCTTGGGAACGTTTCCTTTCAACTAAAGCCTCTGTTCACCTAGCAGTTAAATAGGTACCCACGAGTTAGGAAACTGTTGTGGGTTGCATCCTGGGGAAGTAGTTAGCCTAGGGGGAACCTAGAGCCCCTCCCCCCCCCCCTAAGCTAATTAGACGCTTGGTTCCGATGTGAAGTAGAATGATTTCCGGTTCTTAATATTCTTAAGGAAATGTGAATAATTGAAACTGCAGCAGGCTTATTGACCCATACGAGGCAGCTCCTAATCTGTATCAGGCCAAACTTGCTCATATATGTGTCTAACCTACACTTGAAACAATCCAATGACCCCCTTGTCTATTATGTTACCCGGCAATTATGTTCCATAAATCCACAACCTTGTTACCAAACCTGTATTTACCCAGGTCTTTCCTGAATCTAAACTTAATTTAGATTCAGTTTATATCCATTGTTTCGTGCTCTGTTTTGTGTTTATATATTTAACACATTACATAAATCTTACTAACTTTTAGAATGTAAAACAAATACAGGACTTGTCGGTAGAGAGAGTCCTCACTCCTCGCAGGTACGCTCATGGTCCTCATATTTTAGCCCCTTGTCCTCATATCCCAGCTCCTTGTCCTCATATCCCAGCTCATCCTCATATCCCAGCTCATTGTCCTCATGTCCCAGCTCCTTGTCCTCATGTCCCAGCTCCTTGTCCTCATATCCCAGCTCATTGTCCTCATGTCCCAGCTCCTTGTCCTCATGTCCCAGCTCCTTGTCCTCATGTCCCAGCTCCTTGTCCTCATGTCCCAGCTCCTTGTCCTCATGTCCCAGCTCCTTGTCCTCATGTCCTAGCTCCTTGTCCTCATATCCCAGTCGGTCTTCATATCCCAGCTCGTAGTCTGTATCATATCCCAACCAAGAGGATATAGTCACTGTCTTAGCGCTTCTTGTAATTACCTTACATCTCGCGTGCTCGTTAAGTGGCCCCGAGCTCCGTGAGACAACGAGACGTCAGAAACTAACAGTTACTAACAGTTACAGTTACTAACTACCTCCTCCTGTTGCTACTAACCTGCTCCTCCTTCAGGTGGACTATCAGGCAGACAAGTACAACGGCTACCAGGCGAGGGTCTCCTACACCGGCGTGGGCTACTGAACCTCTACTGAACCTCCGCTGAACAATGGCTGAACCTCTGCTGAACAACGTTCGAACCTCTATTGAAAGATTGTCAACAACTAGTGAACGACTGCCAGCGGCTGCTGCACGACTGCCAGCGGCTGCTGCACGACTGACAGCGGCTGCTGCACGACTGCCAGTGGCTGCTGCACGACTGCCAGTGGCTGCTGCACGACTGCCAGCGGCTGCTGCACGACTGCCAGCGGCTGCTGCACGACTGCCAGCGGCTGCTGCACGACTCCTGAACGACCACACTCAACTCTGAGACATTCCTACTTGAATAAGGTCCACAACTTTCTCAAATAAACGTCCACACTTCGCTGTAGATTTTTTTTAATTCAAAAAAATATTTTTTGTCATAAAATATTGACTTTACAGTTTTTCAGAACATTATTTAAATAGGAAAAATGTATAATAAAAGATTACTCTGTAATCGTTATGGTTTTATACTGTGCTAGAAGGGGGGATACTCGGATCTGTCTGTATGTCTCTCCCCCTGGTCGACGACCGGGCCGCGGGGACGCTAAGCCCCGGAATCACCTCAAGGTAATCCTCTCCACATTCTCACCTACAGTTAACTATTAACTCACCTATTAACTAAGAAAACTTCATAGTCGGTTCATCAACACACAATTCACTAAGAATAAGGGAAAACCTTATCAAAGGGTTTTGTTTGCATGAAGGGTATTTTTTTTCTTAATTTTGGCACGATTGGTGCATACAGTTTTATTACAGTTTAATAATAATAAAAATAATAATAATAATAATTCAGAGTCGAGTTACATGGTATTGCAAAATTTTTGTGGTGGGGGTCACTTTGGTACAGTGTCACTCGGTAATTTGTTGTTTAAGCCAATCTCGGCTTGCCCATGTTAGGCACGAACCCAACAGCAATTACTGGAATTTTTTTTTTTATAAGGCTAGCCCTAAGTGTCTGGCCTCCAACCTCGAACAGACAGGCAGACAGACAGACATTTCCATTTATATAGATATAGATAATATGAACTTTCCACTGGTTTACTGAACGTTCAAACTCTTCTACTGAATGTTCACACACTTGTACTGAACGTACACACACTTGTACTGAACGTTCACACACTTGTACTGAACGTTCACACACTTGTACTGAACGTTCACACACTTGTACTGAACGTTCACACACTTGTACTGAACGTTCACACACTTGTACTGAACGTTCACACACTTGTACTGAACGTTCACATACTTGTACTGAACGTTCACACACTTGTACTGAACGTTCACATACTTGTACTGAACGTTCACACACTTGTACTGAACGTTCACACACTTGTACTGAACGTTCACATACTTGTACTGAACGTTCACACGCTTGTACTGAACGTTCACATACTTGTACTGAATGTTCACACACTTGTACTGAACGTTCACACACTTGTACTGAACGTTCACACACTTGTACTGAACGTTCACACACTTGTACTGAACGTTCACATACTTGTACTGAACGTTCACACACTTGTACTGAACGTTCACACACTTGTACTGAACGTTCACATACTTGTACTGAACGTTCACACACTTGTACTGAACGTTCAATTACTTCTCCTGAGTAAAAATAAATCTAGTTTACTGAACGTCAGTGCATGTCTACTGAGGCGCCCAATAGTTCCTCGTGATAAACAATCAAAGATAACATTATCTCCAGAAGGTACTAATACTGCTCCTTATCACAATAAACAATTATCAATTCATTTGCATTTTTTTAAACAATCTTTTCATAAAAGCAAACAAGTGCTATATTTTTTGTCAATATCAACCCGTCTTGAGGTTATCTTGAGATGATTTCGGGGCTTAGCGTCCCCGCGGCCCGGTCCTCGACCAGGCCTCCTTTTTGTTACACACCCCCAGGAAGCAGCCCGGAGCAGCTGTCTAACTCCCAGGTACCTATTTACTGCCAGGTGAACAGAACATCAGGGTGAAAGAAACGTTAGGATATATTACCTTAGGTTAGGCTGTGTTAGGCAGGTTTTAAAATCCTGGGGCAAACCATCATGTGAAAGATCTGTCTATACCCGAAATAAATTAATTCACCCATGTATTATTTTTTGTTTACAAATCAAATTATCCAGATGAGAGCCCATATGTTAGACTGAGCTCACACTTCCTACTCATCATGCACTCGCTAAACACTACACACTCCGTCACCACACACTCTCACCACCACACACTCACTAAACACTCACCACACACACTCACAACCACCACACACTCACCAAAAACCATAAGCACCTAACTGTACCTAGGAATTAACATCTATCTCCAAAAATGTGTAAACACTCATGTCTGTGAGCCGTGATGGCCGCTGTTGACGGCTTGGCTCGTCCTCTTACGTTGCACTTTTTACGTACTCGACCAGTCCGTTAAAAAATTGACGGACTGGTCAATATATAGATTATATATAATACCGAATGCCTCCATGTTGGAAGCCAGACGTTCGGGGCTAGCTTCAACTAACTTTTCAAGATGACACATGGGTGGTATGTAACAGTCATAGAATGGTCGAGGTCAACCACATTGCCTCTCTAAGAAATATCGTATTACTACACTACTGTATAACAAAAATATTACAACAAAGGAAATCGAACTGTATATTTATATTTAATAAATGTTTTGTTTCCTGCAATAATATACACATGAAGATAATAGTCATCAATAAAGTTGAATAAACACAGTGTATTGAAAATCATAACTGAACACACTGCATAATATTTTCATCTTCAAAACGTAACATTTCATTATAACAAAATGAATATGTTATAATGAATATTTCATTATAACAAAATGAATAACAAAATACAGTTCTACAGTACTGAGTTGATCCATTATATTGTTACTATACAATATTGTAGAAGAAAAAATTACGAGGCAAATTGAAATATAATTATTCAAACAATTAATATTTCACAGGTTTAAATAATATAACTAAATTTTGATCTAAAACAATTTATATAATACGTACAGTATATATATTTCAATATATATACAGACTAGAGTAAAGGGAAGTATAGATCTATGTTTATAGTATTTAGAAGCTCAGTGATAATAAAGCTGGAACAATCAGCTTGCGACCCTCGTACCTTGACTAAAAAGCTTTGAACATTGTAGTTTCAGAATTAATGATTAATTTGCATCAAATGTATTAGTTTGGTGCACTTTAATTATTAATTTCTTGTTGCCAATGTTACAGTACTTATGAATGGTACCATACTGTAATGTATAACCGATTTGCAGCTTACAGTCTAGGTACTTAAACACACACAACTGTAGTCACTTAACACTTGTGCTGTACTACACAATATATCTTCTAAAAGTTAAAATAAACGTGGAAATAATAAAAAAAATTGAAATAAAAATGTATACTTGCAATGTACAGAAAGTTGAAGGTTTGTAAAGAACCTGGAGTTAACAAGGATTTATTATATAAAACCTGGCCGGGTTGGGGTTTAAGTAAAACCACCGTTCTTTTTTAACCAATCATGGTGTGTGTGTGTGTGTGTGTGTGTGTGTGTGTGTGTGTGTGTGTGTGTGTGTGTGTGTGTGTGTGTACTCGCCTATTTGTGCTTGCGGGGGTTGAGCTTTGGCTCTTTGGTCCCGCCTCTAAACTGTCAATCAACTGGTGTACAGATTCCTGAGCCTACTGTGTGTGTGTGTGTGTGTGTGTGTGTGTGTGTGTGTGTGTGTGTGTGTGTGTGTGTGTGTGTGTGTGTGTGTGTGTGTGTGTGCTGACAGCCACTGGTTCACTGTCACAACATTGCCCAAAAGAACATTCAAATATGAAAAATAATGTGTGTGAACTAGGCTACTACAGGCGGCAGGTCCCAGATAATGTACTGTCAGAACAAATATTCACACGCCACAATTTTCAACGGTTTCATGACTGAATTCTGTTTTTTTTTTCCAAATGGATCCCATCCAATATTCATTCTGAATTTGTATTCATATTGAATTTCATCATTCAGTATCAAATTTATTTAGATATAAAACTGACATTTCAGAGCCGCATGAGCCGTAATTATAAAACTCGGTATTTCGTAAAATATGCAGTTAGTAATTTCAAACATTAATATTTACTATCGCAGTATGAGAAAGTGTACGAATTCCAACGCTAAAAAACGAAGTGTTATAACAATAAAAAAAATCAATCTAATTTAGTACAGCACAACAAAAGCAAAAGAAAATGGAGAACTAATCTCAATTTTAATGGGTAACTAATTTATTTAAAATTCATAACAGCACGACACGTTTAGAGATATTGTGTGTATTTAGTGGTGGTGAACAATGTTGTGACCCTACCATAGAGTAGTTCACCTGTATTTTACTTGTAGTCAGTATCGAGAGTTATTTTACTCCAAAAGCCCAGCCGGAAGCCAGGCTACCTTGATTTAACTTGATCTAAATGACAGTTTTTTTTTTTTTTTTTTTTTTTTTTTTTTTTTTTTTGAGATATATACAAGAGTTGTTACATTCTTGTAGAGCCACTAGTACGCGTAGCGTTTCGGGCAAGTCCTTAATCCTATGGTCCCTGGAATACGATCCCCTGCCGCGAAGAATCGTTTTTTCATCCAAGTACACATTTTACTGTTGCGTTAAACAGAGGCTACAGTTAAGGAATTGCGCCCAGTAAATCCTCCCCGGCCAGGATACGAACCCATGACATAGCGCTCGCGGAACGCCAGGCGAGTGTCTTACCACTACACCACGGAGACTGCTGCAACCACGGAGTTGCTCGCAGTTGCTCGCAAGCCCACATGACCATCACCAACAACCCGGCTGATCCGTACTTCCTGCACGAACTCATCCAGTTTTTTAGTTTTTAATATTTACTTTTGTATTCCGACAATATTTATATATATATATACTTGGTGGGAGGAGGCTGAAGGTCCGTGAGCCTTCTCTCATGCTCATAGCCAACCCATCCTCCGAATTGACAGCACGTTATAATACTAAGTGTAATAAGTACATTTTCTGACTGTCATACATAGTACATAATTGCACTTATGGGACTGTTACATTTACCTCCCAATTTAATTCTCCTCGTTTTCTGTTAAGACACTCAGAATTTTAGGATGAACTTTTAAAGTTGAGTTCTCAATACACAAGTTTTAAATATCAAGAATTTCTTTTTCACTTTCATTAAACAATTGAGATTTTATACAAAATTTGAAAATATCCTGAGTTACTTTACAATTTATTGAAATATTTTAGTTTTGTTTTGTTTTATAAAACTGTAATATCAATATAGCAATAGGTTAAGTAATAATTGTAATTAAGATGCTATAAAATGCTTATCTTCAAAAACTAAGACGGTTAGGTTAGGTAATGGTTTTCTATTCAGCTTTTCAGGTAAACTCAAATATTCACAATATATCTGACAGTACGATTTAATACTAAGTGTAAATAAGTACAATTCCTTACTGTCATACATAGTACATAATTGCACTTAAGGGGCTGTAACATTTACCTCACCATTTTTGGAGGACGGGCTGTCATAGCAGTTTCTTATTGAGCACATGGCACCTCAGCACTGGGTCTATTCTCCAATTCCTACCATATTTTCATAAAGATATTTTATCATACATATTTATGGCCTGACCTTCGATCATCTTCTCAAGCATTACCAGCCAGTTCTCACTCAGGCACATCCTATCGTCCTCCACACCCAGCCAATCACACGGACTCCAACAACGTAAGAACACAGAATTTAGGAAATTTTGGAGGCCTGTTGGGCCCCATGCGCCTTACTTCACCTCACCCTTCTTAAGTATGCAATTGTCCCAGCTAATTTGTACGGGGCACTGCTCCTGTGCCAGGTAAGTTACGGGCTCACCATAGCCCGTGCTACTTGGAACTTGTTCCGAGTAGCTGAATCTAAAACAACAACAACAGCTAATTTGTATCCACTTCACCTTTGCCTTCGAAAATGTTGACATGACCAATGAAACACATATTTAGCGTCAGGCCATAATAATACTGTAAAATGAACTTTGAAGAGTTAATTTTTCATCTTCCTTCTCAAGTGAAGAACATTAAAAACATTGAGAAGATGCGTGCTAGAATCACTGATTTCACCCTTTCTGTTATATTCACTGATATATATAACGCCATTGTGATGGCGTTATGAATTTGGTATCATAAATCCCAATGGAGTCTCTTAGGTATTCCGGTAGTATCTCCTTCACCTCACCTGTAGGTCGAGGATAAGAATGCCGACAATGCTAACTGTGTCGCCTTGCGAATACCTATACCCCCGAGTCTAACTGAACCGTTGCTTGGTCCCATTGGTCATCTTTCAGGGAGAGGATTAACACTTTCATGGTTATTGATTTTAGGAGAGCATCACATTCTGTTAATTTTGGACTGTCGAAGGAGGGAGCACACCTTAAGAAATAGATAAGCCTGGACAAAGCCAGGATCCTTTATATATATATATATATATATATTAGTATATTTTGGTAGCAGTCTTTCCTGTAGACATATTTTATTAAATATGTCTACAGAAAAACGGCCAGCCTACTCATGAGAAACTCTCCAGACACGAAACAGAACGCTTTAAAAGAGACTAACGTCGTCTATGCCTTCAAATGCCCACTTGGGGACTGTAAGCTCCAAAAAACCCAGTATATAGGCGAGACAACAACATCTCTTTCTAGGCGTTTAACGATGCATAAACAACAGGGCTCCATTAAGGAACATATAATCTCTTCCCATAACCAAACCATCGCCAGAGAAATCCTAGTAAACAACACAGAAATCATCGATAGATACAGCGATAGCAGGCGGCTTGACGTTTGCGAGGCACTACACATCAAGAAGTCAACACCAGCAATCAACAGCCAATTATTGCACAACTATATTCTACCCACCTCAAGACTCCGCTCCAATATAGAAGCATCAAGAAATATGGACCAATAGGCTTTCTACAAACACTTCTATTCAATATCCATTGTTTCGTGTTCTGTCTTGTGTTGATACTTTTAATACCCTATTAATATCCTCTAATGCCACATCATCCTTCCCACCTCACTCAAATGTAATGCCACATCACCCTTCCCACCTCACTCAAAAGTAGATATAAAATCAGGGAAATGCAAGTTCTAATCAGTTGTGTATTTGTGAAGTCTTTGAAAATGTAATAAGTTTTACGAAACGCGCCCGTGTCGCGTCAGACTAGAAATAAAAATGAATTTTGGAGAAGTGATTTTTGATTTACCTCCAACAGTGAAGCATAATGTACGAAAGATTGAGAAAATTCGTGTTAGAATTATTAATCTTACTTTTTCGGTCATATTTAATAAAATATATATATATATATATATATATATATATATATATATATATATATATATATATATATATATATATATTGTGACAATAATCTCCTTCAAGAGATTGAGCCTGCTCTTCCCTCCACAAACACGTCGTTGAAATTATATAAAACGACTATGGAAGACATGTCCAACAACAACAACAACACCAGCAAGGCTTGCCAGGGTGAGCAAAACATATGCAGCCAGCCACCTGTTCGGACTCAAACCACCAAACTACATGTTGATCGCTACCGGCTCCGCTGATTGGTCGCCGGTCTGGCTGCACCTGCACTCGCCCCCCCATACTACTTGATGTCTGGGGTCGCCCCAACCTCATTCCTCAGAATGTTCAGTGCTCTCGTTGTCACCACTCCTCCCGGCTAGACGCTAGCGTGTACTGAGAGAAGTGGTGGCTTAAAGCCAATATTCCAACACCTCCCATTTACTTTTGTATTGCACTTCTTGTTATTTTGCCTTAACGTAACTTTTCATTGTGTCATCTAATTATTCTTATTATTTTGATTGATTTTATTATAAGAATTTGTTTGTGCATTTTATTCATGTATTGATTTAATTAACGTAATTAAAATTTCATTGTTAAAGTTTACTTGTGTTTTGTGTGTCTTCTCCTTACCTTACCACAGACGAAGTTCCAGTTTTTTCTATTTTTTTTATAACTATGTGACGAGGCCATACCCCTAGCCTTAAACAGCCGAACACCAACGCGTTACCGTCACAATATATATATATATATATATATATATATATATATATATATATATATATATATATATATATACATATATATATATATATATCATGAAAAATTGTAATTAAATCACTAAATTCTAAACAATTTAGAGGAATGGACGGAAGCAATTCTCAAGAGTTGCAAGCCAGCGGTCTCAAAAATGAGCCGTGACCCCAACACAAAACACGTATCTGAAATTGTATCAGTGGAAACGCATTTGCATGCAAATCCACGTTCGTCGACAACAAAACTATTCCAATGGAGTACCGTGTTGCTGCCGCCACACTCACTGAACACACTTATAAATTTAACATCTTGCACTGTTAAACACACCGTGAAAGATTTAAGTTAATGAATCAAGTCCTGAATTCGGAAGTTTTTAATTAAAATGATTTTTTAAATGTGTTAATAACCAAGTTCTAGTATAATATTATATATATATATATATATACCTTGAGGCTACCTTGAGGTGCTTCCGGGGCTTAGTGTCCCCGCGGCCCGGTCGTCGACCAGGCCTCCTGGTTGCTGGACTGATCAACCAGGCTGTTAGACGCGGCTGCTCGCAGCCTGACGTATGAGTCACAGCCTGGTTGATCAGGTATCCTTTGGAGGTGCTTATCCAGTTCTCTCTTGAACACTGTGAGGGGTTTGCCAGTTATGCCCCTTATGTGTAGTGGAAGCGTGTTGAACAGTCTCGGGCCTCTGATGTTGATAGAGTTCTCTCTCAGAGTACCTATTGCACCTCTGCTTTTCAACGGGGGTATTCTGCACATCCTGCCATGTCTTCTGGTCTCATGTGGTGTTATTTCTGTGTGCAGGTTTGGGACCAGCCCCTCAATTATTTTCCACGTGTAAATTATTATGTATCTCTCCCGCCTGCGCTCAAGGGAGTACAGATTTAGGCTCTTTAATAGGTCCCAGTAATTTAGATGTTTTACTGAGTGGATTCTAGCAGTAAAGGATCTCTGCACGCTCTCTAGGTCAGCAATTTCTCCAGCTTTGAAAGGGGCTGTCATTGTGCAGCAGTACTCCACTCTAGATAGCACAAGCGTTTTGAAAAGTATCATCATCGGTATAGCATCTCTAGTGTGAAAAGTTCTTGTTATCCAACCTGTCATTTTTCTTGCAGTTGTGACGGCTACTTTATTGTGTTCTTTAAAGGTAAGGTCTTCCGACATGAGTACACCCAGGTCCTTTACATTGCCTTTTCGTTCTATATATATATATATATATATATATATATATATATATATATATATATATATATATATATATATATATAAAATGTCCGGGTACGTGGCGCCTTCCCAGAGAATCAATCAACGCCCCACACCAGCAGTCAGGGAAAAACACCTCCAACAGCGTCATTTCGACAGACAACCTACTAGAAGCCATCAAAGCGACATCGTTTGGAACCTTGCAGCACATCCCCAAAGCTGCCCGTCCCCAAGCAACAGCCAAACTATCCAGCCTCTTGGAAAGGTTAATGACTCTACCGAAACAACCCAAACATGGCAGAACCTCCTCCAGTTTGGTAACATATACCTAGCTGTCCCTGCAAGGAGAGAGAAATTACTAGCTTCCTCAGTTAATGGGGCTATAAATAGTTTTCCCAGAGAGGATAACCAGGTCCACCCGTGCTAAAAACACCCACCGCAGGAAAGGTAACAGCGGAACCGGATCATCCACAATCAGAGCAAAAGTCAGCACGAAAACAGAAGGCAACACTGTAGGGGCAATAAGAGTCATCACCAGCGAGGACACAGTTGCCACCAGAGAATTATTATTATTATTAACATCTTCATTGACAAAATTAATTACAATTTTGCCTAATCTGAGGATTTTGATAGGTCTTATTAAAGTGAGGATAATGCTAGTATTCACTGTCACGCAGGACAGAGGGTCATACATAAGACAATAGGAGAGAAGCCAATACAGCACAAGTCCTGAGAGACACCCACCCACCCAGAGCTGCACGTGACGACAGTGTTCCATCAGTCGCTGTCACCAGAGCAGAAGATGCAGGTCACCAGAGCAAGCCCGGCCCGAGGCCAGGCTTGACTTGTGAGAGTTTGGTCCACCAGGCTGTTGCTTGGAGCGGCCCGCAGGCCCACATACCCACCACAGCCCGGTTGGTCCGACACTCCTTGGAGAAAACTATTTAGTTTTCTCTTAATGATGTCCACGGTTGTTCCGGCAATATTTCTCATGCTTGCTGGGAGGATGTTGAACAACCGTGGACCTCTGATGTTTATACAGTGTTCTCTGAGTGTGCCTATGGCACCTCTGCTCTTCACTGGTTCTATTCTGTGGTGATGTCAATGAGCTCACGCACCGAGATAAGTGACTGGCGGGGGCCGAGGTGCTCAGCTAATCAGCGACGAGCTTTCTGTGACGTCATCGGCGGGCACCGAGCCAGCCCCAGGGAGCTGAGCCCAGCTCAGTGTTCAGCTAGACTTCAGACGGGGAGATTGTGACCTTGGGCACTCTCGCGAGGACACGGAGACCCAACTCCGGCAGACCCAACTAGTGAAGTCGGCCATAGGG
Organism: Procambarus clarkii; assembly: GCF_040958095.1. Classification (NCBI taxonomy): domain Eukaryota; kingdom Metazoa; phylum Arthropoda; class Malacostraca; order Decapoda; family Cambaridae; genus Procambarus; species Procambarus clarkii. The sequence continues at coordinate 25,411,784 of NC_091190.1, read as the reverse complement.
ATATGGGCACTGACATAAGGCTGCCAGAAAAAGGCGCATCTCGCGGAGTGACGAGAGTCGAAGGAAATCCAGTGTCGACCCCAGGGAACGTGTCCCCCCCCTGGTGTGTCGAGGGGGATCGGCGCCACGGCTGTGTTACCAACGGGAGGACGAGGATACGTGTGAGCCAGGTAGCAGCCAAGGATGTGGTGATGGAACTACTTCAGTGAGCTGGCGACACATGGCAGCTACAAACCACTGGAGAGATCATCATGTTCTAACTAAGTAATCTGCCCTCCCCTTTCCCCCCCTTGTTGAATAGGCGTTCCTATCACCAGTGAAGCTCGACCAGGCTCTGCCCTTTGTCTCCCCCCCCTAAAAATATACGCCTGCGCGTATGTATATGCACGTGTGCAAATGCGCGTGTGCAGATGCGCGTGTGCATATGTGCGTGTGCATATGCGCGTGTGCATATGCGCGTGTGCATATGCGCGTGTGCATATGCACGTGTGCATATGCGCGTGTGCACATGCCCCTGTGCACATGCCCCTGTGCACATGCCCCTGTGCACATGCCCCTGTGCATATGCCCCTGTGCATATGCCCCTGTGCATATGCCCCTGTGCATCTGCGTTCGTGCGTGTGTATGTGCGCGCGTGCATGCGCACATTTTATTATATCATTGAAAAACAAAGCCTGCCTAAATCTTAAGGAAACAAACTACAACTTGAAAGAATATTTACAATAGAATGTCCAAGATTGCAAGCCAGATGCCTGGGGCTAGTCTCACACAACTTGGCAGAGTGACTGGTGGAGACTGCCATAGAAGGGTCGGGTTCTGCACCAATGCCCCCCTTAAGGGAGGGGCGGCTCCCATGGCGAAATTCGAGAAGTCGGTAAAGAGTAAAGAATGGTTGCCAAGACAAGTGTGTTTCATGTTATAAACTATTCCATACAAACATTTTATATACACTAATTAACATATATTACCACACTATATATAGCTTATATAGTTGCAATTTGAACAGCAGCTGAAAAATAATACTCGGCTCTCCTTAAAATAAAATCTAAATTCTCAATATCTAAATATTACCCTTCTGTTTACAAATGTTGCCGGTCAATATCTAAATGTTGCCGGTCAATATCTAAATGTTGCCGGTCAATATCTAAATGTTGCAGGTCAATATCTAAATGTTGCAGGTCAATATCTAAATGTTGCCGGCCAATATCTAAATGTTGCCGGTCAATATCTAAATGTTGCCGGTCAATATCTAAATGTTGCCGGTCAATATCTAAATGTTGCCGGTCAATATCTAAATGTTGCAGGTCAATATCTAAATGTTGCAGGTCAATATCTAAATGTTGCCGGCCAATATCTAAATGTTGCCGGTCAATATCTAAATGTTGCCGGTCAATATCTAAATGTTGCCGGTCAATATCTAAATGTTGCCGGTCAATATCTAAATGTTGCAGGTCAATATCTAAAAGTTGCCGGTCAATATCTAAATGTTGCCGGTCAATATCTAAATGTTGCAGGTCAAGATCTAAATGTTGCAGGTCAAGATCTAAATGTTGCAGGTCAATATCTAAATGTTGCAGGTCAATATCTAAATGTTGCCGGTCAATATCTAAATGTTGCCGGTCAATATCTAAATGTTGCCGGTCAATATCTAAATGTTGCCGGTCAATATCTAAATGTTGCAGGTCAAGATCTAAATGTTGCAGGTCAAGATCTAAATGTTGCAGGTCAATATCTAAATGTTGCAGGTCAATATCTAAATGTTGCAGGTCAATATCTAAATGTTGCAGGTCAATATCTAAATGTTGCAGGTCAATATCTAAATGTTGCCGGTCAATATCTAAATGTTGCAGGTCAATATCTAAATGTTGCCGGTCAATATCTAAATGTTGCAGGTCAATATTCAAATGTTGCAGGTCAAAATCTAAATGTTGCAGGTCAATATCTAAATGTTGCCGGTCAATATCTAAATGTTGCAGGTCAATATCTAAATGTTGCAGGTCAATATCTAAATGTTGCCGGTCAATATCTAAATGTTGCCGGTCAAGATCTAAATGTTGCAGGTCAATATCTAAATGTTGCCGGTCAATATCTAAATGTTGCCGGTCAATATCTAAATGTTGCAGGCCAATATCTATGATAAAGGCTCTAAATAAACATTTTACAATTATTATATTTTTATGTAATTACTACATATAATCTACTCGCTTCATGCAGGTCGGCGTTCAATCCCCGACCGTCCAAGTGGTTGGGCACCATTCCTTTCCCTCCGTCCCCATCCCAAATCGTTATCGTGACCCCTTCCCAGTGCTATATAGTCGTAATGGCTTGGCTCTTTTTCCGCGATAATTAAATTAAATTACATACTATCTGCAGGTACCTTTAACAGGCGTGATGACCCACACGGAGGTCTTGAAGGGGATTTGCTGTTAT